>NC_086306.1:7080199-7380199 GCF_963924245.1 Chroicocephalus ridibundus
AGCAAGGGGGTCCTTTCCGAGCCTCGTGACTCAACGGGAGGGTCTCCCTGACAGCTTGTCTGACCCTGGCCCCTAGGCAGTAAATAATCCGGGGTGCGTGGCCATATGGAATCTGGTAAAGCGCCGTCACATGCGCTGCTGCCTTTGGAGAATCACTGTGTTGATGTTTCTGAATGTTTCACCGCTTCTCTCTTAGAAGCGAAGTTAGCCGCTCGGCCTGCCACAACTGCGTATTGCCTTGTCCGGCCCTGTATGGCATCACGTTTGGCATTGTATTGTCCTCTATTTGCCCGGACTGCCATCTGATCTGTTCCGGCATTGTACTGGTGTGTATTGTGGGTTTTTTAATCGGTTGTGCGTTATTTGAATGCGTATTGCCCTGTCTAGTGTTGTATCTTGCATTGTACTGCCCCGTCATTCCGTTCACTGTCACTTTAGATGTTCTGGGATTGCAGCGATCCGTATTGTGCAGGTTTTATTCGTTAGTCTGTGTTTGACCGTGTATTGCCTTGTTACCACCTTGTATTGTGTTGCGGCTTGCATTGTATCGCCATGTTATTGTTCTGAGTGCCATCTGATACATTTTGGTGTTGTACAGCCCTGCATTGTTACGTCTTCCATTGTATAGCTCTGTCACTGCCTCGACTGCTGTCTCACGCGTTTTGGCATTGCATCGCACGGTATTGCGGGATACTTAATCAGTTATTTATTTGACCGTGTATTTCACTGTACTGCCCTGTATTGCGTTATTTCTTGCCTTGTATTGCTCTGTCATTGTCTTGACTGGCATCTCCATTTATTTTTGTTTTCTCCCGCACTGTATTGCGGTTCTTCTAATTGGTTGGTATTTAGTTGACTGCGTCTTCAGTTCTGCTCTGTCGTGTAATGTTGCATCTTGGATCGTGTCGCCCTATAGTTGTTTTGACTGCCACCCGAGACCGTGTGGGATCGTACTGCACCGTATTGTGGCGTTTTGATGGGTTGTTTCCTATATTATTCTGTATCGTGTTGTAGCAACCTGTATTGTGTTACATTGTGCGTTGTGTTGCCATGAAATAGTCTTAACTGTCCTTTTACACTCTCTGGGGTTGTACCGCACCGAACTGAGGGTGTTTTTGATCGGCTGTTCTATATTTGACTACGTATTGCTTTGTACTGCCCTGTATTTTCCTGAGTCTTGCGTCGTATTGCCCTCTCACCGTGCTGCGAGCCATCTGATGTATTCTGGCGTTGACAGGCACTGTATTGAGGGCTTCTTAGGCTGTTGTACTCTATTTGACCGTGCATCAATTTTGTGATCGGTCATTCCCTATTTGACTGTGTATTGGCCTTGTACTGCCCTGTGTAAAGTTACGTCTCGCATTGTATTGCCCTGTCATAGTATTGCCTGTCATAGTCTGTCATAGCACCAGGATGTGCCCTTGAGCGGGGACGCTTGCTTCAGGTTCTGCTCCTCAAGGCTGAGAGATCCCTTGCCGCAACAGAGTCTCGGTAAGTGACTAATACCACGCTAAACCTCGTAGCCTTAGCTCAGTGATATAAAGGGTTGATGGCGCGGATACAATCCTTTAGAGGTGAACCGGTGCCCAAGTCCAGGGCTAGGAATTGGATCCAGCCGCACTTAGACTGCTCTTCAAGAAGGAGTTTAGAAAGCAAGGGGGTTGTGGCTCGACGGGAGGGTCTCCCTAACAGCTCGTCTGACCCTGGCCCCTGTGCAATAAATTATCTGGGGTACGTGGCCACGGAACCTGGTAAAGGGATGTTACGTTCACTGCTGCCTTTGTCGAAACACTGTGTTGATGTTTCTAAATGTTTCTCTACTTCTCTCAGGACTGAAGTGAATCGCTCCACCCGCCACAACTGCATATTGCCTTGTCCGGCCCCGTATTGGGTTACCTCTCGCCTTGTATTGCCCTGTCCTTCTTTTGGTTGCCATCTGACCCATGTGAATTCACTGCACTGTGAATTTTGTGACTGTCTGTTATTTATTTGACTGAGTATTGCCTTGTACTGCCTTGTGTACTGCGACGTAGTGCTTTGTCTTGCCCTGTAATTGCCTTGACTGCCATCCGAGATGTTTTGAGATCGTACGGCAGCGTAGTGCGGGTTTTCTGGTCAGCTGTTCTCTATTTGACTGTGTACGGCCTTGCGCTGCCCTGCACGGTGTTCTGCCTCGCGTTGTCATTGTCTCGACCGACGTGTGTGATTGTTTGCCATTGTTTGCCAGTGTGGTTTGGGTATTGTAGTTTACTGTTCTTCATTTGACTGCGTATTGCCTTGTACTGACCTGTATAACGTTATGTCTTGCACTGCATTGCCCTGGCATTGTCTTGACCGACATCTGAGACGGTCTGGCATTGTACTGTACTGTATTGGGAGTCTTGTAATTTGCTCTAATTTATTTGTCTGCGAATCGGGTTGTACTGCCCTGTATACTGTAACGTGTGGCATTGTACCGCCTGTCACTGGCTTAACGGTGGCTTTAGAGATTCTATCGTAAGACTGCACTCCGTTGTGAATTTCTCTATTGGTGATTCTGTGACGGCGTATTGCCTCGCACGGCCCAGTACTGTGTTACGCTTGACGTTGCATCGCTCTGTCATTGTCTTCAATGAGATGTGACACTTGGTAACATACGATGGCACTGTATTGCCAATTTTTCCAGTGGCTATGCTTAATTTGAGCATGTATTGATGTGTAGCGCTCTGTATGATGTTAAGTCGTACACTGTCTTGACTTAATAATAGAAATGCTAGAGGCTGGCGTGGTGCCAAGTGGGAAAGGGTGGCTGTGAGACTCTGAAGGCAGCAGGAAAGCCCGCAGCCCGAGGTGGTGCCGCCGCGCCAGCCTCCAAACCATTTTCCGGTAGGGCCGCGGCTCTGGCGACAGCTCCCACGCCGGAAGAGCCAGGAGGGAAAGCCATGCCTCGCTGGAAAGCTCTTTGGCAGCCGCTCGCGTGGCCCCACAGCCCGTGGGGCTGCGGGCTTTGCGGCGGCCGTCAGCCTCCACGCCACCGGCGCCCATGTGTCGCCGCCGCACCAGGCTGTGAAGCATTTTCCGGTACGGCTGCGGCTCTGGCGACAGCTCCCACGCCCGAAGAGCAGGGAGGGAAAGCCATGCCTCGTTGGAAAGCTCTTTGGCAGCCGCTCGCGTGGCCCCACAGCCCGTGGGGCTGCGGGCTTTGCGGCGGCCGTCAGCCTCGGAGCCACCAGCGCCCACCTGGCGCCGCCCCACCAGCCTGCGAAGCATTTTCCGGTAGGGCCGCGGCTCTGGCGACAGCTCCCACGCCCGAAGAGCCAGGAGGGAAAGCCGTGCCTCGCTGGAAAGCTCTTTGGCAGCCGCTCGCGTGGCCCCACAGCCCGTGAGGCTGCGGGCTTTGCGGCGGCCGTCAGCCTCGCTGCCACCGGCGCCCATGTGTCACCGCCTCACCAGGCTGCGAAGCATTTTCCGGTAGGGCCGCGGCTCTGGCGACAGCTCCCACGCCCGAAGAGCCAGGAGGGGGAGGATGGGCGGGCAAGGTGAGGGAGTGGGAGATGGGGAATTTGGTAGGGTTTTGGGCAGTATCTCGGCGTGTGTTTCTTCGGTTGGTGTGACATGCAGGGTCAGAGGGGCGATGCTGCGCACCCACTGAGTAGTCCCAGCAAGTGAGGCGGTTGTGGACACGTTGGCGTCTAATAGCCCAGTGCTACATTGCGGCTCAGGGGAGTGTTTGTCTTTGGTTTTGCAGGCGCCGCAGGCATCCGGAGCCGGACGAGCGTTGGAGGTGAGCTGGGTAGCAGAGAGGTAGTGCATGGGGGTGGTGGTTTCCCGTAAGCTCAAGAGTAATATTGTGTGTCTTAGGTGTTTTAGGTGCCAGAACCAGAGTGTGCCACAAAGTCCAAACCCAGAATCCATGCGGAGCAGGTGAGCAGAAGGGTACGGCGCGTGTGATGCGGGGTACAGTTGCAGTACAACTTAGTGTTGACGGACGTGATGGTGCCTGATGGCACCATTTTGTGCAAATCGGGATTACGTTGCTCGGTAACTTCCTTGACTGCCATTTGAGATGGTCTTGTGTCGTACGCTTAAGAATTTGGTTCCGTACTATGTTCTTGTATATTTGAAATAGTATTGCTCCGCCTCACTCAGTATCGGTTTCGCATCGTGTTGCCCCGTCACGCTCTTGATTGCTCTGTGATCTATTCTGGCATCGTACCACACCGTGTTGCGTGGTTTTTTTTTTTTAATCGGTTGTTCTTTGACTGTGTAATGCCTTGTACCGCCCTCTATTGCGTTATGTCTCGTGTTATATTGCCCCGTCGTAGCCTTGACTGCCTTCTGATCTGTTCGGGCCTCGTACCACGCTGTATTGCGGGTTTTTTAATCGGTTGTTCTTCATCTGGCTTTCTAATGCCTTGTACCGCCCTGTATTGCGTAACATCTTGCATTATATTGCCCCGTCATAGTCTCGACTGCTTTCTGATCCACTCTGGCATCGCACCGCACTGTATTGTGTGGTTTTTAATCGGTTCTTCTTTATTTGACTGTGTAATGCCTTGTACTGCTGTGTATTGTGTTACTTCTCATGTTATAGTGTGCTGTCGTTGTCTTGACTGCCTTCTGATGTTTTCTGGTATTACAGTTGAACGTATGCTGGGTTTCTTAATCGGTTGTTCTTCGTTTGGCTGCATGTTGCCTTGTTACCACCTGGTATGGTGTTGTGTCTTGCATTGTATTGCCCTGTCACTGTCTCGACGGTCATTTTACACGTTCCGTCCTAGGACCGCGCTGTATTGTGAATTCTTTCATGGGTTGTTGTTTCCTTGACTGTGTCGCCTGGTAGGGCCCCGTATCGCGTTACGTCTTGCCTTGTATTGCTCTGTCATTGTGGTGACCGACATCTGATATATTCTACCGTTGTATGGCACCGTACCGTCAATTCTTTCATTGTCTGCTCTGCATTTGATTGTATGTTGCCTTGTACTGCCCTGTGTAAGGTTAGATCTTGCATGGTGTTGCCCTGTCGTTGTCTTGCCAGTTATTTTAGAGTCTCTGGCACAGTATTGTGCAATTTTT
Organism: Chroicocephalus ridibundus; assembly: GCF_963924245.1. Lineage (NCBI taxonomy): Eukaryota > Metazoa > Chordata > Aves > Charadriiformes > Laridae > Chroicocephalus > Chroicocephalus ridibundus. The sequence goes on from NC_086306.1 coordinate 7,085,255, forward strand.
AACCGGTTGTTCTGTATTTGACCGCTGTTGCGATGTCACCCCCCTTTTTCCTCCAGGCTGCTGCTCGAGCTATAACGACCAGCAGGAGTCGCTACGAGTGGCACTTGAACTTTGTGGGGTGGCTGGCACCAGAGTCAAGACACTGTGAGTCAGTTAGCTTGCTATAGACCTAGCGGACAGACCAAGAGCCCTTTGAGCTTCCTTGCAAGGCAGCGGCCTGTTTGCCAGCGTTTCCCGGGGACACTCACTTAAGGTTCTGCTCCTCTAGGTTGAGAGAAGCCTTGCCGCAACAGATTCTGGGTAAGTGACTAACAGCATGCCAGACTTTGCCATCTTAGCTGAGCGATACGAAGGGTTTGATCACGCAGATATGATCCTTTAGAGGTGAACCGTTGCCCAAGTCCGGGGCGAGGATGGGATCCAGCCGCACCTAGACTCCTCTCGGAGAAGGAGTTTAGAAAGCAAGGGGGTCCTTTCCGAGCCTCGTGACTCAACAGGAGGGTCTCCCAGACAGCGTGTCAGACCCTGGCCCTGAGGCAGTAAATGACCCGGGGTGCGTGGCCATATGGAACCTGGTAAAGTGCCATCACGTGCGCTGCTACCTTTAGTGAATCACTGTTATGTTTGTTAATGTTTCTCTACCTCTCTCTTAGGAGTGAATTTTATCATTGCGCCCGCCACAACTGCATATGGCCTGTGTTACATCTTGCATTGCATTGCCCTGTCGTCTTGACGGTCACGTTAGAGAATCTGTCCTAGGTCTGGACTGTAGTTTGATGTCTCTCATGGGTTCTGATGTGGCTGTGTATTGCCTTGTCCGGCCCCGTGTGGTGTTACGTCTTCCATTGTATTGCTCTGTTGTTGTCTTGATTGTCATCTGATCTATTCTGCCGTTGTAGGCCACCATATTGTCACTTCCTTCATCAGCTGTTTTTTATGAGCCATGTAAAGGGTTGACGGCACAGACATAATCCTTTAGAGGTGAACCGTTGCCCAAGTCCGGGGCTAGGAATTGGATCCAGCCGCACCTAGACTCCTCTCCGAGAAGGAGTTTAGAAAGCAAGGGGGTCCTCTCCGAGCTAGGAATTGGATCCAGCCGCACCTAGACTCCTCTCCGAGAAGGAGTTTAGAAAGCAAGGGGGTCCTTTCCGAGCCTCGTGACTCAACGGGAGGGTCTCCCTGACAGCTCGTCTGACCCTGGCCCCTAGGCAGGAAATAATCCAGGGTCCGTGGCCACGGAACCTGATAAAGCGCCGTCATGCGCACTGCTGCCTTTGGAGAATCACTGTGTTGATGTTTCTGAATGTTTCTCTACTTTTCTCTTAGGAGTGAAGTGAATGGCTCCACCTGCCACAACTGCATATTGCCTTGTCCGGCCCCGTGTTGGGTTACGTCTTGCCTTGTATTGCCCTATCGTTGTCATGATTGCCACCTGACCCATGGTGTCATAGTAGTGCACTGCATTGTGAATTTTTTGACTGTCTGTTATTTATTTGACTGAGTATTGGCTGGCAGTGGCCTGTATTGTGTTATCTTGCACCGTATTGCCCTGTATTTGCCGTGACTGCCCTCTGAGACTTCCTGAGATCGTAGGGCGTTCTGTTGTGGGTTTTGTAATTGGCTGTTCTTTGTGTGACTGTGTATTGCTTTGTGCTGCCCTGTATTGTGTTACAGCTCGTGTTGCATTACTCTGTCATTGTTTTGACTGCGTTTTGGGACAGTGTCATAGTGCTGCACTGGATTATGGGTATTTTAACTGTTCTTGACTTGGCTGCGCGTTGCCTTTTACTGCTCTGTGTGATGTTAGGTCTTGCACTGTATTGGTCTGTCGTTGTCTTGGCTGTTACTTTGGACTGTCTGGGATTGTACTTATTTATTGTGAAAGTTCCATTGGTTGTTCCTTATTTGACTGCTGGGGTGGTGCGGGCGCCCCTTCGTTTTGGCGCCCCAATCATCCATGGAGTTGTTCTGAGTGGTACTTGAAGTTGGGGGATGGTTGGCAACACAGTGGGGACCTAGATATTTTGTTCCTGTGCTGATGTGACTATAAGTCAATTAGCTTACCCCATAAATAGTGGACAGCCCAAGAGCCTTTTGACTTCTGCATGGCAGGGGCCTCCGTGCCAGGATCTCCCCTTGAGCAGGGACGCTCAATTAAGGTTCTGCTCCTCGAGATAGAGATGCCTTGCCGCAACAGATTCTCAGTAAGTGACTAATAGCATACAAAACCTTGTAGCCTTAGCTCAGTGATATAAAGGGTCGATGGCGCAGATACAATCCTTTAGAGGTGAACCGTTGCCTAAGTCCGGGGCTAGGAATTGGATCCAGCCGCACCTAGACTCCTCTCCGAGAAGGAGTTTAGAAAGCAAGGGGGTCCTTTCCGAGCCTCGTGACTCAACGGGAGGGTCTCCCTGACAGCTTGTCTGACCCTGGCCCCTAGGCAGTAAATAATCCGGGGTGCGTGGCCATATGGAATCTGGTAAAGCGCCGTCACATGCGCTGCTGCCTTTGGAGAATCACTGTGTTGATGTTTCTGAATGTTTCACCGCTTCTCTCTTAGAAGCGAAGTTAGCCGCTCGGCCTGCCACAACTGCGTATTGCCTTGTCCGGCCCTGTATGGCATCACGTTTGGCATTGTATTGTCCTCTATTTGCCCGGACTGCCATCTGATCTGTTCCGGCATTGTACTGGTGTGTATTGTGGGTTTTTTAATCGGTTGTGCGTTATTTGAATGCGTATTGCCCTGTCTAGTGTTGTATCTTGCATTGTACTGCCCCGTCATTCCGTTCACTGTCACTTTAGATGTTCTGGGATTGCAGCGATCCGTATTGTGCAGGTTTTATTCGTTAGTCTGTGTTTGACCGTGTATTGCCTTGTTACCACCTTGTATTGTGTTGCGGCTTGCATTGTATCGCCATGTTATTGTTCTGAGTGCCATCTGATACATTTTGGTGTTGTACAGCCCTGCATTGTTACGTCTTCCATTGTATAGCTCTGTCACTGCCTCGACTGCTGTCTCACGCGTTTTGGCATTGCATCGCACGGTATTGCGGGATACTTAATCAGTTATTTATTTGACCGTGTATTTCACTGTACTGCCCTGTATTGCGTTATTTCTTGCCTTGTATTGCTCTGTCATTGTCTTGACTGGCATCTCCATTTATTTTTGTTTTCTCCCGCACTGTATTGCGGTTCTTCTAATTGGTTGGTATTTAGTTGACTGCGTCTTCAGTTCTGCTCTGTCGTGTAATGTTGCATCTTGGATCGTGTCGCCCTATAGTTGTTTTGACTGCCACCCGAGACCGTGTGGGATCGTACTGCACCGTATTGTGGCGTTTTGATGGGTTGTTTCCTATATTATTCTGTATCGTGTTGTAGCAACCTGTATTGTGTTACATTGTGCGTTGTGTTGCCATGAAATAGTCTTAACTGTCCTTTTACACTCTCTGGGGTTGTACCGCACCGAACTGAGGGTGTTTTTGATCGGCTGTTCTATATTTGACTACGTATTGCTTTGTACTGCCCTGTATTTTCCTGAGTCTTGCGTCGTATTGCCCTCTCACCGTGCTGCGAGCCATCTGATGTATTCTGGCGTTGACAGGCACTGTATTGAGGGCTTCTTAGGCTGTTGTACTCTATTTGACCGTGCATCAATTTTGTGATCGGTCATTCCCTATTTGACTGTGTATTGGCCTTGTACTGCCCTGTGTAAAGTTACGTCTCGCATTGTATTGCCCTGTCATAGTATTGCCTGTCATAGTCTGTCATAGCACCAGGATGTGCCCTTGAGCGGGGACGCTTGCTTCAGGTTCTGCTCCTCAAGGCTGAGAGATCCCTTGCCGCAACAGAGTCTCGGTAAGTGACTAATACCACGCTAAACCTCGTAGCCTTAGCTCAGTGATATAAAGGGTTGATGGCGCGGATACAATCCTTTAGAGGTGAACCGGTGCCCAAGTCCAGGGCTAGGAATTGGATCCAGCCGCACTTAGACTGCTCTTCAAGAAGGAGTTTAGAAAGCAAGGGGGTTGTGGCTCGACGGGAGGGTCTCCCTAACAGCTCGTCTGACCCTGGCCCCTGTGCAATAAATTATCTGGGGTACGTGGCCACGGAACCTGGTAAAGGGATGTTACGTTCACTGCTGCCTTTGTCGAAACACTGTGTTGATGTTTCTAAATGTTTCTCTACTTCTCTCAGGACTGAAGTGAATCGCTCCACCCGCCACAACTGCATATTGCCTTGTCCGGCCCCGTATTGGGTTACCTCTCGCCTTGTATTGCCCTGTCCTTCTTTTGGTTGCCATCTGACCCATGTGAATTCACTGCACTGTGAATTTTGTGACTGTCTGTTATTTATTTGACTGAGTATTGCCTTGTACTGCCTTGTGTACTGCGACGTAGTGCTTTGTCTTGCCCTGTAATTGCCTTGACTGCCATCCGAGATGTTTTGAGATCGTACGGCAGCGTAGTGCGGGTTTTCTGGTCAGCTGTTCTCTATTTGACTGTGTACGGCCTTGCGCTGCCCTGCACGGTGTTCTGTCTCGCGTTGTCATTGTCTCGACCGACATGTGGGATTGTTTGCCATTGTTTGCCAGTGTGGTTTGGGTATTGTAGTTTACTGTTCTTCATTTGACTGCGTATTGCCTTGTACTGACCTGTATAACGTTATGTCTTGCACTGCATTGCCCTGGCATTGTCTTGACCGACATCTGAGACGGTCTGGCATTGTACTGTACTGTATTGGGAGTCTTGTAATTTGCTCTAATTTATTTGTCTGCGAATCGGGTTGTACTGCCCTGTATACTGTAACGTGTGGCATTGTACCGCCTGTCACTGGCTTAACGGTGGCTTTAGAGATTCTATCGTAAGACTGCACTCCGTTGTGAATTTCTCTATTGGTGATTCTGTGACGGCGTATTGCCTCGCACGGCCCAGTACTGTGTTACGCTTGACGTTGCATCGCTCTGTCATTGTCTTCAATGAGATGTGACACTTGGTAACATACGATGGCACTGTATTGCCAATTTTTCCAGTGGCTATGCTTAATTTGAGCATGTATTGATGTGTAGCGCTCTGTATGATGTTAAGTCGTACACTGTCTTGACTTAATAATAGAAATGCTAGAGGCTGGCGTGGTGCCAAGTGGGAAAGGGTGGCTGTGAGACTCTGAAGGCAGCAGGAAAGCCCGCAGCCCGAGGTGGTGCCGCCGAGCCAGCCTCCAAACCATTTTCCGGTAGGGCCGCGGCTCTGGCGACAGCTCCCACGCCGGAAGAGCCAGGAGGGAAAGCCATGCCTCGCTGGAAAGCTCTTTGGCAGCCGCTCGCGTGGCCCCACAGCCCGTGGGGCTGCGGGCTTTGCGGCGGCCGTCAGCCTCCACGCCACCGGCGCCCACGTGGCGCCGCCGCGCCACGCTGCGAAGCATTTTCCGGTAGGGCCGTGGCTCTGGCGACAGCTCCCACGCCCGAAGAGCGAGGAGGGAAAGCCGTGCCTCGTTGGAAAGCTCTTTGGCAGCCGCGTGCGTGGACCCACAGCCCGTGGGGCTGCGGGCTTTGCGGCGGCCGTCAGCCTCGGAGCCACCAGCGCCCACGTGGCGCCGCCCCACCAGCCTGCGAAGCATTTTCCGGTAGGGCCGCAGCTCTGGCGACAGCTCCCACGCCCGAAGAGCCAGGAGGGAAAGCCGTGCCTCGTTGGAAAGCTCTTTGGCAGCCGCTCGCGTGGCCCCACAGCCCGTGTGGCTGCGGGCTTTGCGGCGACCGTCAGCCTCCCCGCCACCGGCGCCCACCAGGTGCAGCCGCGCCAGCCTGCGAAGCACTTTCCAGTAGGGCCGCGGCTCTGGCGACAGCTCCCACGCCCAAAGAGCCAGGAGGGAAAGCCGTGCCTCGTTGGAAAGCTCTTTGGCAGCCGCTCGCCTGGCGAAACAGCCCGTGGGGCTGCGGGCTTTGCGGCGGCCGTCAGCCTCGGAGCCACCGGCGCCCACGTGGCGCCGCCCCACCAGCCTGCGAAGCATTTTCCGGTAGGGCCGCAACTCTGGCGACAGCTCCCAAGGACGAAGAGCCAGGAGGGAAAGCCGTGCCTCGTTGGAAAGCTCTTTGGCAGCCGCTCGCCTGGCGAAACAGCCCCTGGGGCTGCGGACTTTGTGGCGGCCGTCAGCCTCCCCGCCACCGGCGCCCACCAGGTGCAGCCGCGCCAGCCTGCGAAGCATTTTCCTGTAGGGCCCCGGCTCTGGCGACAGCTCCCACGCCCGAAGAGCCAGGAGGGAAAGCCGTGCCTCGTTGGAAAGCTCTTCGGCAGCCGCTCGCGTGGCCCCACAGCCCGTGGGGCTGCGGGCTTTGCGGCGGCCGTCAGCCTCGGCGCAACCGGCACCCACATGGTGCCGCCGCGCTAGCCTGCGAAGCATTTTGGGGTAGGGCCGCGGCTCTGGCGACAGCTCCCACGCCCGAAGAGCCAGGAGGGAAAGCCGTGCCTCGTTGGAAAGCTCTTTGGCAGCCGCTCGCCTGGCGAAACAGCCTGTGGGGCTGCGGGCTTTGCGGCGGCCGTCAGCCTCAGAGCCACCGGCGCCCACGTGGCGCCGCTGCGCCAGCCTACGAAGTATTTTCCGGTAGGGCCGCAACTCTGGCGACAGCTCCCAAGCACGAAGAGCCAGGAGGGAAAGCCGTGCCTCGTTGGAAAGCTCTTTGGCAGCCGCTCGCGTGGCCCCACAGCCCGTGGGGCTGCGGGCTTTGCGGCGGCCGTCAGCCTTGCCGCCAACGGTGCCCACGTGGCGCTGCCGCGCCAGCTTGCGAAGCATTTTCCGGTAGGGCTGCGGCTCTGGCGACATCTCCCAAGCCCGAAGAGCCAGGAGGGAAAGCCGTGCCTCGTTGGAAAGCTCTTTGGCAGCCGCTCGCCTGGCGAAACAGCCCGTGTGGCTTCGGGCTTTGCGGCGGCCGTCAGCCTCGCCGCCAACGGTGCCCACGTGGCGCTGTCGCGCCAGCTTGCGAAGCATTTTCCGGTAGGACTGCGGCTCTGACGACAACTCCCAAGCCCGAAGAGCCAGGAAGGAAAGCCGTGCCTCGTTGGAAAGCTCTTTGGCAGCCGCTCGCCTGGCGAAACTACCCGTGGGGCTGCGGGCTTTGCGGCGGCCGTCAGCCTCCGCGCCACCGGCGCCCACGTGGTGCCGCTGTGCCAGCCTGCGAAGCATTTTCCTGTAGGGCCGCGGCTCTGGCGACAGCTCCCACGCCCGAAGAGGCAGGAGGGAAAGCTGTGCCTCGTTGGAAAGCTCTTTGGCAGCCGCTCGCCTGGCGAAACAGCCTGTGGGGCTGCGGGCTTTGCGGCGGCCGTCAGCCTCGGAGCCACCGGCGCCCACGTGGCGCCGCCCCACCAGCCTGCGAAGCATTTTCCGGTAGGGCCGCGGCTCTGGCGACAGCTCCCACGCCCGAAGAGCCAGGAGGGAAAGCCGTGCCTCGTTGGAAAGCTCTTTGGCAGCCTCTTCCGTGGCCCCACAGCCCGTGGGGCTGCGGGCTTTGCGGCGGCCGTCAGCCTCTCCGCTAACGGTGCCCATGTGGCACCGCCGCGCAAGTATGCAGAGCTTTTTGCGGTAGGGCCGTGACTCTGGCGACAGCTCCCACGCCCGAAGAGCCGGGAGGGAAAGCCGTGCCTCGTTGGAAAGCTCTTTGGCAGCCGCTCGCGTGGCCCCACAGCCCGTGGGGCTGCGGGCTTTGCGGCGACCGTCAGTCTCCCCGCCACCGGCGCCCACCAGGTGCAGCCGCGCCAGCCTGCGAAGCATTTTCCTGTAGGGCCGCGGCTCTGGCGACAGCTCCCACGCCCGAAGAGCAGGGAGGGAAAGCCGTGCCTCGTTGGAAAGCTCTTTGGCAGCCGCTCGCCTGGCGAAACAGCCCCTGGGGCTGCGGGCTTTGCGCCGGCCGTCAGCCTCGGAGCCACCGGCGCCCACGTGGCGCCGCCCCACCAGCCTGCGAAGCATTTTCCGGTAGGGCCGCAGCTCTGGCGACAGCTCCCACGCCCGAAGAGCCAGGAGGGAAAGCCGTGCCTCGTTGGAAAGCTCTTTGGCAGCCGCTCGCGTGGCCCCACAGCCCGTGTGGCTGCGGGCTTTGCGGCGACCGTCAGCCTCCCCGCCACCGGCGCCCACCAGGTGCAGCCGCGCCAGCCTGCGAAGCACTTTCCAGTAGGGCCGCGGCTCTGGCGACAGCTCCCACGCCCAAAGAGCCAGGAGGGAAAGCCGTGCCTCGTTGGAAAGCTCTTTGGCAGCCGCTCGCCTGGCGAAACAGCCCGTGGGGCTGCGGGCTTTGCGGCGGCCGTCAGCCTCGGAGCCACCGGCGCCCACGTGGCGCCGCCCCACCAGCCTGCGAAGCATTTTCCGGTAGGGCCGCAACTCTGGCGACAGCTCCCAAGGACGAAGAGCCAGGAGGGAAAGCCGTGCCTCGTTGGAAAGCTCTTTGGCAGCCGCTCGCCTGGCGAAACAGCCCCTGGGGCTGCGGACTTTGTGGCGGCCGTCAGCCTCCCCGCCACCGGCGCCCACCAGGTGCAGCCGCGCCAGCCTGCGAAGCATTTTCCTGTAGGGCCCCGGCTCTGGCGACAGCTCCCACGCCCGAAGAGCCAGGAGGGAAAGCCGTGCCTCGTTGGAAAGCTCTTCGGCAGCCGCTCGCGTGGCCCCACAGCCCGTGGGGCTGCGGGCTTTGCGGCGGCCGTCAGCCTTGGCGCAACCGGCACCCACATGGTGCCGCCGCGCTAGCCTGCGAAGCATTTTGGGGTAGGGCCGCGGCTCTGGCGACAGCTCCCACGCCCGAAGAGCCAGGAGGGAAAGCCGTGCCTCGTTGGAAAGCTCTTTGGCAGCCGCTCGCCTGGCGAAACAGCCTGTGGGGCTGCGGGCTTTGCGGCGGCCGTCAGCCTCAGAGCCACCGGCGCCCACGTGGCGCCGCTGCGCCAGCCTACGAAGTATTTTCCGGTAGGGCCGCAACTCTGGCGACAGCTCCCAAGCACGAAGAGCCAGGAGGGAAAGCCGTGCCTCGTTGGAAAGCTCTTTGGCAGCCGCTCGCGTGGCCCCACAGCCCGTGGGGCTGCGGGCTTTGCGGCGGCCGTCAGCCTTGCCGCCAACGGTGCCCACGTGGCGCTGCCGCGCCAGCTTGCGAAGCATTTTCCGGTAGGGCTGCGGCTCTGGCGACATCTCCCAAGCCCGAAGAGCCAGGAGGGAAAGCCGTGCCTCGTTGGAAAGCTCTTTGGCAGCCGCTCGCCTGGCGAAACAGCCCGTGTGGCTTCGGGCTTTGCGGCGGCCGTCAGCCTCGCCGCCAACGGTGCCCACGTGGCGCTGTCGCGCCAGCTTGCGAAGCATTTTCCGGTAGGACTGCGGCTCTGACGACAACTCCCAAGCCCGAAGAGCCAGGAAGGAAAGCCGTGCCTCGTTGGAAAGCTCTTTGGCAGCCGCTCGCCTGGCGAAACTACCCGTGGGGCTGCGGGCTTTGCGGCGGCCGTCAGCCTCCGCGCCACCGGCGCCCACGTGGTGCCGCTGTGCCAGCCTGCGAAGCATTTTCCTGTAGGGCCGCGGCTCTGGCGACAGCTCCCACGCCCGAAGAGCCAGGAGGGAAAGCTGTGCCTCGTTGGAAAGCTCTTTGGCAGCCGCTCGCCTGGCGAAACAGCCTGTGGGGCTGCGGGCTTTGCGGCGGCCGTCAGCCTCGGAGCCACCGGCGCCCACGTGGCGCCGCCCCACCAGCCTGCGAAGCATTTTCCGGTAGGGCCGCGGCTCTGGCGACAGCTCCCACGCCCGAAGAGCCAGGAGGGAAAGCCGTGCCTCGTTGGAAAGCTCTTTGGCAGCCTCTTCCGTGGCCCCACAGCCCGTGGGGCTGCGGGCTTTGCGGCGGCCGTCAGCCTCTCCGCTAACGGTGCCCATGTGGCACCGCCGCGCAAGTATGCAGAGCTTTTTGCGGTAGGGCCGTGACTCTGGCGACAGCTCCCACGCCCGAAGAGCCGGGAGGGAAAGCCGTGCCTCGTTGGAAAGCTCTTTGGCAGCCGCTCGCGTGGCCCCACAGCCCGTGGGGCTGCGGGCTTTGCGGCGACCGTCAGTCTCCCCGCCACCGGCGCCCACCAGGTGCAGCCGCGCCAGCCTGCGAAGCATTTTCCTGTAGGGCCGCGGCTCTGGCGACAGCTCCCACGCCCAAAGAGCAGGGAGGGAAAGCCGTGCCTCGTTGGAAAGCTCTTTGGCAGCCGCTCGCCTGGCGAAACAGCCCCTGGGGCTGCGGGCTTTGCGGCGGCCGTCAGCCTCGGAGCCACCGGCGCCCACGTGGCGCCGCCCCACCAGCCTGCGAAGCATTTTCCGGTAGGGCCGCAACTCTGGAGACAGCTCCCAAGCACGAAGAGCCAGGAGGGAAAGCCGTGCCTCATTGGAAAGCTCTTTGGCAGCCGATCGCGTGGCACCACAGCCCGTGGGGCTGCGGGCTTTGTGGCGGCTGTCAGCCTCCCCGCCACTGGCGCCCACGTGGCGCCGCCGCGCCAGCCTGCGAAGCATTTTCCTGTAGGGCCGCGGCTCTGGCGACAGCTCCCACGCCCGAAGACCTAGGAGGGAAAGCCGTGCCTCGTTGGAAAGCTCTTTGGCAGCCGCTCGCCTGGCGAAACAGCCTGTGGGGCTGCGGGCTTTGCGGCGGCCGTCATCCTCGCTGCCACCGGCGCCCACGTGGCGCCGCTGCGCCAGCCTACGAAGCATTTTCCGGTAGGGCCGCGGCTCTGGCGACAGCTCCCACGCCCAAAGAGCCAGGAGGGAAAGCCGTGCCTCGTTGGAAAGCTCTTTGGCAGCCGCTCGCGTGGCCCCACAGCCCGTGGGGCTGCGGGCTTTGTGGCGGCCGTCAGCCTCCCCGCCACCGGCGCCCACCAGGTGCAGCCGCACCAGCCTGCGAAGCATTTTTCTGGTAGGGCCGCGGCTCTGGCGACAGCTCCCACGCCCGAAGAGCCAGGAGGGAAAGCCGTGCCTCATTGGAAAGCTCTTTGGCAGCCGCTTGCGTGGCCCCACAGCCAGTGGGGCTGCGGGCTTTGCGGCGGTTGTCAGCGTCGGAGCCACCGGCGCCCACGGGGCGCCGCCCCACCAGCCTGCGAAGCATTTTCCGGTAGGGCCGCAACTCTGGCGACAGCTCCCAAGCCCGAAGAGCCAGGAGGGAAAGCCATGCCTCGTTGGAAAGCTCTTTGGCAGCCGCTCGCCTGGCGAAACAGCCCGTGCGGCTGCGGGCTTTGCGGCGGCCGTCAGCCTCGGAGCCACCGGCGCCCACGTGGCGCCGCCCCACCAGCCTGCGAAGCATTTTCCGGTAGGGCCGCAACTCTGGCGACAGCTCCCAAGCACGAAGAGCCAGGAGGGAAAGCTGTGCCTCGTTGGAAAGCTCTTTGGCAGCCGCTCGCGTGGCCCCACAGCCCGTGGGGCTGCGGGCTTTGCGGCGGCCATCAGCCTCAGCGCCACCGGCGCCTACCACCTACAGCCGAGCCAGCCTGCGAAGCATTTTCCGGTAGGGCCGCGTCTCTGGCGACAGCTCCCACGCCCGAAGAGCCAGGAGGGAAAGCCGTGCCTCGTTGGAAAGCTCTTTGGCAGCCGCTCGCGTGGCCTCACAGCCCGGGGGGCTGCGGGCTTTGCGGCTGCCGTCAGCCTCCGTACAAGCCTGCGAAGCATTTTCCGGTAGTGCCGCGGCTCTGGCGACAGCTCCCACGCCCGAAGAGCCAGGAGGGAAAGCCGTGCCTCGTTGGAAAGCTCTTTGGCAGCCGCTTGCGTGGCCCCACAGCCCGTGGGGCTGCGGGCTTTGCGGCGGCCGTCAGCCTCGGCGCCACCGGCGCCTACGTGGCGCTGCCGCGCCAGCTTGCGAAGCATTTTCCGGTAGGGCTGCAGCTCTGGCGACAGCTCCCACGCCCGAAGAGCCAGGAGGGAAAGCCATGCCTCGTTGGAAAGCTCTTTGGCAGCCGCTCGCGTGGCCCAACAGCCCGTGGGGCTGCGGGCTTTGCGGCGGTTGTCAGCCTCGGAGCCACCGGCGCCCACGTGGCGCCGCCCCACCAGCCTGCGAAGCATTTTCCGGTAGGGCCGCAACTCTGGCGTCAGCTCCCAAGCACGAAGAGCCAGGAGGGAAAGCCGTGCCTCGTTGGAAAGCTCTTTGGCAGCCGCTCGCGTGGCCCCACAGCCCGTGGGGCTGCGGGCTTTGTGGCGGCCATCAGCCTCCCCGCCACCGGCGCTAACCAGGTGCAGCCGCGCCAGCCTGCGAAGCATTTTCCGGTAGGGCCGCAACTCTGGCGACAGCTCCCAAGCACGAAGAGCCAGGAGGGAAAGCCATGCCTCGTTGGAAAGCTCTTTGGCAGCCGCTCGCCTGGCGAAACAGCCCGTGCGGCTGTGGGCTTTGCGGCGGCCGTCAGCCTCGGAGCCACCGGCGCCCACGTGGCGCCGCCCCACCAGCCTGCGAAGCATTTTCCGGTAGGGCCGCAACTCTGGCGACAGCTCCCAAGCACGAAGAGCCAGGAGGGAAAGCTGTGCCTCGTTGGAAAGCTCTTTGGCAGCCGCTCGCGTGGCCCCACAGCCCGTGGGGCTGCGGGCTTTGCGGCGGCCGTCAGCCTCAGCGCCACCGGCGCCTACCAGCTACAGCCGCGCCAGCCTGCGAAGCATTTTCCGGTAGGGCCGCGACTCTGGCGACAGCTCCCACGCCTGAAGAGCCAGGAGGGAAAGCCGTGCCTCGTTGGAAAGCTCTTTGGCAGCCGCTCGCGTGGCCTCACAGCCCGGGGGGCTGCGGGCTTTGCGGCGGCCGTCAGCCTCCGTGCCACCGGTGCCCACGTGGCGCCGCCGCACAAGCCTGCGAAGCATTTTCCGGTAGGGCCGCGGCTCTGACGACAGCTCCCACGCCCGAAGAGCCAGGAGGGAAAGCCGTGCCTCGTTGGAAAGCTCTTTGGCAGCCGCTCGCGTGGCCCCACAGCCCGTGGGGCTGCGGGCTTTGCGGCGGCCGTTAGCCTCGGCGCCACCGGCGCCTACGTGGCGCTGCCGCGCCAGCTTGCGAAGCATTTTCCGGTAGGGCTGCAGCTCTGGCGACAGCTCCAACGCCCGAAGAGCCAGGAGGGAAAGCCATGCCTCGTTGGAAAGCTCTTTGGCAGCCGCTCGCGTGGCCCCACAGCCCGTGGGGCTGCGGGCTTTGCGGCGGTTGTCAGCCTCGGAGCCACCGGCGCCCACGTGGCGCCGCCCCACCAGCCTGCGAAGCATTTTCCGGTAGGGCCGCAACTCTGGCGACAGCTCCCAAGCACGAAGAGCCAGGAGGGAAAGCCGTGCCTCGTTGGAAAGCTCTTTGGCAGCCGCTCGCGTGGCCCCACAGCCCGTGGGGCTCCGGGCTTTGCGGCGGCCATCAGCCTCCCCGCCACCGACGCTTACCAGGTGCAGCCGCGCCAGCCTGCGAAGCATTTTCCGGTAGGGCCGCGACTCTGGCGACAGCTCCAACGCCTGAAGAGCCAGGAGGGAAAGCCGTGCCTCGTTGGAAAGCTCTTTGGCAGCCGCTCGCCTGGCGAAACTACCCGTGGGGCTGCGGGCTTTGCGGCGGCCGTCAGCCTCCGCGCCACCGGCGCCCACGTGGTGCCGCTGTGCCAGCCTGCGAAGCATTTTCCTGTAGGGCCGCGGCTCTGGCGACAGCTCCCACGCCCGAAGAGCCAGGAGGGAAAGCTGTGCCTCGTTGGAAAGCTCTTTGGCAGCCGCTCGCCTGGCGAAACAGCCTGTGGGGCTGCGGGCTTTGCGGCGGCCGTCAGCCTCGGAGCCACCGGCGCCCACGTGGCGCCGCCCCACCAGCCTGCGAAGCATTTTCCGGTAGGGCCGCGGCTCTGGCGACAGCTCCCACGCCCGAAGAGCCAGGAGGGAAAGCCGTGCCTCGTTGGAAAGCTCTTTGGCAGCCTCTTCCGTGGCCCCACAGCCCGTGGGGCTGCGGGCTTTGCGGCGGCCGTCAGCCTCTCCGCTAACGGTGCCCATGTGGCACCGCCGCGCAAGTATGCAGAGCTTTTTGCGGTAGGGCCGTGACTCTGGCGACAGCTCCCACGCCCGAAGAGCCGGGAGGGAAAGCCGTGCCTCGTTGGAAAGCTCTTTGGCAGCCGCTCGCGTGGCCCCACAGCCCGTGGGGCTGCGGGCTTTGCGGCGACCGTCAGTCTCCCCGCCACCGGCGCCCACCAGGTGCAGCCGCGCCAGCCTGCGAAGCATTTTCCTGTAGGGCCGCGGCTCTGGCGACAGCTCCCACGCCCAAAGAGCAGGGAGGGAAAGCCGTGCCTCGTTGGAAAGCTCTTTGGCAGCCGCTCGCCTGGCGAAACAGCCCCTGGGGCTGCGGGCTTTGCGGCGGCCGTCAGCCTCGGAGCCACCGGCGCCCACGTGGCGCCGCCCCACCAGCCTGCGAAGCATTTTCCGGTAGGGCCGCAACTCTGGAGACAGCTCCCAAGCACGAAGAGCCAGGAGGGAAAGCCGTGCCTCATTGGAAAGCTCTTTGGCAGCCGATCGCGTGGCACCACAGCCCGTGGGGCTGCGGGCTTTGTGGCGGCTGTCAGCCTCCCCGCCACTGGCGCCCACGTGGCGCCGCCGCGCCAGCCTGCGAAGCATTTTCCTGTAGGGCCGCGGCTCTGGCGACAGCTCCCACGCCCGAAGACCTAGGAGGGAAAGCCGTGCCTCGTTGGAAAGCTCTTTGGCAGCCGCTCGCCTGGCGAAACAGCCTGTGGGGCTGCGGGCTTTGCGGCGGCCGTCATCCTCGCTGCCACCGGCGCCCACGTGGCGCCGCTGCGCCAGCCTACGAAGCATTTTCCGGTAGGGCCGCGGCTCTGGCGACAGCTCCCACGCCCAAAGAGCCAGGAGGGAAAGCCGTGCCTCGTTGGAAAGCTCTTTGGCAGCCGCTCGCGTGGCCCCACAGCCCGTGGGGCTGCGGGCTTTGTGGCGGCCGTCAGCCTCCCCGCCACCGGCGCCCACCAGGTGCAGCCGCACCAGCCTGCGAAGCATTTTTCTGGTAGGGCCGCGGCTCTGGCGACAGCTCCCACGCCCGAAGAGCCAGGAGGGAAAGCCGTGCCTCATTGGAAAGCTCTTTGGCAGCCGCTTGCGTGGCCCCACAGCCAGTGGGGCTGCGGGCTTTGCGGCGGTTGTCAGCGTCGGAGCCACCGGCGCCCACGGGGCGCCGCCCCACCAGCCTGCGAAGCATTTTCCGGTAGGGCCGCAACTCTGGCGACAGCTCCCAAGCCCGAAGAGCCAGGAGGGAAAGCCATGCCTCGTTGGAAAGCTCTTTGGCAGCCGCTCGCCTGGCGAAACAGCCCGTGCGGCTGCGGGCTTTGCGGCGGCCGTCAGCCTCGGAGCCACCGGCGCCCACGTGGCGCCGCCCCACCAGCCTGCGAAGCATTTTCCGGTAGGGCCGCAACTCTGGCGACAGCTCCCAAGCACGAAGAGCCAGGAGGGAAAGCTGTGCCTCGTTGGAAAGCTCTTTGGCAGCCGCTCGCGTGGCCCCACAGCCCGTGGGGCTGCGGGCTTTGCGGCGGCCATCAGCCTCAGCGCCACCGGCGCCTACCACCTACAGCCGAGCCAGCCTGCGAAGCATTTTCCGGTAGGGCCGCGTCTCTGGCGACAGCTCCCACGCCCGAAGAGCCAGGAGGGAAAGCCGTGCCTCGTTGGAAAGCTCTTTGGCAGCCGCTCGCGTGGCCTCACAGCCCGGGGGGCTGCGGGCTTTGCGGCTGCCGTCAGCCTCCGTACAAGCCTGCGAAGCATTTTCCGGTAGTGCCGCGGCTCTGGCGACAGCTCCCACGCCCGAAGAGCCAGGAGGGAAAGCCGTGCCTCGTTGGAAAGCTCTTTGGCAGCCGCTTGCGTGGCCCCACAGCCCGTGGGGCTGCGGGCTTTGCGGCGGCCGTCAGCCTCGGCGCCACCGGCGCCTACGTGGCGCTGCCGCGCCAGCTTGCGAAGCATTTTCCGGTAGGGCTGCAGCTCTGGCGACAGCTCCCACGCCCGAAGAGCCAGGAGGGAAAGCCATGCCTCGTTGGAAAGCTCTTTGGCAGCCGCTCGCGTGGCCCAACAGCCCGTGGGGCTGCGGGCTTTGCGGCGGTTGTCAGCCTCGGAGCCACCGGCGCCCACGTGGCGCCGCCCCACCAGCCTGCGAAGCATTTTCCGGTAGGGCCGCAACTCTGGCGTCAGCTCCCAAGCACGAAGAGCCAGGAGGGAAAGCCGTGCCTCGTTGGAAAGCTCTTTGGCAGCCGCTCGCGTGGCCCCACAGCCCGTGGGGCTGCGGGCTTTGTGGCGGCCATCAGCCTCCCCGCCACCGGCGCTAACCAGGTGCAGCCGCGCCAGCCTGCGAAGCATTTTCCGGTAGGGCCGCAACTCTGGCGACAGCTCCCAAGCACGAAGAGCCAGGAGGGAAAGCCATGCCTCGTTGGAAAGCTCTTTGGCAGCCGCTCGCCTGGCGAAACAGCCCGTGCGGCTGTGGGCTTTGCGGCGGCCGTCAGCCTCGGAGCCACCGGCGCCCACGTGGCGCCGCCCCACCAGCCTGCGAAGCATTTTCCGGTAGGGCCGCAACTCTGGCGACAGCTCCCAAGCACGAAGAGCCAGGAGGGAAAGCTGTGCCTCGTTGGAAAGCTCTTTGGCAGCCGCTCGCGTGGCCCCACAGCCCGTGGGGCTGCGGGCTTTGCGGCGGCCGTCAGCCTCAGCGCCACCGGCGCCTACCAGCTACAGCCGCGCCAGCCTGCGAAGCATTTTCCGGTAGGGCCGCGACTCTGGCGACAGCTCCCACGCCTGAAGAGCCAGGAGGGAAAGCCGTGCCTCGTTGGAAAGCTCTTTGGCAGCCGCTCGCGTGGCCTCACAGCCCGGGGGGCTGCGGGCTTTGCGGCGGCCGTCAGCCTCCGTGCCACCGGTGCCCACGTGGCGCCGCCGCACAAGCCTGCGAAGCATTTTCCGGTAGGGCCGCGGCTCTGACGACAGCTCCCACGCCCGAAGAGCCAGGAGGGAAAGCCGTGCCTCGTTGGAAAGCTCTTTGGCAGCCGCTCGCGTGGCCCCACAGCCCGTGGGGCTGCGGGCTTTGCGGCGGCCGTTAGCCTCGGCGCCACCGGCGCCTACGTGGCGCTGCCGCGCCAGCTTGCGAAGCATTTTCCGGTAGGGCTGCAGCTCTGGCGACAGCTCCAACGCCCGAAGAGCCAGGAGGGAAAGCCATGCCTCGTTGGAAAGCTCTTTGGCAGCCGCTCGCGTGGCCCCACAGCCCGTGGGGCTGCGGGCTTTGCGGCGGTTGTCAGCCTCGGAGCCACCGGCGCCCACGTGGCGCCGCCCCACCAGCCTGCGAAGCATTTTCCGGTAGGGCCGCAACTCTGGCGACAGCTCCCAAGCACGAAGAGCCAGGAGGGAAAGCCGTGCCTCGTTGGAAAGCTCTTTGGCAGCCGCTCGCGTGGCCCCACAGCCCGTGGGGCTCCGGGCTTTGCGGCGGCCATCAGCCTCCCCGCCACCGACGCTTACCAGGTGCAGCCGCGCCAGCCTGCGAAGCATTTTCCGGTAGGGCCGCGACTCTGGCGACAGCTCCAACGCCTGAAGAGCCAGGAGGGAAAGCCGTGCCTCGTTGGAAAGCTCTTTGGCAGCCGCTCATTTGGCGAAACAGCCTGTGGGGCTGCGGGCTTTGCGGCGGCCGTCAGCCTCGCTGCCACCGGCGCCCACGTGGCGCCGCCGCGCCAGCTTGCGAAGCATTTTCCGGTAGGGCCGCGGCTCTGGCGACAGCTCCCACGCCCGAAGAGCCAGGAGGAAAGCCGTGCCTCTTTGGAAAGCTCTTTGGCAGCCTCTTCCGTGGCCCCACAGCCCGTGGGGCTGCGGGCTTTGCGGCGGCCGTCAGCCTCAGCGCCACCGGCGCCCACCAGCTACAGCCGCGCCAGCCTGCGAAGCATTTTCCGGTAGGGCTGCGGCTCTGGCGACAGCTCCCACGCCCGAAGAGCCAGGAGGGAAAGCCGTGCCTCATTGGAAAGCTGTTTGGCAGCCGCTCGCGTGGCCCCACAGCCCATGGGGCTGCGGGCTTCGCGGCGACCGTCAGCCTCCCCGCCACCGGCGCCCACCAGGTGCAGCCGCGCCAGTCTGCGAATCATTTTCCTGTAGGGCCGCGGCTCTGGCGACAGCTCCCACGCCCGAAGACTTAGGAGGGAAAGCCGTGCCTCGTTGGAAAGCTCTTTGGCAGCCGCTCGCGTGGCCCCACAGCCCGTGGGGCTGCGGGCTTTGCGGCGGCCGTCAGCCTCCCCGCCACTGGCGCCCACCAGGTGCAGCCGCGCCAGCCTACGAAGCATTTTCCGGTAGGGCCGCGTCTCTGGCGACAGCTCCCACGCCCGAAGAGCCAGGAGGGAAAGCCGTGCCTCGTTGGAAAGCTCTTTGGCAGCCTCTCGCGTTGCCCCACAGCCCGTGGGGCTGCGGGCTTTGCGGCGGCCGTCAGCCTCGGCGACACCGGCGCCCACGTGGCGCCGCCGCACCAGTCTGCGAAGCATTTTCCGGTAGGGCTGCGGCTCTGACGACAGCTCCCAAGCCCGAAGAGCCAGGAGGGAAAGCCGTGCCTCGTTGGAAAGCTCTTTGGCAGCCGCTCGCCTGGCGAAACAGCCCGTGTGGCTGCGGGCTTTGCGGCGGCCGTCAGCCTCGCCGCCAACGGTGCCCACGTGGCGCTGCCGCGCCAGCTTGCGAAGCATTTTCCGGTAGGGCTGCGGCTCTGACGACAACTCCCAAGCCCGAAGAGCCAGGAGGGAAAGCCGTGCCTCGTTGGAAAGCTCTTTGGCAGCCGCTGGTTTGGCGAAACAGCCTGTGGGGCTGCGGGCTTTGCGGCGGCCGTCAGCCTCGGCGACACCGGCGCCCACGTGGCTCCGCTGCACCAGCCTGAGAAGCGTTTTCCGGTAGGGCCGCAACTCTGGCGACAGCTCCCAAGCACGAAGAGCCAGGAGGGAAAGCCGTGCCTCGTTGGAAAGCTCTTTGGCAGCCGCTCGCGTGGCCCCACAGCCCGTGTGGCTGCGGGCTATACGGCGGCCGTCAACCTCGTCGACACCGGCGCCCACGTGGCGCTGCCGCGCCAGCCTGCGAAGCATTTTCCGGTAGGGCTGCAACTCTGGCGACAGCTCCCAAGCACGAAGAGCCAGGAGGGAAAGCCGTGCCTCGTTGGAAAGCTCTTTGGCAGCCGATCGCGTGGCCCCACAGCCCGTGGGGCTGCGGGCTTTGCGGCGGCCGTCAGCCTCGGAGCCACCGGCGCCCACGTGGCGCCGCCCCACCAGCCTGCGAAGCATTTTCCGGTAGGGCCGCGGCTCTGGCGAAAGCTCCCACGCCCGAAGAGCGAGGAGAGAAAGCCGTGCCTCGTTGGAAAGCTCTTTGGCAGCCGCTCGCGTGGCCCCACAGCCCGTGGGGCTGCGGGCTTTGCGGCGGCCGTCAGCCTCAGCGCCACCGGCGCCCACCAGCTACAGCCGCGCCAGCCTGCGAAGCATTTTCTGGTAGGGCCGCGGCTCTGGCGACAGCTCCCACGCCCGAAGAACCAGGAGGGAAAGCCGTGCCTCGTTGGAAAGCTCTTTGGCAGTTGCTTGCCTGGCGAAACAGCCCGTGTGGTTGCGGGCTTTGCGGCGGCCGTCAGCCTCGCTGCCAACGGTGCCCACGTGGCGCTGCCGCGCCAGCTTGCGAAGAATTTTCCGGTAAGGCCGCGTCTCTGGCGACAGCTCCCACGCCCGAAGAGCCAGGAGGGAAAGCCGTGCCTCGTTGGAAAGCTCTTTGGCAGCCGCTCGCGAGGCCCCATAGCCCGTGGGGCTGCGGGCTTTGTGGCGGCCGTCAGCCTCGGCGCCACCGGCGCCCACGTGGCGCCGCTGCGCCAGCCTGCGAAGCGTTTTCCTGTAGGGCCGCGGCTCTGGCGACAGCTCCCACGCCCGAAGAGCCAGGAGGGAAAGCCGTGCCTCGTTGGAAAGCTCTTTGGCAGCCGCTCGCCTGGCGAAACAGCCTGTGCGGCTGCGGGCTTTGCGGCGGCCGTCAGTCTCGGAGCCACCGTCGCCCACGTGGCGCCGCCCCACCAGCCTGCGAAGCATTTTCCGGTAGGACTGCAACTCTGGCGACAGCTCCCAAGCCCGAAGAGCCAGGAGGGAAAGCCGTGCCTCGTTGGAAAGCTCTTTGGCAGCCGATCGCGTGGCCCCACAGCCCGTGGGGCTGCGGGCTTTGTGGCGGCCGTCAGCCTCCCCGCCACCGGCGCCCACCAGGTGCAGCCGCGCCAACCTGCGAAGCATTTTCCTGTAGGGCCGCGGATCTGACGACAGCTCCCAAGCCGGAAGAGCCAGGAGGGAAAGCCGTGCCTCGTTGGAAAGCTCTTTGGCAGCCGCTCGTTTGGCGAAACAGCCTGTGGGGCTGCGGGCTTTGCGGCGGCCGTCAGCCTCGCTGCCACCGGCGCCCACGTGGCGCCGCCGCGCCAGCCTGCGAATCATTTTCCGGTAGGGCCGCGGCTCTGGCGACAGCTCCCACGCCCGAAGAGCCAGGAGGGAAAGCCGTGCCTCGTTGGAAAGCTCTTTGGCAGCCGCTCGCGTGGCCCCACAGCCCGTGTGGCTGCGGGCTATACGGCGGCCGTCAGCCTCGGCGACACCGGCGCCCACGTGGCGCCGCCGCGCCAGCCTGCGAAGCATTTTCCGGTAGGGCTGCATTTCTGGCGACAGCTCCCAAGCACGAAGAGCCCGGAGGGAAAGCCATGCCTCGTTGGAAAGCTCTTTGGCAGCCGCTCGCCTGGCGAAACAGCCCGTGGGGCTGCGGGCTTTGCGGCGGCCGTCAGCCTCGGAGCCACCGGCGCCCACGTGGCGCCGCCCCACCAGCCTGCGAAGCATTTTCCGGTAGGGCCGCGGCTCTGGCGACAGCTCCCACGCCCGAAGAGCGAGGAGAGAAAGCCGTGCCTCGTTGGAAAGCTCTTTGGCAGCCGCTCGCGTGGCCTCACAGCCCGTGGGGCTGCGGGCTTTGCGGCGGCCGTCAGCCTCGCTGCGACCGGCGCACACGTGGCGCCGCTGCGCCAGCCTGCGAAGCATTATCCGGTAGGGCCGTGGCTCTGGCGACAGCTCCCACGCCCGAAGAGCAGGGAGGGAAAGCCGTGCCTCGTTGGAAAGCTCTTTGGCAGCCGCTCGCGTGGCCCCACAGCCCGTGGGGCTGCGGGCTTTGCTGCGGCCGTCAGCCTTTGCGCCACCGGCGCCCACGTGGCGCCGCTGCGCCAGCCTGCGAAGCATTTTCCTGTAGGGCCGCGGCTCTGGCGACAGCTCCCACGCCCGAAGACCTAGGAGGGAAAACCATACCTCGTTGGAAAGCTCTTTGGCAGCCGCTCGCGTGGCCCCACAGCCCGTGGGGCTGCGGGCTTTGCGGCGGCCGTCAGCCTCCCCGCCACTGGCGCCCACCAGGTGCAGCCGCACCAGCCTACGAAGCACTTTCCGGTAGGGCCGCGTCTCTGGCGACAGCTCCCACGCCCGAAGAGCCAGGAGGGAAAGCCATGCCTCGTTGGAAAGCTCTTTGGCAGCCTCTCGCGTTGCCCCACAGCCCGTGGGACTGCGGGCTTTGCGGTGGCCGTCAGCCTCGGCGCCACCGGCGCCCACGTGGCGCCGCCGCACCAGTCTGCGAAGCATTTTCCGGTAGGGCCGCGGCTCTGACGACAGCTCCCAAGCCCGAAGAGCCAGGAGGGAAAGCCGTGCCTCGTTGGAAAGCTCTTTGGCAGCCGCTCGCCTGGCGAAACAGCCCGTGTGGCTGCGGGCTTTGCGGCGGCCGTCAGCCTCGCCGCCAACGGTGCCCACGTGGCGCTGCCGCGCCAGCTTGCGAAGCATTTTCCGGTAGGGCTGCGGCTCTGACGACAACTCCCAAGCCCGAAGAGCCAGGAGGGAAAGCCGTGCCTCGTTGGAAAGCTCTTTGGCAGCCGCTCACGTGGCCCCACAGCCCGTGGGGCTGCGGGCTTTGCGGCGGCCGTCAGCCTCGGCGACACCGGCGCCCACGTGGCTCCGCCGCACCAGCCTGCGAAGCGTTTTCCGGTAGGGCCGCAACTCTGGCGACAGCTCCCAAGCACGAAGAGCCAGGAGGGAAAGCCGTGCCTCGTTGGAAAGCTCTTTGGCAGCTGCTCGTGTGGCCCCACAGCCCGTGTGGCTGCGGGCTATACGGCGGCCGTCAACCTCGTCGACACCGGCGCCCACGTGGCGCCGCCGCGCCAGCCTGCGAAGCATTTTCCGGTAGGGCTGCAACTCTGACGACAGCTCCCAAGCACGAAGAGCCAGGAGGGAAAGCCGTGCCTCGTTGGAAAGCTCTTTGGCAGCCGCTCGCCTGGCGAAACAGCCCGTGGGGCTGCGGGCTTTGCGGCGGCCGTCAGTCTCGGAGCCACCGGCGCCCACGTGGCGCCGCCCCACCAGCCTGCGAAGCATTTTCCGGTAGGACTGCAACTCTGGCGACAGCTCCCAAGCCCGAAGAGCCAGGAGGGAAAGCCGTGCCTCGTTGGAAAGCTCTTTGGCAGCCGATCGCGTGGCCCCACAGCCCGTGGGGCTGCGGGCTTTGTGGCGGCCGTCAGCCTCCCTGCCACCGGCGCCCACCAGGTGCAGCCGCGCCAGCCTGCGAAGCATTTTCCTGTAGGGCCGCGGATCTGACGACAGCTCCCAAGCCCGAAGAGCCAGGAGGGAAAGCCGTGCCTCGTTGGAAAGCTCTTTGGCAGCCGCTCGTTTGGCGAAACAGCCTGTGGGGCTGCGGGCTTTGCGGCGGCCGTCAGCCTCGCTGCCACCGGCGCCCACGTGGCGCCGCCGCGCCAGCCTGCGAAGCATTTTCCGGTAGGGCCGCGGCTCTGGCGACAGCTCCCACGCCCGAAGAGCCAGGAGGGAAAGCCGTGCCTCGTTGGAAAGCTCTTTGGCAGCCGCTCGCGTGGCCCCACAGCCCGTGTGGCTGCGGGCTATACGGCGGCCGTCAGCCTTGGCGACACCGGCACCCACGTGGCGCCGCCGCGCCAGCCTGCGAAGCATTTTCCGGTAGGGCTGCAATTCTGGCGACAGCTCCCAAGCACGAAGAGCCCGGAGGGAAAGCCATGCCTCGTTGGAAAGCTCTTTGGCAGCCGCTCGCCTGGCGAAACAGCCCGTGGGGCTGCGGGCTTTGCGGCGGCCGTCAGCCTCGGAGCCACCGGCGCCCACGTGGCGCCGCCCCACCAGCCTGCGAAGCATTTTCCGGTAGGGCCGCGGCTCTGGCGACAGCTCCCACGCCCGAAGAGCGAGGAGAGAAAGCCGTGCCTCGTTGGAAAGCTCTTTGGCAGCCGCTCGCGTGGCCTCACAGCCCGTGGGGCTGCGGGCTTTGCGGCGGCCGTCAGCCTCAGCGCCACCGGCGCACACGTGGCGCCGCTGCGCCAGCCTGCGAAGCATTATCCGGTAGGGCCGTGGCTCTGACGACAGCTCCCACGCCCGAAGAGCAGGGAGGGAAAGCCGTGCCTCGTTGGAAAGCTCTTTGGCAGCCGCTCGCGTGGCCCCACAGCCCGTGGGGCTGCGGGCTTTGCGGCGGCCGTCAGCCTCAGCGCCACCGGCGCCCACCAGCTACAGCCGCGCCAGCCTGCGAAGCATTTTCCGGTAGGGCCGCGGCTCTGGCGACAGCTCCCACGCCCGAAGAGCCAGGAGGGAAAGCCGTGCCTCGTTGGAAAGCTGTTTGGCAGCCGCTCGCGTGGCCCCACAGCCCGTGGGGCTGCGGGCTTTGCGGCGACCGTCAGCCTCCCCGCCACCGGCGCCCACCAGGTGCAGCCGCGCCAGTCTGCGAATCATTTTCCTGTAGGGCCGCGGCTCTGGCGACAGCTCCCACGCCCGAAGACCTAGGAGGGAAAGCCGTGCCTCGTTGGAAAGCTCTTTGGCAGCCGGTCGCGTGGCCCCACAGCCCGTGGGGCTGCGGGCTTTGCGGCGGCCGTCAGCCTCGGAGCCACCGGCGCCCACGTGGCGCCGCCCCACCAGCCTGCGAAGCATTTTCCGGTAAGGCCGCGTCTCTGGCGACAGCTCCCACGCCCGAAGAGCCAGGAGGGAAAGCCGTGCCTCGTTGGAAAGCTCTTTGGCAGCCGCTCGCGTGGCCCCACAGCCCGTGGGGCTGCGGGCTTTGCGGCGGCCGTCAGCCTCGGCGCCACCGGCGCCCATGTGGCGCCGCTGCGCCAGCCTGCGAAGCATTTTCCTGTAGGGCCGCGGCTCTGGCGACAGCTCCCACGCCCGAAGACCCAGGAGGGAAAGCTGTGCCTCGTTGGAAAGCTCTTTGGCAGCCGCTCGCCTGGCGAAACAGCCTGTGGGGCTGCAGGCTTTGCGGCGGCCGTCAGCCTCGCTGCCACCGGCGCCCACGTGGCGCCGCCGCGCCAGCCTGCGAAGCATTTTCCTGTAGGGCCGCGGCTCTGGCGACAGCTCCCACGCCCGAAGAGCCAGGAGGGAAAGCCGTGCCTCGTTGGAAAGCTCTTTGGCAGCCTCTTCCGTGGCCCCACAGCCCGTGGGGCTGCGGGCTTTGCGGCGGCCGTCAGCCTCTCCGCCAACGGTGCCCATGTGGCGCCGCCGCGCAAGTATGCAGAGCTATTTGCGGTAGGGCCGTGACTCTGGCGACAGCTCCCACGCCCGAAGACCCAGGAGGGAAAGCCGTGCCTCGTTGGAAAGCTCTTTGGCAGCCGCTCGCGTGGCCCCACAGCCCGTGGGGCTGCGGGCTTTGCGGCGGCCGTCAGCCTCAGCGCCACCGGCGCCCACCTGGTACAGCCGCGCCAGCCTGCGAAGCATTTTCCGGTAGGGCCGCGGCTCTGGCGACAGCTCCCACGCCCGAAGAGCAGGGAGGGAAAGCCGTGCCTCGTTGGAAAGCTCTTTGGCAGCCGCTCGCGTGGCCCCACAGCCCGTGGGGCTGCGGGCTTTGCGGCGGCCGTCAGCCTCGGAGCCACCGGCGCCCACGTGGCGCCGCCGCGCCAGCCTGCGAAGCATTTTCCGGTAGGGCCGCAACTCTGGCGACAGCTCCCAAGCCCGAAGAGCCAGGAGGGAAAGCCGTGCCTCGTTGGAAAGCTCTTTGGCAGCCGCTCGCCTGGCGAAACAGCCTGTGGGGCTGCGGGCTTTGCGGCGGCCGTCATCCTCGCTGCCACCGGCGTCCACGTGGCGCCGCTGCGCCAGCCTACGAAGCATTTTCCGGTAGGGCCGCGTCTCTGGCGACAGCTCCCACGCCCGAAGAGCCAGGAGAGAAAGCCGTGCCTCGTTGGAAAGCTCTTTGGCAGCCGCTCGCGTGGCCCCACAGCCCGTGGGGCTGCGGGCTTTGCGGCGGCCGTCAGCCTCAGCGCCACCGGCGCCCACCAGCTACAGCCGCGCCAGCCTGCGAAGCATTTTCCGGTAGGGCCGCGGCTCTGGCGACAGCTCCCACGCCCGAAGAGCCAGGAGGGAAAGCCGTGCCTCGTTGGAAAGCTCTTTGGTAGCCGCTCGCGTGGCCCCACAGCCCGTGGGGCTGCGGGCTTTGTGGCGGCCGTCAGCCTCCCCGCCACCGGCGCCCACCAGGTGCAGCCGCGCCAGCCTGCGAAGCATTTTCCGGTAGGGCCGCGGCTCTGGCGAAAGCTCCCACGCCCGAAGACCTAGGAGGGAAAGCCGTGCCTCGTTGGAAAGCTCTTTGGCAGCCGCTCGCCTGGCGAAACAGCCCGTGCGGCTGCGGGCTTTGCTGCGGCCGTCAGCCTCGGAGCCACCGGCGCCCACGTGGCGCCGCCCCACCAGCCTGCGAAGCATTTTCCGGTAGGGCCGCAACTCTGGCGACAGCTCCCAAGCACGAAGAGCCAGGAGGGAAAGCCATGCCTCGTTGGAAAGCTCTTTGGCAGCCGCTCGCCTGGCGAAACAGCCTGTGGGGCTGCGGGCTTTGCGGCGGCCGTCAGTCTCGGAGCCACCGGCGCCCACGTGGCGCCGCCCCACCAGCCTGCGAAGCATTTTCCGGTAGGACTGCAACTCTGGCGACAGCTCCCAAGCCCGAAGAGCCAGGAGGGAAAGCCGTGCCTCGTTGGAAAGCTCTTTGGCAGCCGATCGCGTGGCCCCACAGCCCGTGGGGCTGCGGGCTTTGTGGCGGCCGTCAGCCTCCCCGCCACCGGTGCCCACCAGGTGCAGCCGCGCCAGCCTGCGAAGCATTTTCCTGTAGGGCCGCGGATCTGACGACAGCTCCCAAGCCCGAAGAGCCAGGAGGGAAAGCCGTGCCTCGTTGGAAAGCTCTTTGGCAGCCGCTCGTTTGGCGAAACAGCCTGTGGGGCTGCGGGCTTTGCGGCGGCCGTCAGCCTCGCTGCCACCGGCGCCCACGTGGCGCCGCCGCGCCAGCCTACGAAGCATTTTCCGGTAGGGCCGCGGCTCTGGCGACAGCTCCCACGCCCGAAGAGCCAGGAGGGAAAGCCGTGCCTCGTTGGAAAGCTCTTTGGCAGCCGCTCGCGTGGCCCCACAGCCCGTGTGGCTGCGGGCTATACGGCGGCCGTCAGCCTCGGCGACACCGGCGCCCACGTGGCGCCGCCGCGCCAGCCTGCGAAGCATTTTCCGGTAGGGCTGCATTTCTGGCGACAGCTCCCACGCCCGAAGAGCCAGGAGGGAAAGCCGTGCCTCGTTGGAAAGCTCTTTGGCAGCCGCTCGCCTGGCGAAACAGCCTGTGGGGCTGCGGGCTTTGCGGCGGCCGTCAGCCTCGCTGCCACCGGCGCCCACGTGGCGCCGCTGCGCCAGCCTGCGAAGCATTTTCCTGTAGGGCCGCGTCTCTGGCGACAGCTCCCACGCCCGAAGACCCAGGAGGGAAAGCCGTGCCTCGTTGGAAAGCTCTTTGGCAGCCGCTCGCTTGTCGAAACAGCCCGTGGGGCTGCGGGCTTTGCGGCGGCCGTCAGCCTCGGAGCCACCGGCGCCCACGTGGCGCCGCCGCGCCAGCCTGCGAAGCATTTTCCGGTAGGGCCGCAACTCTGGCGACAGCTCCCAAGCACGAAGAGCCAGGAGGGAAAGCCGTGCCTCGTTGGAAAGCTCTTTGGCAGCCGATCGCGTGGCCCCACAGCCCGTGGGGCTGCGGGCTTTGCGGCGGCCGTCAGCCTCAGCGCCACCGGCGCCCACCAGCTACAGCCGCGCCAGCCTGCGAAGCATTTTCCGGTAGGGCCGCGGCTCTGGCGACAGCTCCCACGCCCGAAGAGCCAGGAGGGAAAGCCGTGCCTCGTTGGAAAGCTCTTTGGCAGCCGCTCGCGTGGCCCCACAGCCCGTGGGGCTGCGGGCTTTGCGGCGACCGTCAGCCTCCCCGCCACCGGCGCCCACCAGGTGCAGCCGCGCCAGTCTGCGAATCATTTTCCTGTAGGGCCGCGGCTCTGGCGACAGCTCCCACGCCCGAAGACCTAGGAGGGAAAGCCGTGCCTCGTTGGAAAGCTCTTTGGCAGCCGGTCGCGTGGCCCCACAGCCCGTGGGGCTGCGGGCTTTGCGGCGGCCGTCAGCCTCGGAGCCACCGGCGCCCACGTGGCGCCGCCCCACCAGCCTGCGAAGCATTTTCCGGTAGGGCCGCGGCTCTGGCGACAGCTCCCACGCCTGAAGAGCCAGGAGGGAAAGCCGTGCCTCGTTGGAAAGCTCTTTGGCAGCCGCTCGCGTGGCCCCACAGCCCGTGGGGCTGCGGGCTTTGCGGCGGCCGTCAGCCTCGGCGCCACCGGCGCCCATGTGGCGCCGCTGCGCCAGCCTGCGAAGCATTTTCCTGTAGGGCCGCGGCTCTGGCGACAGCTCCCAAGTCCGAAGACCCAGGAGGGAAAGCTGTGCCTCGTTGGAAAGCTCTTTGGCAGCCGCTCGCCTGGCGAAACAGCCTGTGGGGCTGCGGGCTTTGCGGCGGCCGTCAGCCTCGCTGCCACCGGCGCCCACGTGGCGCCGCCGCGCCAGCCTGCGAAGCATTTTCCTGTAGGGCCGCGGCTCTGGCGACAGCTCCCACGCCCGAAGAGCCAGGAGGGAAAGCCGTGCCTCGTTGGAAAGCTCTTTGGCAGCCGCTCGCGTGGCCCCACAGCCCGTGGGGCTGCGGGCTTTGTGGCGGCCGTCAGCCTCCGCGCCACCGGCGTTCACGTGGCGCTGCCGCGCCAGCTTGTGAAGCATTTTCCGGTAGGGCTGGATCTCTGACGACAGCTCCCAAGCCCGAAGAGCCAGGAGGGAAAGCCATGCCTCGTTGGAAAGCTCTTTGGCAGCCGCTCGCGTGGCCCCACAGCCCGTGGGGCTGCGGGCTTTGCGGCGGCCGTCAGCCTCAGCGCCACCGGCGCCCACCAGCTACAGCCGCGCCAGCCTGCGAAGCATTTTCCGGTAGGGCCGCGGCTCTGGCGACAGCTCCCACGCCCGAAGAGCCAGGAGGGAAAGCCGTGCCTCGTTGGAAAGCTCTTTGGTAGCCGCTCGCGTGGCCCCACAGCCCGTGGGGCTGCGGGCTTTGTGGCGGCCGTCAGCCTCCCCGCCACCGGCGCCCACCAGGTGCAGCCGCGCCAGCCTGCGAAGCATTTTCCGGTAGGGCCGCGGCTCTGGCGAAAGATCCCACGCCCGAAGAGCCAGGAGGGAAAGCCGTGCCTCGTTGGAAAGCTCTTTGGCAGCCGCTCGCCTGGCGAAACAGCCCGTGCGGCTGCGGGCTTTGCTGCGGCCGTCAGCCTCGGAGCCACCGGCGCCCACGTGGCGCCGCCCCACCAGCCTGCGAAGCATTTTCCGGTAGGGCCGCAACTCTGGCGACAGCTCCCAAGCACGAAGAGCCAGGAGGGAAAGCCATGCCTCGTTGGAAAGCTCTTTGGCAGCCGCTCGCCTGGCGAAACAGCCTGTGGGGCTGCGGGCTTTGCGGCGGCCGTCAGTCTCGGAGCCACCGGCGCCCACGTGGCGCCGCCCCACCAGCCTGCGAAGCATTTTCCGGTAGGACTGCAACTCTGGCGACAGCTCCCAAGCCCGAAGAGCCAGGAGGGAAAGCCGTGCCTCGTTGGAAAGCTCTTTGGCAGCCGATCGCGTGGCCCCACAGCCCGTGGGGCTGCGGGCTTTGTGGCGGCCGTCAGCCTCCCCGCCACCGGTGCCCACCAGGTGCAGCCGCGCCAGCCTGCGAAGCATTTTCCGGTAGGGCCGCGGATCTGACGACAGCTCCCAAGCCCGAAGAGCCAGGAGGGAAAGCCGTGCCTCGTTGGAAAGCTCTTTGGCAGCCGCTCGTTTGGCGAAACAGCCTGTGGGGCTGCGGGCTTTGCGGCGGCCGTCAGCCTCGCTGCCACCGGCGCCCACGTGGCGCCGCCGCGCCAGCCTGCGAAGCATTTTCCGGTAGGGCCGCGGCTCTGGCGACAGCTCCCACGCCCGAAGAGCCAGGAGGGAAAGCCGTGCCTCGTTGGAAAGCTCTTTGGCAGCCGCTCGCGTGGCCCCACAGCCCGTGTGGCTGCGGGCTATACGGCGGCCGTCAGCCTCGGCGACACCGGCGCCCACGTGGCGCCGCCGCGCCAGCCTGCGAAGCATTTTCCGGTAGGGCTGCATTTCTGGCGACAGCTCCCACGCCCGAAGAGCCAGGAGGGAAAGCCGTGCCTCGTTGGAAAGCTCTTTGGCAGCCGCTCGCCTGGCGAAACAGCCTGTGGGGCTGCGGGCTTTGCGGCGGCCGTCAGCCTCGCTGCCACCGGCGCCCACGTGGCGCCGCTGCGCCAGCCTGCGAAGCATTTTCCTGTAGGGCCGCGTCTCTGGCGACAGCTCCCACGCCCGAAGAGCCAGGAGGGAAAGCCGTGCCTCGTTGGAAAGCTCTTTGGCAGCCTCTTCCGTGGCCCCACAGCCCGTGGGGCTGCAGGCTTTGCGGCGGCCGTCAGCCTCTCCGCCAACGGTGTCCATGTGGCGCCGCCGCGCAAGTATGCAGAGCTTTTTGCGGTAGGGCCGTGACTCTGGCGACAGCTCCCAAGCCCGAAGACCCAGGAGGGAAAGCCGTGCCTCGTTGGAAAGCTCTTTGGCAGCCGCTCGCGTGGCCCCACAGCCCGTGGGGCTGCGGGCTTTGCGGCGGCCGTCAGCCTGGGCGCCACCGGCGCCCACCTGGTACAGCCGCGCCAGCCTGCGAAGCATTTTCCGGTAGGGCCGCGGCTCTGGCGACAGCTCCCACGCCCGAAGAGCAGGGAGGGAAAGCCGTGCCTCGTTGGAAAGCTCTTTGGCAGCCGCTCGCGTGGCCCCACAGCCCGTGGGGCTGCGGGCTTTGCGGCGGCCGTCAGCCTCGGAGCCACCGGCGCCCACGTGGCGCCGCCGCGCCAGCCTGCGAAGCATTTTCCGGTAGGGCCGCAACTCTGGCGACAGCTCCCAAGCCCGAAGAGCCAGGAGGGAAAGCCGTGCCTCGTTGGAAAGCTCTTTGGCAGCCGCTCGCCTGGCGAAACAGCCTGTGGGGCTGCGGGCTTTGCGGCGGCCGTCAGCCTCGCTGCCACCGGCGTCCACGTGGCACCGCCCCACCAGCCTGCGAAGCATTTTCCGGTAGGGCCGCAACTCTGGTGACAGCTCCCAAGCCCGAAGAGCCAGGAGGGAAAGCCATGCCTCGTTGGAAAGCTCTTTGGCAGCCGCTCGCCTGGCGAAACAGCCCGTGGGGCTGCGGGCTTTGCGGCGGCCGTCAGCCTCCCCGCCACCGGCGCCCACCAGGTGCAGCCGCGCCAGCCTGCGAAGCATTTTCCGGTAGGGCTGCGGCTCTGACGACAACTCCCAAGCCCGAAGAGCCAGGAAGGAAAGCCATGCCTCGTTGGAAAGTTCTTTGGCAGCCGATCGCGTGGCCCCACAGCCCGTGGGGCTGCGGGCTTTGCGGCGGCCGTCAGCCTCGGCGCCACCGGCGCCCACGTGGCGCCGCCGCGCCAGCCTGCGAAGCATTTTCCGGTAGGGCCGCGGCTCTGGCGACAGCTCCCACGCCCGAAGAGCCAGGAGGGAAAGCCGTGCCTCGTTGGAAAGCTCTTTGGCAGCCGCTCGCCTGGCGAAACAGCCTGTGGGGCTGCGGGCTTTGCGGCGGCCGTCAGTCTCGGAGCCACCGGCGCCCACGTGGCGCCGCCCCACCAGCCTGCGAAGCATTTTCCTGTAGGGCCACGGCTCTGGCGACAGCTCCCACGCCCGAAGAGCCAGGAGGGAAAGCCGTGCCTCGTTGGAAAGCTCTTTGGCAGCCTCTTCCGTGGCCCCACAGCCCGTGGGGCTGCGGGCTTTGCGGCGGCCGTCAGCCTCTCCGCCAACGGTGCCCATGTGGCGCCGCCGCGCAAGTATGCAGAGTTTTTTGCGGTAGGGCCGCGACTCTGGCGACAGCTCCCACGCCCGAAGACCCAGGAGGGAAAGCCGTGCCTCGTTGGAAAGCTCTTTGGCAGCCGCTCGCTTGTCGAAACAGCCCGTGGGGCTGCGGGCTTTGCGGCGGCCGTCAGCCTCCCCGCCACCGGCGCCCACGTGGCGCCGCCGCGCCAGCCTGCGAAGCATTTTCCTGTAGGGCCGCGTCTCTGGCGACAGCTCCCAAGCACGAAGAGCCAGGAGGGAAAGCCGTGCCTCGTTGGAAAGCTCTTTGGCAGCCGATCGCGTGGCCCCACAGCCCGTGGGGCTGCGGGCTTTGTGGCGGCCGTCAGCCTCCCCGCCGCTGGCGCCCACCAGGTGCAGCCGCGCCAGCCTGCGAAGCATTTTCCTGTAGGGCCGCGGCTCTGGCGACAGCTCCCACGCCCGAAGACCTAGGAGGGAAAGCCGTGCCTCGTTGGAAAGCTCTTTGGCAGCCGCTCGCCTGGCGAAACAGCCTGTGGGGCTGCGGGCTTTGCGGCGGCCGTCATCCTCGCTGCCACCGGCGCCGACGTGGCGCCGCTGCGCCAGCCTACGAAGCATTTTCCGGTAGGGCCGCGTCTCTGGCAACAGCTCCCACGCCCGAAGAGCCAGGAGGGAAAGCCATGCCTCGTTGGAAAGCTCTTTGGCAGCCGCTCGCGTGGCCCCACAGCCCGTGGGGCTGCGGGCTTTGCGGCGGCCGTCAGCCTCGGAGCCACCAGCGCCCACGTGGCGCCGCCCCACCAGCCTGCGAAGCATTTTCCGGTAGGGCCGCGGCTCTGGCGACAGCTCCCACGCCCGAAGAGCCAGGAGGGAAAGCCATGCCTCGTTGGAAAGCTCTTTGGCAGCCGCTCGCGTGGCCCCACAGCCCGTGGGGCTGCGGGCTTTGCGGTGGCCGTCAGCCTCGGCGCCACCGGCGCCCACGTGGCGCTGCCGCGCCAGCTTGCGAAGCATTTTCCGGTAGGGCTGTAGTTCTGACGACAGCTCCCAAGCCCGAAGAGCCAGGAGGGAAAGCCATGCCTCGTTGGAAAGCTCTTTGGCAGCCGCTCGCGTGGCCCCACAGCCCGTGGGGCTGCGGGCTTTGCGGCGGTTGTCAGCCTCGGAGCCACCGGAGCCCACGTGGCGCCGCCCCACCAGCTTGCGAAGCATTTTCCGGTAGGGCCGTAACTCTGGCGACAGCTCCCACGCCCGAAGAGCCAGGAGGGAAAGCCATGCCTCGTTGGAAAGCTCTTTGGCAGCCGCTCGCCTGGCGAAACAGCCCGTGCGGCTGCGGGCTTTGCGGCGGCCGTCAGCCTTGGAGCCACCGGCGCCCACGTGGCGCCGCCCCACCAGCCTGCGAAGCATTTTCCGGTAGGGCCGCAACTCTGGCGACAGCTCCCAAGCACGAAGAGCCAGGAGGGAAAGCTGTGCCTCGTTGGAAAGCTCTTTGGCAGCCGCTCACGTGGCACCACAGCCCGTGGGGCTGCGGGCTTTGCGGCGGCCGTCAGCCTCAGCGCCACCGGCGCCTACCAGCTACAGCCGCGCCAGCCTGCGAAGCATTTTCCGGTAGGGCCGCGGCTCTGGCGACAGCTCCCACGCCCGAAGAGCCAGGAGGGAAAGCCGTGCCTCGTTGGAAAGCTCTTTGGCAGCCGCTCGCGTGGCCTCACAGCCCGTGGGGCTGCGGGCTTTGCGGCGGCCGTCAGCCTCGGAGCCACCGGCGCCCACGTGGCGCCGCCGCGCCAGCTTGCGAAGCATTTTCCAGTAGGGCCACGGCTCTGACGACAACTCCCAAGCCCGAAGAGCGAGGAGAGAAAGCCGTGCCTCGTTGGAAAGCTCTTTGGCAGCCGCTCGCCTGGCGAAACAGCCTGTGGGGCTGCGGGCTTTGCGGCGGCCGTCAGCCTCGCTGCCACCGGCGCCCACGTGGCGCCGCTGCGCCAGCCTGCGAAGCATTTTCCTGTAGGGCCGCGTCTCTGGCGACAGCTCCCACGCCCGAAGACCTAGGAGGGAAAGCCGTGCCTCGTTGGAAAGCTCTTTGGCAGCCGCTCGCGTGGCCCCACAGCCCGTGGGGCTGCGGGCTTTCCGGCGGCCGTCAGCCTCAGCGACACCGGCGCCCACGTGGCGCCGCCGCGCCAGCCTGCGAAGCATTTTCCTGTAGGGCTGCGGCTCTGGCGACAGCTCCCACGCCCGAAGAGCCAGGAGGGAAAGCCGTGCCTCGTTGGAAAGCTCTTTGGCAGCCGTTCGCCTGGCGAAACAGCCCGTGGGGCCGCGGGCTTTGTGGCGGCCGTCAGCCTCGGAGCCACTGGCGCCCACGTGGCGCCGCCCCACCAGCCTGCGAAGCATTTTCCGGTAGGGCCGCAACTCTGGCGACAGCTCCCAAGCCCGAAGAGCCAGGAGGGAAAGCCGTGCCTCGTTGGAAAGCTCTTTGGCAGCCGCTCGTGTGGCCCCACAGCCCGTGGGGCTGCGGGCTTTGTGGCGGCCGTCAGCCTCGGCGCCACCGGCGCCCACCAGGTGCAGCCGCGCCAGCCTGCGAAGCATTTTCCTGTAGGGCCGCGGCTCTGGCGACAGCTCCCACGCCCGAAGAGCGAGGAGAGAAAGCCGTGCCTCGTTGGAAAGCTCTTTGGCAGCCGCTCGCCTGGCGAAACAGCCTGTGGGGCTGCGGGCTTTGCGGCGGCCGTCAGCCTCGCTGCCACCGGCGCCCACGTGGCGCCGCTGCGCCAGCCTGCGAAGCATTTTCCGGTAGGGCCGCGTCTCTGGCGACAGCTCCCACGCCCGAAGACCTAGGAGGGAAAGCCGTGCCTCGTTGGAAAGCTCTTTGGCAGCCGCTCGCGTGGCCCCACAGCCCGTGGGGCTGCGGGCTTTCCGGCGGCCGTCAGCCTTAGCGACACCGGCGCCCACGTGGCGCCGCCGCGCCAGCCTGCGAAGCATTTTCCTGTAGGGCTGCGGCTCTGGCGACAGCTCCCACGCCCGAAGAGCCAGGAGGGAAAGCCGTGCCTCGTTGGAAAGCTCTTTGGCAGCCGTTCGCCTGGCGAAACAGCCCGTGGGGCTGCGGGCTTTGCGGCGGCCGTCAGCCTCGGAGCCACCGGCGCCCACCAGGTGCAGCCGCGCCAGCCTGCGAAGCATTTTCCTGTAGGGCCGTGGCTCTGGCGACAGCTCCCACGCCCGAAGAGCCAAGAGGGAAAGCCGTGCCTCGTTGGAAAGCTCTTTGGCAGCCGCTCGCGTGGCCTCACAGCCCGTGGGGCTGCGGGCTTTGCAGCGGCCGTCAGCCTCGGCGCCACCGGCGCCCACGAGGCGCCGCCGCGCCAGCTTGCGAAGCATTTTCCAGTAGGGCCACGGCTCTGACGACAACTCCCAAGCCTGAAGAGCCAGGAGGGAAAGCCGTGCCTCGTTGGAAAGCTCTTTGGCAGCCGCTTGCGTGGCACCACAGCCCGTGGGGCTGCGGGCTTTGCGGCGGCCGTCAGCCTCGGAGCCACCGGCGCCCACGTGGCGCCGCCCCACCAGCCTGCGAAGCATTTTCCGGTAGGGCCGCGGCTCTGGCGACAGCTCCCAAGGACGAAGAGCCAGGAGGGAAAGCCGTGCCTCGTTGGAAAGCTCTTTGGCAGCCGCTCGCCTGGCCCCACAGCCCGTGGGGCTGCGGGCTTTGCGGCGGCCGTCAGCCTCCGCGCCACCGTCGTTCACGTGGCGCCGCCGCACAAGCCTGCGAAGCATTTTCCGGTAGGGCCGTGGCTCTGACGACAGCTCCCACGCCCGAAGAGCCAGGAGGGAAAGCCATGCCTCGTTGGAAAGCTCTTTGGCAGCCGCTCGCGTGGCCCCACAGCCCGTGGGGCTGCGGGCTTTGCGGCGGCCGTCAGCCTCGGAGCCACCGGCGCCCACGTGGCGCCGCCCCACCAGCCTGCGAAGCATTTTCCGGTAGGGCCGCAACTCTGGCGACAGCTCCCACGCCCGAAGACCTAGGAGGGAAAGCCGTGCCTCGTTGGAAAGCTCTTTGGCAGCCGCTCGCCTGGCGAAACAGCTTGTGGGGCTGCGGGCTTTGTGGCGGCCGTCATCCTCGCTGCCACCGGCGCCCACGTGGCGCCGCTGCGCCAGCCTACGAAGCATTTTCCGGTAGGGCCGCGTCTCTGGCGACAGCTCCCACGCCCGAAGAGCCAGGAGGGAAAGCCATGCCTCGTTGGAAAGCTCTTTGGCAGCCGCTCGCGTGGCCCCACAGCTAGTGGGGCTGCGGGCTTTGCGGCGGCCGTCAGCCTCGGCGCCACCGGAGCCCACCAGCTACAGCCGCGCCAGCCTGCGAAACATTTTCCGGTAGGGCCGCGGCTCTGGCGACAGCTCCCACGCCCGAAGAGCCAGGAGGGAAAGCCGTGCCTTGTTGGAAAGCTCTTTGGCAGCCGCTCGCCTGGCGAAACAGCCCGTGGGGCTGCGGGCTTTGTGGCGGCCGTCAGCCTCCCCGCCACCGGCGCCCACCAGGTGCAGCCGCGCCAGCCTGCGAAGCATTTTCCGGTAGGGCCGCGGCTCTGGCGACAGCTCCCACGCCCGAAGAGCCAGGAGGGAAAGCCGTGCCTCGTTGGAAAGCTCTTTGGCAGCCGCTCGCGTGGCCTCACAGCCCGTGGGGCTGCGGGCTTTGCGGCGGCCGTCAGCCTCGGCGCCACCGGCGCCCACGTGGCGCCGCCGCGCCAGCTTGCGAAGCATTTTCCAGTTGGGCCACGGCTCTGACGACAACTCCCAAGCCCGAAGACCCAGGAGGGAAAGCCGTGCCTCGTTGGAAAGCTCTTTGGCAGCCGCTTGCGTGGCCCCACAGCCCGTGGGGCTGCGGGCTTTGCGGCGGCCGTCAGCCTCGGAGCCACCAGCGCCCACGTGGCGCCGCCCCACCAGCCTGCGAAGCATTTTCCGGTAGGGCCGCGGCTCTGGCGACAGCTCCCACGCCCGAAGAGCCAGGAGGGAAAGCCGTGCCTCGTTGGAAAGCTCTTTGGCAGCCGCTCGCGTGGCCCCACAGCCCGTGGGGCTGCGGGCTTTGCGGCGGTTGTCAGCCTCGGAGCCACCGGCGCCCTCGTGGCGCCGCCCCACCAGCCTGCGAAGC
Source organism: Chroicocephalus ridibundus (assembly GCF_963924245.1). Lineage (NCBI taxonomy): Eukaryota > Metazoa > Chordata > Aves > Charadriiformes > Laridae > Chroicocephalus > Chroicocephalus ridibundus. The sequence goes on from NC_086306.1 coordinate 7,121,426, forward strand.
ATTTTCCGGTAGGGCCGCAACTCTGGCGACAGCTCCCACACCCGAAGAGCCAGGAGGGAAAGCCATGCCTCGTTGGAAAGCTCTTTGGCAGCCGCTCGCCTGGCGAAACAGCCCGTGCGGCTGCGGGCTTTGCGGCGGCCGTCAGCCTCAGCGCCACCGGCGCCTACCAGCTATAGCCGCGCCACCCTGCGAAGCATTTTCCAGTAGGGCCGCGGCTCTGGCGACAGCTCCCACGCCCGAAGAGCCAGGAGGGAAAGCCGTGCCTCGTTGGAAAGCCCTTTGGCAGCCGCTCGCGTGGCCTCACAGCCCGTGGGGCTGCGGGCTTTGCGGCGGCCGTCAGCCTCTAAGCCACCGGCGCCCACGTGGCGCCGCCGCGCCACCTTGCGAAGCATTTTCCGGTAGGGCTGCGGCTCTGACGACAGCTCCCAAGCCCGAAGAGCCAGGAGGGAAAGCCGTGCCTCGTTGGAAAGCTCTTTGGCGGCCGCTCGCCTGGCGAAACAGCCTGTGGGGCTGCGGGCTTTGCGGCGGCCGTCAGCCTCGGAGCCACCGGCACCCACCAGGTGCAGCCGCGCCAGCCTGCGAAGCATTTTCCGGTAGGGCCGTTTCTCTGGCGACAGCTCCCACGCCCGAAGAGCCAGGAGGGAAAGCCGTGCCTCGTTGGAAAGCTCTTTGGCAGCCGCTCGCCTGGCGAAACAGCCTGTGGGGCTGCGGGCTTTGCGGCGGCCGTCAGCCTCGGAGCCACCGGCACCCACCAGGTGCAGCCGCGCCAGCCTGCGAAGCATTTTCTGGTAGGGCCGTGGCTCTGGCGACAGCTCCCACGCCCGAAGAGCCAGGAGGGAAAGCCGTGCCTCGTTGGAAAGCTCTTTGGCAGCCGATCGCGTGGCCCCACAGCCCGTGGGGCTGCGGGCTTTGTGGCGGCCGTCAGCCTCCCCGCCACCGGCGCCCACCAGGTGCAGCCGCGCCAGCCTGCGAAGCATTTTCCTGTAGGGCCGCGGCTCTGGCGACAGCTCCCACACCCGAAGAGCGAGGAGGGAAAGCCGTGCCTCGTTGGAAAGCTCTTTGGCAGCCTCTCGCCTGGCGAAACAGCCTGTGGGGCTGCGGGCTTTGCGGCGGCCGTCAGCCTCGCTGCCACCGGCGCCCATGTGTCACCGCCTCACCAGGCTGCGAAGCATTTTCCGGTAGGGCCGCGGCTCTGGCGACAGCTCCCACGCCCGAAGAGCCAGGAGGGAAAGCCATGCCTCGTTGGAAAGCTCTTTGGCAGCCTCTCGCGTGGCCCCACAGCCCGTGGGGCTGCGGGCTTTGTGGCGGCCGTCAGCCTCGGCGCCACCGGCGCCCACATGGCGCCGCTGCGCCAGCTTGCGAAGCATTTTCCGGTAGGGCCGCAACTCTGGCGACAGCTCCCAATCACGAAGAGCCAGGAGGGAAAGCCATGCCTCGTTGGAAAGCTCTTTGGCAGCCGCTCGCCTGGCGAAACAGCCCGTGGGGCTGCGGGCTTTGCCGCGGCCGTCAGCCTCGGAGCCACCGGCACCCACCAGGTGCAGCCGCGCCAGCCTGCGAAGCATTTTCCGGTAGGGCCGTTTCTCTGGTGACAGCTCCCAAGCCCGAAGAGCCAGGAGGGAAAGCCGTGCCTCGTTGGAAAGCTCTTTGGCAGCCGCTCGCCTGGCGAAACAGCCTGTGGGGCTGCGGGCTTTGCGGCGGCCGTCAGCCTCGGAGCCACCGGCACCCACCAGGTGCAGCCGCGCCAGCCTGCGAAGCATTTTCTGGTAGGGCCGTGGCTCTGGCGACAGCTCCCATGCCCGAAGAGCCAGGAGGGAAAGCCGTGCCTCGTTGGAAAGCTCTTTGGCGGCCGCTCGCGTGGCCCCACAGCCCATGGGGCTGCGGGCTATGCGGCGACCGTCAGCCTCCCTGCCACCGGCGCCCACGTGGCGCCGCTGCGCCAGCCTGCGAAGCATTTTCCTGTAGGGCCGCGGCTCTGGCGACAGCTCCCACGCCCGAAGAGCCAGGAGGGAAAGCCGTGCCTCGTTGGAAAGCTCTTTGGCAGCCGCTCGCCTGGCGAAACAGCCTGTGAGGCTGCGGGCTTTGCGGCGGCCGTCAGCCTCGGAGCCAACGGCGCCCACGTGGCGCCGCCCCACCAGCCTGCGAAGCATTTTCCTGTAGGGCCGCGGCTCTGACGACAGCTCCCACGCCCGAAGAGCCAGGAGGGAAAGCCGTGCCTCGTTGGAAAGCTCTTTGGCAGCCGATCGCGTGGCCCCACAGCCCGTGGGGCTGCGGGCTTTGTGGCGGCCGTCAGCCTCCCCGCCACCGGCGCCCACCAGGTGCAGCCGCGCCAGCCTGCAAAGCATTTTCCTGTAGGGCCGCGGCTCTGGCGACAGCTCCCACGCCCGAAGAGCGAGGAGAGAAAGCCGTGCCTCGTTGGAAAGCTCTTTGGCAGCCGCTCGCCTGGCGAAACAGCCTGTGGGGCTGCGGGCTTTGCGGCGGCCGTCAGCCTCGCTGCCACCGGCGCCCACGTGGCGCCGCTGCGCCAGCCTGCGAAGCATTTTCCTGTAGGGCCGCGTCTCTGGCGACAGCTCCCACGCCCGAAGAGCCAGGAGGGAAAGCCATGCCTCGTTGGAAAGCTCTTTGGCAGCCTCTCGCGTGGCCCCACAGCCCGTGGGGCTGCGGGCTTTGTGGCGGCCGTCAGCCTCGGCGCCACCGGCGCCCACATGGCGCCGCCGCGCCAGCTTGCGAAGCATTTTCCGGTAGGGCCGCAACTCTGGCGACAGCTCCCAAGCACGAAGAGCCAGGAGGGAAAGCCATGCCTCGTTGGAAAGCTCTTTGGCAGCCGCTCGCCTGGCGAAACAGCCCGTGGGGCTGCGGGCTTTGCCGCGGCCGTCAGCCTCGGAGCCACCGGCGCCCACGTGGCGCCGCCCCACCAGCCTGTGAAGCATTTTCCGGTAGGGCCGCAACTCTGGCGACAGCTCCCAAGCACGAAGAGCCAGGAGGGAAAGCCGTGCCTCGTTGGAAAGCTCTTTGGCAGCCGATCGCGTGGCCCCACAGCCCGTGGGGCTGCAGGCTTTGTGGCGGCCGTCAGCCTCCCTGCCACCGTCGCCCACCAGGTGCAGCCGCGCCAGCCTGCGAAGCATTTTCCTGTAGGGCCGCGGCTCTGGCGACAGCTCCCACACCCGAAGAGCGAGGAGGGAAAGCCATGCCTCGTTGGAAAGCTCTTTGGCAGCCGCTCGCGTGGCCCCACAGCCCGTGGGGCTGCGGGCTTTGCGGCGGCCGTCAGCCTCGCTGCCACCGGCGCCCATGTGTCACCGCCTCACCAGGCTGCGAAGCATTTTCCGGTAGGGCCGCGGCTCTGGCGACAGCTCCCACGCCCGAAGAGCCAGGAGGGAAAGTCGTGCCTCGCTGGAAAGCTCTTTGGCAGCCGCTCGTGTGGCCCCACAGCCCGTGTGGCTGCGGGCTTTGCGGCGGCCGTCAGCCTCGCCGCCAACGGTGCCCACGTGGCGCTGCCGTGCCAGCTTGCGAAGCATTTTCCGGTAGGGCTGCGGCTCTGACGACAACTCCCAAGCCCGAAGAGCCAGGAGGGAAAGCCATGCCTCGTTGGAAAGCTCTTTGGCAGCCGCTCGCGTGGCCCCACAGCCCATGGGGCTGCGGGCTCTGCGGCGGCCGTCAGCCTCGCCGCCGCCGGCGCCCACGTGGCGCCGCTGCGCCAGCCTGCGAAGCGTTTTCCGGTAGGGCCGCGGCTCTGGCGACAGCTCCCACGCCCGAAGAGCCAGGAGGAAAAGCCATGCCTCGTTGGAAAGCTCTTTGGCAGCCGCTCGCGTGGCCCCACAGCCCGTGGGGCTGCGGGCTTTGCGGCGGCCGTCAGCCTCGGCGCCACCGGGGCCCACGTGGTGCTGCCGCGCCAGCTTGCGAAGCATTTTCCGGTAGGGCTGCGGCTCTGACGACAGGTCCCAAGCCCGAAGAGCCAGGAGGGAAAGCCGTGCCTCGTTGGAAAGCTCTTTGGCGGCCGCTAGCCTGGCGAAACAGCCTGTGGGGCTGCGGGCTTTGCGGCGGCCGTCAGCCTCGGAGCCACCGGCACCCACCAGGTGCAGCCGCGCCAGCCTGCGAAGCATTTTCCGGTAGGGCCGTTTCTCCGGCGACAGCTCCCACGCCCGAAGAGCCAGGAGGGAAAGCCGTGCCTCGTTGGAAAGCTCTTTGGCAGCCGCTTGCCTGGCGAAACAGCCTGTGGGGCTGCGGGCTTTGCGGCGGCCGTCAGCCTCGGAGCCACCGGCACCCACCAGGTGCAGCCGCGCCAGCCTGCGAAGCATTTTCCGGTAGGGCCGTGGCTCTGGCGACAGCTCCCATGCCCGAAGAGCCAGGAGGGAAAGCCGTGCCTCGTTGGAAAGCTCTTTGGCAGCCGATCGCGTGGCCCCACAGCCCATGGGGCTGCGGGCTTTGTGGCGGCCGTCAGCCTCCCCGCCACCGGCGCCCACCAGGTGCAGCCGCGCCAGCCTGCGAAGCATTTTCCTGTAGGGCCGCGGCTCTGGCGACAGCTCCCACGCCCTAAGAGCGAGGAGAGAAAGCCGTGCCTCGTTGGAAAGCTCTTTGGCAGCCGCTCGCCTGGCGAAACAGCCTGTGGGGCTGCGGGCTTTGCGGCGGCCGTCAGCCTCGCTGCCACCGGCGCCCACGTGGTGCCGCTGCGCCAGCCTGCGAAGCATTTTCCTGTAGGGCCGCGTCTCTGGCGACAGCTCCCACGCCCGAAGAGCCAGGAGGGAAAGCCATGCCTCGTTGGAAAGCTCTTTGGCAGCCTCTCGCGTGGCCCCACAGCCCGTGGGGCTGCGGGCTTTGTGGCGGCCGTCAGCCTCGGCGCCACCGGCGCCCACATGGCGCCGCTGCGCCAGCTTGCGAAGCATTTTCCGGTAGGGCCGCAACTCTGGCGACAGCTCCCAAGCACGAAGAGCCAGGAGGGAAAGCCATGCCTCGTTGGAAAGCTCTTTGGCAGCCGCTCGCCTGGCGAAACAGCCTGTGGGGCTGCGGGCTTTGCGGCGGCCGTCAGCCTCGGAGCCACCGGCACCCACCAGGTGCAGCCGCGCCAGCCTGCGAAGCATTTTCCGGTAGGGCCGTTTCTCCGGCGACAGCTCCCACGCCCGAAGAGCCAGGAGGGAAAGCCGTGCCTCGTTGGAAAGCTCTTTGGCAGCCGCTTGCCTGGCGAAACAGCCTGTGGGGCTGCGGGCTTTGCGGCGGCCGTCAGCCTCGGAGCCACCGGCACCCACCAGGTGCAGCCGCGCCAGCCTGCGAAGCATTTTCCGGTAGGGCCGTGGCTCTGGCGACAGCTCCCATCCCCGAAGAGCCAGGAGGGAAAGCCGTGCCTCGTTGGAAAGCTCTTTGGCAGCCGATCGCGTGGCCCCACAGCCCATGGGGCTGCGGGCTTTGTGGCGGCCGTCAGCCTCCCCGCCACCGGCGCCCACCAGGTGCAGCCGCGCCAGCCTGCGAAGCATTTTCCTGTAGGGCCGCGGCTCTGGCGACAGCTCCCACGCCCTAAGAGCGAGGAGAGAAAGCCGTGCCTCGTTGGAAAGCTCTTTGGCAGCCGCTCGCCTGGCGAAACAGCCTGTGGGGCTGCGGGCTTTGCGGCGGCCGTCAGCCTCGCTGCCACCGGCGCCCACGTGGTGCCGCTGCGCCAGCCTGCGAAGCATTTTCCTGTAGGGCCGCGTCTCTGGCGACAGCTCCCACGCCCGAAGAGCCAGGAGGGAAAGCCATGCCTCGTTGGAAAGCTCTTTGGCAGCCTCTCGCGTGGCCCCACAGCCCGTGGGGCTGCGGGCTTTGTGGCGGCCGTCAGCCTCGGCGCCACCGGCGCCCACATGGCGCCGCTGCGCCAGCTTGCGAAGCATTTTCCGGTAGGGCCGCAACTCTGGCGACAGCTCCCAAGCACGAAGAGCCAGGAGGGAAAGCCATGCCTCGTTGGAAAGCTCTTTGGCAGCCGCTCGCCTGGCGAAACAGCCCGTGGGGCTGCGGGCTTTGCCGCGGCCGTCAGCCTCGGAGCCACCGGCGCCCACGTGGCGCCGCCCCACCAGCCTGTGAAGCATTTTCCGGTAGGGCCGCAACTCTGGCGACAGCTCCCAAGCACGAAGAGCCAGGAGGGAAAGCCGTGCCTCGTTGGAAAGCTCTTTGGCAGCCGATCGCGTGGCCCCACAGCCCGTGGGGCTGCGGGCTTTGTGGCGGCCGTCAGCCTCCCCGCCACCGGCGCCCACCAGGTGCAGCCGCGCCAGCCTGCGAAGCATTTTCCTGTAGGGCCGCGGCTCTGGCGACAGCTCCCACACCCGAAGAGCGAGGAGGGAAAGCCGTGCCTCGTTGGAAAGCTCTTTGGCAGCCGCTCGCCTGGCGAAACAGCCTGTGGGGCTGCGGGCTTTGCGGCGGCCGTCAGCCTCGCTGCCACCGGCGCCCACGTGGCGCCGCTGCGCCAGCCTGCGAAGCATTTTCCGGTAGGGCCGCGTCTCTGGCGACAGCTCCCACGCCCGAAGAGCCAGGAGGGAAAGCCATGCCTCGTTGGAAAGCTCTTTGGCAGCCTCTCGCGTGGCCCCACAGCCCGTGGGGCTGCGGGCTTTGTGGCGGCCGTCAGCCTCGGCGCCACCGGCGCCCACATGGCGCCGCTGCGCCAGCTTGCGAAGCATTTTCCGGTAGGGCCGCAACTCTGGCGACAGCTCCCAAGCACGAAGACCCAGGAGGGAAAGCCATGCCTCGTTGGAAAGCTCTTTGGCAGCCTCTCGCGTGGCCCCACAGCCCGTGGGGCTGCGGGCTTTGTGGCGGCCGTCAGCCTCGGAGCCACCGGCGCCCACGTGGCGCCGCCCCACCAGCCTGTGAAGCATTTTCCGGTAGGGCCGCAACTCTGGCGACAGCTCCCAAGCACGAAGAGCCAGGAGGGAAAGCCGTGCCTCGTTGGAAAGCTCTTTGGCAGCCGATCGCGTGGCCCCACAGCCCGTGGGGCTGCGGGCTTTGTGGCGGCCGTCAGCCTCCCCGCCACCGGCGCCCACCAGGTGCAGCCGCGCCAGCCTGCGAAGCATTTTCCTGTAGGGCCGCGGCTCTGGCGACAGCTCCCACACCCGAAGAGCGAGGAGGGAAAGCCGTGCCTCGTTGGAAAGCTCTTTGGCAGCCTCTCGCCTGGCGAAACAGCCTGTGGGGCTGCGGGCTTTGCGGCGGCCGTCAGCCTCGCTGCCACCGGCGCCCATGTGTCACCGCCTCACCAGGCTGCGAAGCATTTTCCGGTAGGGCCGCGGCTCTGGCGACAGCTCCCACGCCCGAAGAGCCAGGAGGGAAAGTCGTGCCTCGCTGGAAAGCTCTTTGGCAGCCGCTCGTATGGCCCCACAGCCCGTGTGGCTGCGGGCTTTGCGGCGGCCGTCAGCCTCGCCGCCAACGGTGCCCACGTGGCGCTGCCGTGCCAGCTTGCGAATCATTTTCCGGTAGGGCTGCGGCTCTGACGACAACTCCCAAGCCCGAAGAGCCAGGAGGGAAAGCTCTTTGGCAGCCGCTCGCGTGGCCCCACAGCCCATGGGGCTGCGGGCTCTGCGGCGGCCGTCAGCCTCGCCGCCACTGGCGCCCACGTGGCGCCGCTGCGCCAGCCTGCGAAGCGTTTTCCGGTAGGGCCGCGGCTCTGGCGACAGCTCCCACGCCCGAAGAGCCAGGAGGGAAAGCCGTGCCTCGTTGGAAAGCTCTTTGGCGGCCGCTCGCCTGGCGAAACAGCCTATGGGGCTGCGGGCTTTGCGGCGGCCGTCAGCCTTGGAGCCACCGGCACCCACCAGGTGCAGCCGCGCCAGCCTGCGAAGCATTTTCTGGTAGGGCCGTGGCTCTGGCGACAGCTCCCACGCCCAAAGAGCCAGGAGGGAAAGCCGTGCCTTGTTGGAAAGCTCTTTGGCAGCCGCTCGCCTGGCGAAACAGCCTGTGGGGCTGCGGGGTTTGCGGCGGCCGTCAGCCTCGGAACCAACGGCACCCACCAGGTGCAGCCGCGCCAGCCTGCGAAGCATGTTCCGGTAGGGCCGTAGCTCTGGCGACAGCTCCCACGCCCGAAGAGCCAGGAGGGAAAGCCGTGCCTCGTTGGAAAGCTCTTTGGCAGCCGATCGCGTGGCCCCACAGCCCGTGGGGCTGCGGGCTTTGTGGCGGCCGTCAGCCTCCCCGCCACCGGCGCCCACCAGGTGCAGCCGCGCCAGCCTGCGAAGCATTTTCCTGTAGGGCCGCGGCTCTGGCGACAGCTCCCACGCCCTAAGAGCGAGGAGAGAAAGCCGTGCCTCGTTGGAAAGCTCTTTGGCAGCCGCTCGCCTGGCGAAACAGCCTGTGGGGCTGCGGGCTTTGCGGCGGCCGTCAGCCTCGCTGCCACCGGCGCCCACGTGGCGCCGCTGCGCCAGCCTGCGAAGCATTTTCCGGTAGGGCCGCGGCTCTGGCGACAGCTCCCAAGCCCGAAGAGCCAGGAGGGAAAGCCGTGCCTCGTTGGAAAGCTCTTTGGCGGCCGCTCGCCTGGCGAAACAGCCTGTGGGGCTGCGGGCTTTGCGGCGGCCGTCAGCCTCGGCGCCAGCGGCACCCACCAGGTGCAGCCGCGCCAGCCTGCGAAGCATTTTCCGGTAGGGCCGTTTCTCTGGCGACAGCTCCCACGCCCGAAGAGCCAGGAGGGAAAGCCGTGCCTCGTTGGAAAGCTCTTTGGCAGCCGCTCGCCTGGCGAAACAGCCTGTGGGGCTGCGGGCTTTGCGGCGGCCGTCAGCCTCGGAGCCACCGGCACCCACCAGGTGCAGCCGCGCCAGCCTGCGAAGCATTTTCTGGTAGGGCCGTGGCTCTGGCGACAGCTCCCATGCCCGAAGAGCCAGGAGGGAAAGCCGTGCCTCGTTGGAAAGCTCTTTGGCAGCCGATCGCGTGGCCCCACAGCCCATGGGGCTGCGGGCTATGCGGCGACCGTCAGCCTCCCTGCCACCGGCGCCCACGTGGCGCCGCTGCGCCAGCCTGCGAAGCATTTTCCTGTAGGGCCGCGGCTCTGGCGACAGCTCCCACGCCCGAAGAGCCAGGAGGGAAAGCCGTGCCTCGTTGGAAAGCTCTTTGGCAGCCGCTCGCCTGGCGAAACAGCCTGTGGGGCTGCGGGCTTTGCGGCGGCCGTCAGCCTCGGAGCCAACGGCGCCCACGTGGCGCCGCCCCACCAGCCTGCGAAGCATTTTCCTGTAGGGCCGCGGCTCTGGCGACAGCTCCCACGCCCGAAGAGCCAGGAGGGAAAGCCGTGCCTCGTTGGAAAGCTCTTTGGCAGCCGATCGCGTGGCCCCACAGCCCGTGGGGCTGCGGGCTTTGTGGCGGCCGTCAGCCTCCCCGCCACCGGCGCCCACGTGGCGCCGCCGCGCCAGCTTGCGAAGCATTTTCCAGTAGGGCCGCGGCTCTGGCGACAGCTCCCACGCCCTAAGAGCGAGGAGAGAAAGCCGTGCCTCGTTGGAAAGCTCTTTGGCAGCCGCTCGCCTGGCGAAACAGCCTGTGGGGCTGCGGGCTTTGCGGTGGCCGTCAGCCTCGCTGCCACCGGCGCCCACGTGGCGCCGCTGCGCCAGCCTGTGAAGCATTTTCCTGTAGGGCCGCGTCTCTGGCGACAGCTCCCACGCCCGAAGAGCCAGGAGGGAAAGCCATGCCTCGTTGGAAAGCTCTTTGGCAGCCTCTCGCGTGGCCCCACAGCCCGTGGGGCTGCGGGCTTTGTGGCGGCCGTCAGCCTCCCCGCCACCGGCGCCCACCAGGTGCAGCCGCGCCAGCCTGCGAAGCATTTTCCTGTAGGGCCGCGGCTCTGGCGACAGCTCCCACGCCCTAAGAGCGAGGAGAGAAAGCCGTGCCTCGTTGGAAAGCTCTTTGGCAGCCGCTCGCCTGGCGAAACAGCCTGTGGGGCTGCGGGCTTTGCGGCGGCCGTCAGCCTCGCTGCCACCGGCGCCCACGTGGCGCCGCTGCGCCAGCCTGCGAAGCATTTTCCGGTAGGGCCGCGGCTCTGGCGACAGCTCCCACGCCCGAAGAGCCAGGAGGGAAAGCCATGCCTCGTTGGAAAGCTCTTTGGCAGCCGCTCGCGTGGCCCCATAGCCCATGGGGCTGCGGGCTCTGCGGCGGCCGTCAGCCTCGGCGCCACCGGCGCCCACGTGGTGCTGCCGCGCCAGCTTGCGAAGCATTTTCCGGTAGGGCTGCGGCTCTGACGACAGCTCCCAAGCCCGAAGAGCCAGGAGGGAAAGCCGTGCCTCGTTGGAAAGCTCTTTGGCGGCCGCTCGCCTGGCGAAACAGCCTGTGGGGCTGCGGGCTTTGCGGCGGCCGTCAGCCTCGGAGCCACCGGCACCCACCAGGTGCAGCCGCGCCAGCCTGCGAAGCATTTTCCGGTAGGGCCGTTTCTCTGGCGACAGCTGCCACGCCCGAAGAGCCAGGAGGGAAAGCCGTGCCTCGTTGGAAAGCTCTTTGGCAGCCGCTCGCCTGGCGAAACAGCCTGTGGGGCTGCGGGCTTTGCGGCGGCCGTCAGCCTCGGAGCCACCGGCACCCACCAGGTGCAGCCGCGCCAGCCTGCGAAGCATTTTCTGGTAGGGCCGTGGCTCTGGCGACAGCTCCCATGCCCGAAGAGCCAGGAGGGAAAGCCGTGCCTCGTTGGAAAGCTCTTTGGCAGCCGATCGCGTGGCCCCACAGCCCATGGGGCTGCGGGCTATGCGGCGACCGTCAGCCTCCCTGCCACCGGCGCCCACGTGGCGCCGCTGCGCCAGCCTGCGAAGCATTTTCCTGTAGGGCCGCGGCTCTGGCGACAGCTCCCACGCCCGAAGAGCCAGGAGGGAAAGCCGTGCCTCATTGGAAAGCTCTTTGGCAGCCGCTCGCCTGGCGAAACAGCCTGTGGGGCTGCGGGCTTTGCGGCGGCCGTCAGCCTCGGAGCCAACGGCGCCCACGTGGCGCCGCCCCACCAGCCTGCGAAGCATTTTCCTGTAGGGCCGCGGCTCTGGCGACAGCTCCCACGCCCGAAGAGCCAGGAGGGAAAGCCGTGCCTCGTTGGAAAGCTCTTTGGCAGCCGATCGCGTGGCCCCACAGCCCGTGGGGCTGCGGGCTCTGCGGCGGCCGTCAGCCTCGCCGCCACCGGCGCCCACGTGGCGCCGCTGCGCCAGCCTGCGAAGCGTTTTCCGGTAGGGCCGCGGCTCTGGCGACAGCTCCCACGCCCGAAGAGCCAGGAGGAAAAGCCATGCCTCGTTGGAAAGCTCTTTGGCAGCCGCTCGCGTGGCCCCACAGCCCGTGGGGCTGCGGGCTTTGCGGCGGCCGTCAGCCTCGGCGCCACCGGCGCCCACGTGGCACTGCCGTGCCAGCTTGCGAAGCATTTTCCGGTAGGGCTGCGGCTCTGACGACAGCTCCCAAGCCCGAAGAGCCAGGAGGGAAAGCCGTGCCTCGTTGGAAAGCTCTTTGGCGGCCGCTCGCCTGGCGAAACAGCCTGTGGGGCTGCGGGCTTTGCGGCGGCCGTCAGCCTCGGAGCCACCGGCACCCACCAGGTGCAGCCGCGCCAGCCTGCGAAGCATTTTCCGGTAGGGCCGTGGCTCTGGCGACAGCTCCCACGCCAAAAGAGCCAGGAGGGAAAGCCGTGCCTCGTTGGAAAGCTCTTTGGCAGCCGCTCGCCTGGCGAAACAGCCTGTGGGGCTGCGGGCTTTGCGGCGGCCGTCAGCCTCGGAGCCAACGGCACCCACCAGGTGCAGCCGCGCCAGCCTGCGAAACATGTTCCGGTAGGGCCGTGGCTCTGGCGACAGCTCCCACGCCCGAAGAGCCAGGAGGGAAAGCCGTGCCTCGTTGGAAAGCTCTTTGGCAGCCGATCGCGTGGCCCCACAGCCCGTGGGGCTGCGGGCTTTGTGGCGGCCGTCAGCCTCCCCGCCACCGGCGCCCACCAGGTGCAGCCGCGCCAGCCTGCGAAGCATTTTCCTGTAGGGCCGCAGCTCTGGCGACAGCTCCCACGCCCTAAGAGCGAGGAGAGAAAGCCGTGCCTCGTTGGAAAGCTCTTTGGCAGCCGCTCGCCTGGCGAAACAGCCTGTGGGGCTGCGGGCTTTGCGGCGGCCGTCAGCCTCGCTGCCACCGGCGCCCACGTGGCGCCGCTGCGCCAGCCTGCGAAGCATTTTCCGGTAGGGCCGCGTCTCTGGCGACAGCTCCCACGCCCGAAGAGCCAGGAGGGAAAGCCATGCCTCGTTGGAAAGCTCTTTGGCAGCCTCTCGCGTGGCCCCACCGCCCGTGGGGCTGCGGGCTTTGTGGCGGCCGTCAGCCTCGGCGCCACCGGCGCCCACATGGCGCCGCCGCGCCAGCTTGCGAAGCATTTTCCGGTAGGGCCGCAACTCTGGCAACATCTCCCAAGCACGAAGAGCCAGGAGGGAAAGCCATGCCTCGTTGGAAAGCTCTTTGGCAGCCGCTCGCCTGGCGAAACAGCCCGTGGGGCTGCGGGCTTTGCCGCGGCCGTCAGCCTCGGAGCCACCGGCGCCCACGTGGCGCCGCCCCACCAGCCTGTGAAGCATTTTCCGGTAGGGCCGCAACTCTGGCGACAGCTCCCAAGCACGAAGAGCCAGGAGGGAAAGCCGTGCCTCGTTGGAAAGCTCTTTGGCAGCCGCTTGCGTGGCCCCACAGCCCGTGGGGCTGCGGGCTTTGCGGCGGCCGTCAGCCTCGGAGCCACCAGCGCCCACGTGGCGCCGCCCCACCAGCCTGCGAAGCATTTTCCGGTAGGGCCGCGGCTCTGGCGACAGCTCCCAAGGACGAAGAGCCAGGAGGGAAAGCTGTGCCTCGTTGGAAAGCTCTTTGGCAGCCGCTCGCCTGGCCCCACAGCCCGTGGGGCTGCGGGCTTTGTGGCGGCCGTCAGCCTCCGCGCCACCGGCGTTCACGTGGCGCTGCCGCGCCAGCTTGTGAAGCATTTTCCGGTAGGGCTGGATCTCTGACGACAGCTCCCAAGCCCGAAGAGCCAGGAGGGAAAGCCATGCCTCGTTGGAAAGCTCTTTGGCAGCCGCTCGCGTGGCCCCACAGCCCGTGGGGCTGCGGGCTTTGTGGCGGTTGTCAGCCTCGGAGCCACCGGCGCCCACGTGGCGCCGCCCCACCAGCCTGTGAAGCATTTTCCGGTAGGGCCGCAACTCTGGCGACAGCTCCCAAGCCCGAAGAGCCAGGAGGGAAAGCCATGCCTCGTTGGAAAGCTCTTTGGCAGCCGCTCGCCTGGCGAAACAGCCCGTGGGGCTGCGGGCTTTGCGGCGGCCGTCAGCCTCGGAGCCACCGGCGCCCACGTGGCGCCGCCCCACCAGCCTGCGAAGCATTTTCCGGTAGGGCCGCAACTCTGGCGACAGCTCCCAAGCCCGAAGAGCCAGGAGGGAAAGCCGTGCCTCGTTGGAAAGCTCTTTGGCAGCCGATCGCGTGGCCCCACAGCCCGTGGGGCTGCGGGCTTTGTGGCGGCCGTCAGCCTCCCCGCCACTGGCGCCCACCAGGTGCAGCCGCGCCAGCCTGCGAAGCATTTTCCTGTAGTGCCGCGGCTCTGGCGACAGCTCCCACGCCCGAAGAGCCAGGAGGGAAAGTCGTGCCTCGTTGGAAAGCTCTTTGGCAGCCACTCGCCTGGCGAAACAGCCTGTGGGGCTGCGGGCTTTGCGGCGGCCGTCAGCCTCAGCGCCACCGGCGCCCACCAGGTACAGCCGCGCCAGCCTGCGAAGCATTTTCCGGTAGGGCCGCGGCTCTGGCGACAGCTCCCACGCCCGAAGAGCCAGGAGGGAAAGCCGTGCCTCGTTGGAAAGCTCTTTGGCGGTTGCTCTCGTGACCCCACAGCCCGTGGGGCTGCGGGCTTTGCGGCGGCCGTCAGCCTCGCTGCCACCGGCGCCCACGTGGCGCCGCTGCGCCAGCCTGCGAAGCATTATCCGGTAAGGCCGCGTCTCTGGCGACAGCTCCCATGCCCGTAGAGCCAGGAGGGAAAGCCATCCCTCGTTGGAAAGCCCTTTGGCAGCCTCTCGCGTTGCCCCACAGCCCGTGGGGCTGCGGGCTTTGTGGCGGCCGTCAGCCTCGGCGACACCAGCGCCCACGTGGCGCCGCCGCACCAGTCTGCGAAGCATTTTCCGGTAGGGCTGCGGCTCTGACGACAGCTCCCAAGCCCGAAGAGCCAGGAGGGAAAGCCATGCCTCGTTGGAAAGCTCTTTGGCAGCCGCTCGCCTGGCGAAACAGCCCGTGTGGCTGCGGGCTTTGCGGCGGCCGTCAGCCTCGCCGCCAACAGTGCCCACGTGGCGCTGCCGCGCCAGCTTGCGAAGCATTTTCCGGTAGGGCTGCGGCTCTGACGACAACTCCCAAGCCCGAAGAGCCAGGAAGGAAAGCCATGCCTCGTTGGAAAGCTCTTTGGCAGCCGCTCACGTGGCCCCACAGCCCGTGGGGCTGCGGGCTTTGCGGCGGCCGTCAGCCTCCGCGCCACCGGCGCCCACGTGGCGCCGCTGCGCCAGCCTGCGAAGCATTTTCCTGTAGGGCCGCGGCTCTGGTGACAGCTCCCACGCCCGAAGAGCCAGGAGGGAAAGCCGTGCCTCGTTGGAAAGCTCTTTGGCAGCCGCTCGCCTGGCGAAACAGCCTGTGGGGCTGCGGGCTTTGCGGCGGCCGTCAGCCTCATAGCCACCGGCGCCCACGTGGCGCCGCTCCACCAGCCTGCGAAGCATTTTCCGGTAGGGCCGCAACTCTGGCGACAGCTCCCAAGCCCGAAGAGCCAGGAGGGAAAGCCGTGCCTCGTTGGAAAGCTCTTTGGCAGCCAATCGCGTGGCCCCACAGCCCGTGGGGCTGCGGGCTTTGTGGCGGCCGTCAGCCTCCCCACCACCGGCGCCCACCAGGTGCAGCCGCACCAGCCTGCGAAGCATTTTCCTGTAGGGCCGCGGCTCTGACGACAGCTCCCAAGCCCGAAGAGCCAGGAGGGAAAGCCGTGCCTCGTTGCAAAGCTCTTTGGTAGCCGCTCGTCTGGTGAAACAGCCTGTGGGGCTGCGGGCTTTGCGGCGGCCGTCAGCCTCGCTGCCACCGGCGCCCACGTGGCGCCGCCGCGCCAGCCTGCGAAGCATTTTCCGGTAGGGCCGCGGCTCTGGCGACAGCTCCCACGCTTGAAGAGCCAGGAGGGAAAGCCGTGCCTCGTTGGAAAGCTCTTTGGCAGCCTCTTCCGTGGCCCCACAGCCCGTGGGGCTGCGGGCTTTGCGGCGGCCGTCAGCCTCACCGCCAACGGTGCCCATGTGGCGCCGCCGCGCAAGTATGCAGAGCTTTTTGCGGTAGGGCCGCGACTCTGGCGACAGCTCCCACGCCCGAAGACCCAGGAGGGAAAGCCGTGCCTCGTTGGAAAGCTCTTTGGCAGCCGCTCGCGTGGCCCCACAGCCCGTGGGGCTGCGGGCTTTGCGGCGACCGTCAGCCTCCCCGCCACCGGCGCCCACCAGGTGCAGCCGCGCCAGCCTGCGAAGCATTTTCCAGTAGGGCCGCGGCTCTGGCGACAGCTCCCACGCCCGAAGACCTAGGAGGGAAAGCCGTGCCTCGTTGGAAAGCTCTTTGGCAGCCGCTCGCCTGGCGAAACAGCCCGTGGGGCTGCGGGCTTTGCGGCGGCCGTCATCCTCGCTGCCACCGGCGCCCACGTGGCGCCGCTGCGCCAGCCTGCGAAGCATTTTCCGGTAGGGCCGCGGCTCTGGCGACAGCTCCCACGCCCGAAGAGCCAGGAGGGAAAGCCGTGCCTCGTTGGAAAGCTCTTTGGCAGCCGCTCACGTGGCCCCACAGCCCGTGGGGCTGCGGGCTTTGCGGCGGCCGTCAGCCTCGCTGCCACCGGCGCCCACGTGGCGCCGCCCCACCAGCCTGCGAAGCATTTTCCTGTAGGGCCGCGGCTCTGGTGACAGCTCCCACGCCCGAAGAGCCAGGAGGGAAAGCCGTGCCTCGTTGGAAAGCTCTTTGGCAGCCGCTCGCCTGGCGAAACAGCCTGTGGGGCTGCGGGCTTTGCGGCGGCCGTCAGCCTCGCTGCCACCGGCGCCCACGTGGCGCCGCCGCGCCAGCCTGCGAAGCATTTTCCGGTAGGGCCGCGGCTCTGGCGACAGCTCCCACGCCCGAAGAGCCAGGAGGGAAAGCCGTGCCTCGTTGGAAAGCTCTTTGGCAGCCTCTTGCGTGGCCCCACAGCCCGTGGGGCTGCGGGCTTTGCGGCGGCCGTCAGCCTCACCGCCAACGGTGCCCATGTGGCGCCGCCGCGCAAGTATGCAGAGCTTTTTGCGGTAGGGCCGCGACTCTGGCGACAGCTCCCACGCCCGAAGACCCAGGAGGGAAAGCCGTGCCTCGTTGGAAAGCTCTTTGGCAGCCGCTCGCGTGGCCCCACAGCCCGTGGGGCTGCGGGCTTTGCGGCGACCGTCAGCCTCCCCGCCACAGGCGCCCACCAGGTGCAGCCGCGCCAGCCTGCGAAGCATTTTCCAGTAGGGCCGCGGCTCTGGCGACAGCTCCCACGCCCGAAGACCTAGGAGGGAAAGCCGTGCCTCGTTGGAAAGCTCTTTGGCAGCCGCTCGCCTGGCGAAACAGCTTGTGGGGCTGCGGGCTTTGCGGCGGCCGTCATCCTCGCTGCCACCGGCGCCCACGTGGCGCCGCTGCGCCAGCCTACGAAGCATTTTCCGGTAGGGCCGCGTCTCTGGCGACAGCTCCCACGCCCGAAGAGCCAGGAGGGAAAGCCATGCCTCGTTGGAAAGCTCTTTGGCAGCCGCTCGTGTGGCCCCACAGCTAGTGGGGCTGCGGGCTTTGCGGCGGCCGTCAGCCTCGGCGCCACGGGAGCCCACCAGCTACAGCAGCGCCAGCCTGCAAAGCATTTTCCGGTAGGGCCGCGGCTCTGGCGACAGCTCCCACGCCCGAAGACCCAGGAGGGAAAGCCGTGCCTCGTTGGAAAGCTCTTTGGCAGCCGCTCGCGTGGCCCCACAGCCCGTGGGGCTGCGGGCTTTGTGGGGGCCGTCAGCCTCCCCGCCACCGGCGCCCACCAGGTGCAGCCGCGCCAGCCTGCGAAGCATTTTCCGGTAGGGCCGCGGCTCTGGCGACAGCTCCCACGCCCGAAGAGCCAGGAGGGAAAGCCGTGCCTCGTTGGAAAGCTCTTTGGCAGCCGCTCGCGTGGCCTCACAGCCCGTGGGGCTGCGGGCTTTGCGGCGGCCGTCAGCCTCGGCGCCACCGGCGCCCACGTGGCGCCGCCGCGCCAGCTTGCGAAGCATTTTCCAGTTGGGCCACGGCTCTGACGACAACTCCCAAGCCCGAAGACCCAGGAGGGAAAGCCGTGCCTCGTTGGAAAGCTCTTTGGCAGCCGCTTGCGTGGCCCCACAGCCCGTGGGGCTGCGGGCTTTGCGGCGGCCGTCAGCCTCGGAGCCACCAGCGCCCACGTGGCGCCGCCCCACCAGCCTGCGAAGCTTTTTCCGGTAGGGCCGCGGCTCTGGCGACAGCTCCCACGCCCGAAGAGCCAGGAGGGAAAGCCGTGCCTCGTTGGAAAGCTCTTTGGCAGCCGCTCGCGTGGCCCCACAGCCCGTGGGGCTGCGGGCTTTGCGGCGGTTGTCAGCCTCGGAGCCACCGGCGCCCACGTGGCGCCGCCCCACCAGCCTGCGAAGCATTTTCCGGTAGGGCCGCAACTCTGGCGACAGCTCCCACGCCCGAAGAGCCAGGAGGGAAAGCTGTGCCTCGTTGGAAAGCTCTTTGGCAGCCGCTCGCGTGGCCCCACAGCCCGTGGGGCTGCGGGCTTTGCGGCGGCCGTCAGCCTCAGCGCCACCGGCGCCTACCAGCTACAGCCGCGCCACCCTGCGAAGCATTTTCCGGTAGGGCCGCGGCTCTGGCGACAGCTCCCACGCCCGAAGAGCCAGGAGGGAAAGCCGTGCCTCGTTGGAAAACTCTTTGGCAGCCGCTCGCGTGGCCTCACAGCCCGTGGGGCTGCGGGCTTTGCGGCGGCCGTCAGCCTCTAAGCCACCGGCGCCCACGTGGCGCCGCCACGCCAGCTTGCGAAGCATTTTCCAGTAGGGCCACGGCTCTGACGACAACTCCCAAGCCCGAAGAGCCAGGAGGGAAAGCCGTGCCTCGTTGGAAAGCTCTTTGGCAGCCGCTCGCGTGGCCCCACAGCCCATGGGGCTGCGGGCTCTGCGGCGGCCGTCAGCCTCCCCGCCACCGGCGCCCACCAGGTGCAGCCGCGCCAGCCTGCGAAGCATTTTCCGGTAGGGCCGCGTCTCTGGCGACAGCTCCCACGCCCGAAGAGCCAGGAGGGAAAGCCGTGCCTCGTTGGAAAGCTCTTTGGCGGCCGCTCGCGTGGCCCCACAGCCCATGGGTCTGCGGGCTATGCGGCGACCGTCAGCCTCCCTGCCACCAGCGCCCACGTG
Source organism: Chroicocephalus ridibundus (assembly GCF_963924245.1). NCBI lineage: Eukaryota > Metazoa > Chordata > Aves > Charadriiformes > Laridae > Chroicocephalus > Chroicocephalus ridibundus. Next base: position 7,139,713 of record NC_086306.1, read on the forward strand.
GCGCCGCTGCGCCAGCCTGCGAAGCATTTTCCTGTAGGGCCGCGGCTCTGGCGACAGCTCCCACACCCGAAGAGCCAGGAGGGAAAGCCGTGCCTCGTTGGAAAGCTCTTTGGCAGCCGCTCGCCTGGCTAAACAGCCTGTGGGGCTGCGGGCTTTGCGGCGGCCGTCAGCCTCGGAGCCACCGGCGCCCACGTGGCGCCGCCCCACCAGCCTGCGAAGCATTTTCCTGTAGGGCCGCGGCTCTGGCGACAGCTCCCACGCCCGAAGAGCCAGGAGGGAAAGCCGTGCCTCGTTGGAAAGCTCTTTGGCAGCCGCTCGCGTGGCCCCACAGCCTGTGGGGCTGCAGGCTTTGCGGCGGCCGTCAGCCTCGGAGCCACCGGCGCCCACGTGGCGCCGCCCCACCAGCCTGCGAAGCATTTTCCGGTAGGGCCGCGGCTCTGGCGACAGCTCCCAAGCACGAAGAGCCAGGAGGAAAAGCCGTGCCTCGTTGGAAAGCTCTTTGGCAGCCGCTCGCCTGGCGAAACAGCCTGTGGGGCTGCAGGCTTTGCGGCGGCCGTCAGCCTCGCTGCCACCGGCGCCCACGTGGCGCCGCTGCGCCAGCCTGCGAAGCATTATCCGGTAAGGCCGCGGCTCTGGCGACAGCTCCCACGCCCAAGAGCAGGGAGGGAAAGCCGTGCCTCGTTGGAAAGCTCTTTGGCAGCCGCTCGCCTCGCGAAACAGCCTGTGGGGCTGCGGGCTTTGCGGCGGCCGTCAGCCTCGCTGCCACCGGCACCCACGTGGCGCCGCCACGCCAGCTTGCGAAGCATTTTCCGGTAGGGCCGCAACTCTGGCGACAGCTCCCACGCCCGAAGAGCCAGGAGGGAAAGCCATGCCTCGTTGGAAAGCTCTTTGGCAGCCTCTCGCGTGGCCCCACAGCCCGTGGGGCTGCGGGCTTTCCGGCGGACGTCAGCCTCAGCGACACCGGCGGCCACGTGGCGCCGCCGCGCCAGCCTGCGAAGCATTTTCCTGTAGGGCTGCGGCTCTGGCGACAGCTCCCAAGCACGAAGAGCCAGGAGGGAAAGCCGTGCCTCGTTGGAAAGCTCTTTGGCAGCCGATCGCGTGGCCCCACAGCCCGTGGGGCTGCGGGCTTTGCGGCGGCCGTCAGCCTCGGAGCCACCGGCGCCCACCAGGTGCAGCCGCGCCAGCCTGCGAAGCATTTTCCTGTAGGGCCGCGGCTCTGGCGACAGCTCCCACGCCCGAAGAGCGAGGAGGGAAAGCCGTGCCTCGTTGGAAAGCTCTTTGGCAGCCGCTCGCCTGGCGAAACAGCCTGTGGGGCTGCGGGCTTTGCGGCGGCCGTCAGCCTTGCTGCCACCGGCGCCCATGTGTCACCGCCTCACGAGGCTGCGAAGCATTTTCCTGTAGGGCCGCGGCTCTGGCGACAGCTCCCACGCCCGAAGAGCCAGGAGGGAAAGTCGTGCCTCGCTGGAAAGCTCTTTGGCAGCCGCTCGTGTGGCCCCACAGCCCGTGTGGCTGCGGGCTTTGCGGCGGCCGTCACCCTCGCCGCCAACGGTGCCCACGTGGCGCTGCCGTGCCAGCTTTCGAAGCATTTTCCGGTAGGGCTGCGGCTCTGACGACAACTCCCAAGCCCGAAGAGCCAGGAGGGAAAGCCATGCCTCGTTGGAAAGCTCTTTGGCAGCCGCTCGCGTGGCCCCACAGCCCATGGGGCTGCGGGCTCTGCGGCGGCCGTCAGCCTCGCCGCCACCGGCGCCCACGTGGTGCTGCCGCGCCAGCTTGCGAAGCATTTTCCGGTAGGGCTGCGGCTCTGACGACAGCTCCCAAGCCCGAAGAGCCAGGAGGGAAAGCCGTGCCTCGTTGGAAAGCTCTTTGGCGGCCGCTCGCCTGGCGAAACAGCCTGTGGGGCTGCGGGCTTTGCGGCGGCCGTCAGCCTCGGAGCCACCGGCACCCACCAGGTGCAGCCGCGCCAGCCTGCGAAGCATTTTCCGGTAGGGCCGTGGCTCTGGCGACAGCTCCCACGCCCGAAGAGCCAGGAGGGAAAGCCGTGCCTCGTTGGAAAGCTCTTTGGCGGCCGCTCGCGTGGCCCCACAGCCCATGGGGCTGCGGGCTATGCGGCGATCGTCATCCTCCCTGCCACCGCCGCCCACGTGGCGCCGCTGCGCCAGCCTGCGAAGCATTTTCCTGTAGGGCCGCGGCTCTGGCGACAGCTCCCACGCCCGAAGAGCCAGGAGGGAAAGCCGTGCCTCGTTGGAAAGCTCTTTGGCAGCCGCTCGCGTGGCCCCACAGCCTGTGGGGCTGCGGGCTTTGCGGCGGCCGTCAGCCTCGGAGCCACCGGCGCCCACGTGGCGCCGCTGCGCCAGCCTGCGAAGCATTTTCCTGTAGGGCCGCGGCTCTGGCGACAGCTCCCACGCCCGAAGAGCCAGGAGGGAAAGCCGTGCCTCGTTGGAAAGCTCTTTGGCAGCCGCTCGCGTGGCCCCACAGCCTGTGGGGCTGCGGGCTTTGCGGCGGCCGTCAGCCTCGGAGCCACCGGCGCCCACGTGGCGCCGCCCCACCAGCCTGCGAAGCATTTTCCTGTAGGGCCGCGGCTCTGGCGACAGCTCCCACGCCCGAAGAGCCAGGAGGGAAAGCCGTGCCTCGTTGGAAAGCTCTTTGGCAGCCGCTCGCCTGGCGAAACAGCCTGTGGGGCTGCGGGCTTTGCGGCGGCCGTCAGCCTCGGAGCCACCGGCACCCACCAGGTGCAGCCGCGCCAGCCTGCGAAGCATTTTCCGGTAGGGCCGTGGCTCTGGCGACAGCTCCCACGCCCGAAGAGCCAGGAGGGAAAGCCGTGCCTCGTTGGAAAGCTCCTTGGCGGCCGCTCGCGTGGCCCCACAGCCCATGGGGCTGCGGGCTATGCGGCGGCCGTCAGCCTCCCTGCCACCGGCGCCCACGTGGCGCCGCTGCGCCAGCCTGCGAAGCATTTTCCTGTAGGGCCGCGGCTCTGGCGACAGCTCCCACGCCCGAAGAGCCAGGAGGGAAAGCCGTGCCTCGTTGGAAAGCTCTTTGGCAGCCGCTCGCCTGGCGAAACAGCCTGTGGGGCTGCGGGCTTTGCGGCGGCCGTCAGCCTCGGAGCCACCGGCGCCCACGTGGCGCCGCCCCACCAGCCTGCGAAGCATTTTCCTGTAGGGCCGCGGCTCTGGCGACAGCTCCCACGCCCGAAGAGCCAGGAGGGAAAGCCGTGCCTCGTTGGAAAGCTCTTTGGCAGCCGCTCGCCTGGCGAAACAGCCTGTGTGGCTGCGGGCTTTGCGGCGGCCGTCAGCCTCGCTGCCACCGGCGCCCACGTGGCGCCGCTGCGCCAGCCTGCGAAGCATTATCCGGTAGGGCCGCGGCTCTGGCGACAGCTCCCACGCCCAAGAGCAGGGAGGGAAAGCCGTGCCTTGTTGGAAAGCTCTTTGGCAGCCGCTCGCCTCGCGAAACAGCCTGTGGGGCTGCGGGCTTTGCGGCGGCCGTCAGCCTCGCTGCCACCGGCGCCCACGTGGCGCCGCCGCGCCAGCCTGCGAAGCATTTTCCGGTAGGCCCGCGGCTCTGGCGACAGCTCCCACGCCCGAAGAGCCAGGAGGGAAAGCCGTGCCTCGTTGGAAAGCTCTTTGGCGGCCGCTCGCGTGGCCCAACAGTCCGTGAGGCTGCGGGGTTTCCGGCGGCCGTCAGCCTCGGTTCCATCGGCGCCCACCAGGTGCAGCCGCGCCAGCCTGCGAAGCATTTTCCGGTAGGGCCGCGGCTCTGGCGACAGCTCCCACGCCCGAAGAGCCAGGAGGGAAAGCCGTGCCTCGTTGGAAAGCTCTTTGGCAGCCGCTCGCGTGGCCCCACAGCCCGTGGGGCTGCGGGCTTTGCGGCAGCCGTCAGCCTCGGCGCCACCGGCGCCTACGTCGCGCCGCCACGCCAGCCTGCGAAGTATTTTCCGGTACGTTACTTCCGGGTGGTCACGTGGGGAGCGGCGTCTGCCGGTCGCGTTTCCGTCGGGCGGGAGGATGGTAGGCGGTCCCCGCTCCTGGGACGGACCCCCCCCCGCTCCCGGGACGGTTCCCCCCCTCCCCGCGTCCCCCCCCCGCGTCCCCGGGGTCACAGCTCGGCCCCGGCCCCACCCCCCCCGTCCTCCGGCTCGGACCCCCCCTGCGTCCTCCGGCTCGGACCCCCCCGCTCCCGGGACGGTTCCCCCCCCGCGTCCCGTCCCCTGGCTCCCAGGCCGGCCCCGGCCCCCCCCCGCCGCGTCCTCCGGCTCGGACCCCCCCTCCCTCCCTCCCTCGCGTACCCCCCCATCGGGACGGTTCTCCCCCCGCGTCCCCGGGCTCCCGGGCCGGCCCCCCCCTGCTCCCGGGCCGGCGTCCCCCCGCTCCCGGGCCCGCAGCACCCCCGCTCCCTGTTCCTTTGCGAGGAGACGGGCCCCGGCCCTCCTCCCCAGCCGAGGCACTGCCGGCAGATGTCCTCCCCCCGTCCTGTTCCCGACAGCGGCGGCCGCCCCTGGCTGCGCTTGGTCGCCTCTCGATGCAGGTGCCAGGAGCATCCGGGTGGGGAAAGCAGCGTCTCCAGGAGCTCCTGCTGCAGGGGGGGCTCCCGCTGGGGCGAGTGGTCGGGGAACTGCTGCCCCTTCTCTTTCTCTCCCGGAGGCCGTGGTTGTCCGCTCCTCCCCGGGGTTGTCGTGGGCTGCCTTTGCCACAGACTTGCCTGGGCTGTCTCCGTTCAGCCCCGTTCTCCCTCCTGGTGTGGGCGACCTGGGACTGGTGGACGTTTACTGGCTTTGAACAGGAGCTGCTGTGGGTGAAGCTTAAGATGCTTGAAAAACGTGAAACAGCCAGAGAACAACATCAAGGTGATTGAGCCAGAAGGTGCTTCCTGCGGCAGGGAAGAGACAGCCAAGCATTTCTGGGTGAGGAAGGGTCCCCTCTGAGTTGTCCTCAGCAGACCAGATTGCTGATATGTACCGCAGGGTCCGTACGCGTATCCAAAATCACGGTATGGCCATGGGGAAGGGTTGTGTGCGTGCAAGGCTGCACATCTGGGAAGCTTCATATCGCAAGAGCTGTAAGACACCGCTGTGTTCTCTTAGGTGGAGGATGGTCAAGTGACCAGCGCTGCAGAAGAGGAAGGGACAGAGAAAGAGAGAGGCACCTGAACTGGAAAATTCTGTGGGCAGCGCTGAAAGCAGGAGCTGCGGTGAGTCCCAGGCTTTGGGGCCGTGTCCCACTCGTCAGGAGCCTCCGTTGGCTGCAGTCTTCACAGACCTTCACGAAAGAAGGACGCTTTAGATTGCCACCTAGCTTTACGCCAGAAGTTTTTTTCCTGTCTTGGCAGAATTCCAGCTGCCAGCGTTTCTCCGTGGTCGCCCTTCCTTCTGCCGTGATGGTACAGGACAGACGGAAAGAATCCGGAGTGCTCTGCGAGTACGGGGTGCGTCTGCGATGCGCGTCTGCTTTTTTCCTGAGGTACTTGTAGTGTGGACTCTGAAGTTAACGGGAAGGATGTGCCAGCGCTCCTCCTATAGTTTTTCTGTGAAATATTTTAACAAAATCCTTATCGCTTCCCGCTGTCAGGAAAGAGGGGAGGGTAAGTGACTTCAGATTTGTAAATTCTCAGCGGCACGGACTAAGGTGAGATAAATCTCAAGGTCCATACAGAAACATTTATTAGCTTACCAAAATGGTTAGTATAGATCTTAACAAGCCCACGATAATTGGTTAGGTATATAAAAAATTATGGCAGGTGTTGGGGTGTACATTGTGTTAGTTAACACCAGGTGTAGGACAACTTATGGCAAGCGGTGCTTAAGGTCGTACTTAAGGTCATCTTAAGGTCATCACTTCACAGCTCTAACTGTTACTTAACAATTCCAAGAGAAAAGAGAAACTGAGGGACAGAGAGAGGAAAAGACAGAGAAAAAGACAGAGATAAAGAGATCGCGGGTCCTGGTTCCAGCGTCTTTTTCAGGGATTCTTCCCAGGCATAATCTTCTTCTTTCTTGGGAAGAATCTTCCCAGGCACTATCTATTTCTTTTGTTTCTTTTTTGTTCCCTCGGGGCACTTATTTTCCCCTTTTACGTTTGCTGAATCAGCACGGTCCGCCCTCCTTGCTGAGGACGGGCTCAGCTCAGGTTTCTCCCTTCTCCCCGGTGACGTGTGCCATGATTTGGGTGGAGAGACGAGTGCCATGGTCACACATGTTTAGCGTGATCTCTGTAATCTTCATTAGCACATGCAGGGCGTGCGCTTTCACGTGCGTTTCGCGGATAATGAAGCAAAGGTCACTCATGGGACACAACGGCCTCGAGAACTGAGAACGAGCGAGCTCAGGGCATGAGTGGCAGAACCGACCTGTCTTCACAAGACAGTTCTCCCACACTTTCAGCCGCCAGAAGTGTGAGCCTCATCAGCTGTTTGAAGGCCAGGCCTGCGTTATTTATTTCCTTGCGAGTGTTTGAGGCGTTCCACTGAAGGCTTGGAGGGGCTCCTGCCCCTCGGCAGGGAATTTACAGTCCGTCCCTCACAATCCTAAAAACAAAATAAAGTCTGTCCTGGAGCACGTTACGCCTCTGCAAAGCTTACTTCCCTCCATTTATTTTTCTCTTCCTGAAAGCATATTCTTCTCTTTCTGGGTGCTCACTGTCAAACGATACTGTGAAAATAATTCTGTACTAGAAGAGGGAAGGAACTGTTTGTAAGAGTTCACATGTCCAGAAGAAGCAGGCTTTGCTTTCACGATAAAAACTTTATGCTTTCTCAGTCAATAAGTCTTTAAAATATTTCACAGCGGTACTCGAAAACCTCACTGAGATACTGGCATCTGTCCTAAAGGCGATTGAGGTCAAAGAGGAGACATGGACAAAACGGGACAAACGGGCATCGCCTCTCTGTGTTCTCCAGGCTTTGCCGTGAAGCATCAGCAGCGTTTAACTCGTGACGGCGAATCCTGTGGTTTTGGTTGTGGTTTTGGTGAGTTACGGCTTCAACAATGTCCTTTTTCTGTAACCTCGGGAGGAAGTTCATTTCCTTCCGCAGGCCCAAGTGCCGCGCGTCTCCCCCCAGTTGCTGGCATCGCCGGCCTTTGGGTTCTCGGTTGGAACAGTCGAGATACCATAAAAACGCGTTCCTCTGCGCCTTCAGCACAGCCAAAAGCATTCGCGAATCTGCCGGTCCTTTTTGGTAGCCCTACGGATCGCGGCGCCGGCGATTTGATTCCCCGCCCCCAAAAGTAAAACCATTTGGAGGAGTTTTTTCTCTCACTGATTTTTCTATGTTAAATGAAGCTAAAAAAAAAAAAGTGAGAGTTGTATAATCGACAAACTGACTTGCGTAGTTTAAACTGCAGCCGCCTAAACGGCTGTAGTGTACAATTTATGAGGTGTACCTGGGCAGTTAGGTATTTGTTCGAAATGTTTAAAAGGAGAGACAACTGAATGTTACGCGGTTTTCCCCCCCGTTTTTTTGGCAGAGTGCTCTGAAGTACTTCTGTCTGGCTTTCAGTGCCGCCTTTTCCCGGCAGCCAGTAGTGTCTCTCTCGGGCAGCGCCGCTGCCCCGATGTCCCTCCTCCTCCTCGTGTAGCACACAAAAAACCCGCCGTGGTCAAATCATAGCTGTGTATTTTGGAGACGGATAGTTTAATAGTATCCGTTCACAGCCGTGCAAGTTAAATTAGCGCCGAAGGAAAGCCAAGTACTTTCACAGGGTAAGTATTTTCACTGGGTGGATGTAAACTTCATGCACACCTTCTCAGTGAAAGGGAAAGGGCCAGGTGTTTCCCAGCACCAGCCGGAGGGTTCGCCCTTATGCTAAGAACGTGTTCAAAATGGCACTGATTAGTCTTAATCCTGACTTTTAAGAGTTCAAATGGCGCTGGCTTTTGAAGGCTGTGCTGTATTTCGAGCTGAGCTGTTTCCCCAGCTCCTGTCCCGTCCCTCCGTCTGACGGAATTCCTCTGCTCTCTTCTGTGCTGTTTTTTTGGGATGCTGAGCTATAATTGGGGATTTTTGTTTTCCAGGTGCCTCGTCGTAGGCGTCTCGTGCTGCTCGAGAGATGCCCCAGCCCAGGTTTGCAGCCGGTGGCGGAGCCCCCCTGAGGAGAAGGGGCCAGCCCTGGGTCTGGGCGTTTTAAGCCTTTTTTTGGGGTGAATAGAAGGGTGTCTGTGTGTGTGTGTCTTGGGGGGTGATGGTGTCATTTGGGGCACCCCGATGTCACTGGGGCAGCGATGATGCAGCAGAGGAGCAGGTGAGTGGGAGATGGGGGGGGGGGTTACGTGGAGTTGCCCCCCCAAAAGAAGTGGGTCGCGGCCCCAGAATGTCTGAAAATTCTTGGGATGCATTAAAAAATGTGAAAACCTGTAACTATGGGCAGGATGCATTGAAATAGGGAATGAGAAACATACATATATATAAATTATGTATGTAAAAGTTCAAAATAAAAACCTCTGTCTCTAAGGATTCTGTGATTCTGTGTTATATGAAAGATCCTAGAATATAAAAATACTTAGATGCGTTTATAAAAAGATATTAGTGTCAAACTAGGTGTGTAGGCAGACAGCCTAAATAGATATTCGGTATCAAAAGCGTTAACGTAGGAAATGGGCAACGTAAATTCCCTAAACGTACAGATGTGTGTCAATACCGGAGCGGGTGCTGCCGCCTGGCGGCTGAAGGCGCGTCCTGCAGGTGGGGGGCGGCGCATGCGCAGTGCCCGCGCCTCCCGGCCCCCCTCGGCCCCCGCCGCCGGCGCCGCGTGGGTTCCGCAGCTCGTGCGCAGGCGCGGCTTCGCGGAGGCCCGTCCGGCCGCAGCCTCAAGAGAGCGGCGGCCGGAGGGCGAACCAGGACCGCCGGGACTCTGGCGAGCTCCGCGCCACCTGGAGCGGCATCGGTGCCGCCCGCCCGGCCTCCAGAGCGGCCATCGGCCCCTCCGCATCAGCTCTTACACGTTACCACGGCCCCGTCAGTGCCCGGCAGTTTTCCGGGTTTCCATCTACGTGACCCCGCGGTCCTCCAGGACCCCGGAAGTGCCCCCTCAGTCCTCCGACGCGCGTCTCCGTGGCACTTCGGTCCTCCAGGACCCCGGAAGTGCCCCCTCAGCCCTCCGACGCACGTCTCCGTGGCACTTCGGTCCTCCACGACCCCGGAAGTGCCCCCTCAGCCCTCCGACGCGCGTCTCCGTGGCACTTCGGTCCTCCACGACCCCGGAAGTGCCCCCTCAGTCCTCTGACGCGCGTCTCCGTGGCACTTCGGTCCTCCACGACCCCGGAAGTGCCCCCTCAGTCCTCCGACGCGCGTCTCTATGGCACTTTAGTCCTCCAGGAGCCCGTCCGTAAATGCTCATAAGTCTTCTGGAAATCATATGCTTCCAACACTCTTCCAAAACGATAAAACACGATTATCAGTTAACCACAAAAATATCTGAAGATCGCAAAAATAATGCAACCCCTGCAGAGCTCTCTTCTCCACAGCAACAACTGGACAGAAATCACACAAAAGCGGTAAGAGAATCACCAGAGGTTAGTCCCAAATGGAAATAAAAAGGGGAGGTGCTTCGCCTGCTGGGAACTTAAGGCAGGAGAAGCGAAGCTGCTGCTCCCGCTGCCACCCGCCTTCACGTCTTCTGGGGGTTGGCCCTGCCCCTTTCCCAGGGGATTGTGGGAAGGGCGGTGGGCGGGGCCTGAGGGCGGTGGGCGGGGCCCGGGGTACACGAGCCCCAGCCCGGGCTCAGGAGCTCATTCTGCTGCTGGGCCCCGTGGGGTGGGTGCTCTGCTGGTCCCTCGCTTTGCTGCAGCTTTGGGACAGGCTCAGCTGTTTGGGCAGGCGTGTTTCGGCATTTAGGGAGGCAGAGGTGAGAAGGCTGAGCTGAGACCTTCGGGAGCAGTAAACATCCAGCTGCCTGTATGGTAGAAAGTTGACTGGTATGCTCCTTTTTTTTTCGGGTCATAACTTTGTGATGAGTGTTTAAGGGGTGCCCAGATGGTTTAATAGTATGCTTTTCTTTGTTCTAGGAGCACTGCGTTTTCCTAGAATTTCTGACTTTATTGAAGATAGAACTGTGGGTTTTTCACCAGTTTTGCAGTATGCTGTGTAAATTGCTGATATTGTTTCTCTTAATTGGGTTGATGATGAGATTATCTTATGGGGGTTAGGGTGAGCGTTTTGTATGCATCTGCATATATGGCACCAGCATTTCTCAAGAAAGCAGCAGGGACGTAAGGCATAGCGTCGTTCAGGGTATGGCATGGCTCATCACCTTTCCCCGTTGCCCATGGAGTGCCACGGTGTCCCTAGAGTTTTTGCAGCGGGCAGCAGGCCCCTCATAGATTGTGTCAGGACATTATTTGTTTTGTGGGTCTGATGCAGAGCCCAGAGTCTGTGGGAAGACAGAAGATAGGAGGTGCCTGCCAAACGCAGGGCACAGCTCAGAAGAGCTGCTCCTGAGAAGCAGCCGGCGTAGGGGGTTCAGGGTTGCAAATACAGGATGGGAGCTGTCAGGAAGAAGTGAGGCTCCTTCCCTGACGGTTGAGGAGAAGAGAAGGGGTTTCTAAAGTTTTGGCGCTGGGGGCTGGCTAGGAAAAGGAGGTGGGTTCATCAGTCTCTGTCATATCGGTTTTGCATTTGGATTTGGGTGTCGACAGGGTCTGGTCTGTTCTAGTCTCTTGCATTTGAGGTGAGCTGGACAGTGTGGAGGAGGAGCACGGGACTGATGATTTTGCAGAAATGCAATGGTAATTTTGTGTTTGTTGGTATCTTAGGTGCCATAAATAATTGTTGCTGCAGCCTCCGACTGGAATCGACGTGAAGCAGGTGAGTGGATTGCCATGGCACCTCTGAGGATGAGGGTGTTGTGGAAGAGGTTGGCATCTACTGTCATGGTGGTCACTGCTGGAGCTGTGATTTCTTTTTGTTTTGCTGATGAAGAGGAACATGGTGACTGCAGGAACACATCAGTTAGCTGTTTGTTGTGTTTTTTTTTGTCAAGGATGAATTCAGACCACTGGCCCTCTGAAAGCGAAGTAGAGGGACAGGTGCTGGAGGGGGGCCAAGGTTGACAGTTTCGGGGAGGAGTTTTAAAGTCAGGCTAGAGCAGAGGGCTATGCGGGAGCAGTCTCCTCTGAGTAGGTAAAGGGAGTGGGTTACTTTTCAGCACAAAGCTAGTGTGTGCTGGGCAGGGCAGTTCTGGCCTGTGTCTTTGGTTGTGTAGTTTGTGTGCTCTGTCTTCTGTGTCTTGGACTTTCCTTAAGTTTTGGTGTCCTTATTTCTCTTTGCACTCAAGGAGCACAGCATGTGCCTCGGGCACCACCTGTAGGGTCTCAAATGCCTGTGCTAATTGGCAGAGTGCCCAATGGGCACTTCTTTTCTTGCATAACAATTTTAAAGTGCAGATAGGACTTGCCTCTCAGGAGTTTCTGAATGGTCCTCTTCTGCAGCGTCGTTCCCGGCTGCCTGAGCAGCTCTCTTCTCTGAGCCCTAGCCGTTCTAGCCACCTGCTGTTACGCACTGGGATTTCTTCCCTGCATCCTTACGTTCTCGGGTCTTGAAGCCATGCTTCCTGCACATACGTCATCTCCGTTTTGACAGGAACTTCTTGGAATGGTCCGTTACATTTGACTCTTTTATGGCTTGGCTGTAGAGCCTGGTCGTGTCAGCGCTGCAGCCCTGTCGCTCTTCTTGCCCGACAGCGTCTCTTGTCTGAAAGTCGCTCTTCTTGCCCGACAGCGTCTCTTGTCTGAAAGTCGCTCTTCTTGTGGAGAGTTTTCTCTCATCTTGGAGTCACGTTGTCTCTAGTGCTGTGTGGTGTTGGGCTGCACGTGGGTGTGTTTGGCTTGGAGCTGCGCTGCCTGGGGCTGTAGAGTCAGGGGTAGGGGGAACAGCAGTAAGAGTATATGGTTAATACATTGATCTAATGAGACTGTTGAGGCCAAGGTGGTACAGTCAACTCCCATCAAGTTAGCCATCAGCAGGTGGTGTGGGCAGCTCTTTAATTAAGGGTTTTTTTGGGATGAGCAGAGCTATGTGGGAGGGGCTGTTCAGCAGTAGTGAAGCAGACTGCATCTCAAAGATGTTAAAGCTGCTTTGTGTGGGGTGTGATGTTTGTGTAGTTTGTTTTTTTTTTTTTAATGTCAGGCTGTAATTGTACTCCAGATGGTATTTCTAAGTCAAAAGAAGACCTTTTCCGGGGGGGTGTGGGTTGTCACACTGGGTCCCCCCCAAAAGAGGCAGTTCACAACCTAAAAATGCCTGAAAATTCATGGGGGGAATGTGTGTTTAAAAATGGAATAAAACCTGTCTATATGGGCATGAGGCATTGAAATAAAGAAGAATTTCTCATTTTTATACCTATTGTAAAATATGAGTTTATGTATATAAATTTGTTTTTGTTCTAGCTACTTAGATGTTAATTAGGGTGCTTTATGCAGGTTCAGGAAATACATGACTTGTAATTCCATGCTTTTTTGTTGCTTTCTGTATTTTGGGACTCAAGTAGTGCTGTTGAGTAACAGGTCAAAATGAGATTATCAATATGACTTTAAATTGCTAGCAATTTACAATAAATAACTTATTTCACAGAGGAAAATGTTTTTGAGAAAGTTTTCTCATAGAATCTGATTCTGTTTTGTTATTCACTCCCATCCAAAAAGGGGTTCTGGCAGAAGTTCGTTAGTACACACGGTCTTGCTAGAAATAAGGAATGACCCCATAGTAATAGATTGTGTTTGGGTTTGTATTTTTTTTTTTTGAAGGACACTCAAGTACATAAATTTTAATAATACTGTTATCATTGCATTGAATAAGCTACTTTTCTATAGAGATAAGTCTGATGTTTATTTTTTTTCTATTTACATTCCATAAAAAAATAACTTAATTGCTCACCTGGACATGTCATTGATGGAATAGGTGTAGCTGCAAGGGAGGAGCAGATAATGCTTTTTCTATCAAGGGTCACTCTTCACTACTTTGTAAATAGTAAACTTAAAGCGAATAACAACACCTGCTGCACCTTCAGGTGCTTTTATGCTTCTGGGGGTTGGCCCCACCCTTTACCCAGGGGATTGTGGGAAAGGTGGTGGGTGGGGCCTGAGGGCCTCAGGTGGGGCCCGGGGTATATGAGCCACAGCTTCAGGGCAGGACCTTGTTCTGCTGCTGGTCTTTTCCAGGGTCAGAGCTCTGGAGCTTCTTAAGTGTTGTTTTGGAGCTTGTGCAGCTGTTTGGGAAGGCTTGTTTTAGCGTTTAAACTAGCATAGGTAAGACATCAGAGGTAAGACTTCTCAATGTAAGGGTGGTTGCCATAGAAAGTGGAGTTGTATGTTATCTTTTTTTTTTTCCCCCCATATCTTTAGTTTTGTAGGGAGCATTTGGTTTGTTTAAATGGCTTAATAGTATGTATCTTTTTTTTTTTTGCTTATGGCAGGTGGTGTGTTTTACTATAATTTCTGACTTCATTGAAGATAAAATCTTGTGTTTTTTTCCAATTTTGATGTACACTATGTTAGTTGGTGTTTTTATTAGTCTTAATTGTGTGTGTTATGAGATACTGGAGTAGGATTTAGGGTGAGTGTTTTGTACGTATCTATATATTGAGTTTGTTTGTTTTGAGGAAGCAGCAGGGATGGCTCATCATTTTGCCCCAGAGCATGCAGGGTATCACGGTGGCCCTAAAGCTCTTGCGGGAGGCTACCAGTAGGTTCTGTAACTGTTTTCCCGGCTTTCCAGGTCTGTAGCAGAGCCCGGAGTCTCTATGAAGGCGGAAGACAGGAGGCGCCTGCCAAACACAGGGCAGGGCTCAGAACAGCAGGTCCTGAGGAGCAGTTGGAAAATAAGGGGCAGGAGTTGTGGGGAAGCAGTGGGCCTCCTTCCCTGATGGTTCAGGAGGGGGATGGCTAGGAGAGGGAGGCGGGTTCATGTGTCTTTCTCAAACCAGTTTTGTAATTGGGTTTGGTTGTTGATGGTATCTAGTCTGCTCTAGGCTCTCGCATTTGAGGCAAGACAGATAGTATTGAGGAGGAGCACAGGACTGGTGGTTTGGCAGAAGCGCAGTGCAAATGCTGTGTTTCTTGGTATCTTAGGTGCCGTGAATAACTGTCGCTACAGCATCCGACTCTAGAATCTGTGTGGAGCAGGCAATCAGACTGCATCAGCATTCAGGAGGCTTGAGGGGTTTTGTGGAGGAGGTCGTCATCTCCTCTCAGGATGCTTATTGCTGGTGTTGTGGCTGCTTTTGTGATGACTTTCTCTTTTCCTTTTCCTTTTGCAGAGGAAGAGTAAGCCGGTGACTGCAGGAACGTATCGGATGGTTGTGTTTTGTGGACTACGTCGAGGATGGAATCAGATGCTAGCCCTCCAAAAGCTAAGTTGAGAGACCAGCACTGGAGAGGGGTGGAGGCTGACAATTGTGTAATGGGGTCTTTGACGTTAGTGTAGGGGGGAGGGCTGTTCTGGGGCACAGTCTCCTTTGGGCAGGTAAACAATGTAGCTTACTGTCCAGTGTGATGTTAGCGCATCCTAGGCAGGGCAGTTGCAGCCTGTGTGTGTTGTCGTGTCGTTCGTGTGGTCTGTGTTTTGCATCCTAGACCCTTTTTTTGGGTCTTGAGATCATCTTTAAGCTCCAGGAGCACGGAATGTGCATTGGGTGCCATCCTTATGGTGTCGAACACCTGCACCCGTGGGCGTAGCACCAACCGTCTGCCTCTCTTCTTGCATTAGCATCTTAAAGCGTGCATCGGTCTTGCATCTTGGAACTTTCTGGATGGCCCGCGTCAGCGACTGGGGCTTCTTCCCTGTGTCGTTAAGTTCTTAGGTCTTGAAGCTAGGCTTCCTGTGTGTCCATCTTGTCAGGCTCAACAGTCCCTTCTCAGGAACTGTGAAGTTCTACACTTTGTTTCAGGGGGTTCTGTGGAGCCTCTTCACATCGTCACCATCACGGTCCTGCAGGCTGTCTTGCCCGACGATGACTTTGGTCCCGGTGTCATCCTTCTTGCTGAGAGTTTTCTCTCATCCTTGAGGCGCGTCGTTTGTTGTGTTCTGTGTAGCGTCAGTCTGTGTGTGTTTGGCTTGGGGCTGCCCTGCCTGGGTGTGTAGCGTCCAGGGTAGGCAGAATCACGACAGCAGTCTGTACTGAATATGAGGATCTGTCTAGACCCAGGCAAAGGTTGCTCAGTCGTCTCGAATTGATTAGCTTTCGAGAGGCTGTGTGGATGGGTGTTTCATTAGTGGGCGCTGGCATAAGCGGAGACAAGTTGGAGAGGGTGTTCATGGCTAGTGGAGGGGACAGTATCTCAAAGATGGTAAACCTGCATTGTGTGGGGTGTAATGTTTGCAGGCGTCTCTTCTTTGGATGACAGGCTGTAGTTGGACTTATGTGAACAGGGTTCCTAAGTAGAAACAAGACCTTTGGAATTAAGCTACTGCTCTGCATTAGGGTAATGTTTGATGTTGGTGTGTTGCTTTTTTTTCAGATGCAGAGAGATGAGGTGGCCAGGGATACACAGGGGAGCTGATGGGGGTGCAGGACAAAGGTGGCTGAGCCCGAGGTCTTAAAGGGAAGATGTGACCGGCGGCTCCATGAATACATTTGGCCACTTCTTCTTTTTTTCATGTGAATGTGAGGTTACGTAGCCATGTGTGGAAGTGCTGGTCTGAGGTACAACAGAACTGGTGTTGTTTGCAGTCACTTTACTTTTCAGGTAAGTCTCTTCCAATGAAGTGAACTCTCTGAAAATAATGACGTATTTTTCAGGTAGTATCTGCCTTCAGAGCACCAAGAACTTATATTTACACTTAATGCGAAGGGATGCCGTGCGGAGAGGCTCTTGCTTATACTTATTCCTACAACAGCACAGCCCAGCTAACTTTTATATATGCCCTGTTGGAGGGTTGGAAGCAGAAAAGCGTAGAGGGGTTGTACCCATAGTGAAGAGTAGACGGGACTGGTGACCCGAATCTGACTGATAGGGTATTCCATCCCATCCTCATCACGCTCAGTATAAAAGCGGAGGGATCAAAGGGGTCGGTACCTGTTGTCTGGCCTCTGAAGACTCCTCTGTCTGTTCATTGTCCTTTGACCTCGATCCGTGCATTTATGCAACCAGGTCCGGAGTCTGGTTCCGGACTGTCACGGAGTCTGGTTCCGGACTTTGCCAGTGAAGCAGCGGTCATCCTGGGAGCTCTGTATCGGGTTGTGTATGTCCTGTATATATTTAATTGTTTTCTTGTTACTGTTGTCTTTTCTTGGTATTATTTTGCTGTTAAGATTTCATTACAGTTCAGTTTATCTTTCAGTCCCTAAGTCTCTCTCTCTTGTTCTTTTCTGCCTCAGGAGAGAAGTTAAAAGGGAGCATGTGTCACTTGTTTTACTGCATGGCCTAAGGCACAACAGCAATGATGACAGACAGGGCACCGGAGCAGACTCGGCCGAGGAGAGCGGCGGCCCCAAGCCTTGGTTCTTTCTCAGCCACTGCATTACAGGCGGCACACAAGCCTCTGCTTGCACTCTGTCTGTCGGTCCGATCCAGAACACAGTTCTGGCAGAAGTCGGATAATATGCGTCGTCTTGCTAGAAATGCTGTATGACTCGTTGTGGGGTTTCTTTTACAAGGAAACTAAAGCACATTGAGTCTTGATAAAAATATTGTTATTGTGCTTCATGATCTTCTGGCCTATTTAGGTTAGGATGATGTCTTTCTCTTTATGTCTACGCCCTGCAGAAGTTTAATTAAGTTTACTTACCTACCGGGCCCTGTTGCTGACACAGTTGATGTAGTTGTAATAAAAGAGCACATATTGTCCGTTCCTCTAAGGGTCGCTTTCTCCGTTTTGGTGTTTTGCATGCTGTACTTCTCAGGCCTGTGAGGAAAGGAGCAGCTTTTCCTCTGGCAGGCTCTATGCCTTGTGGAGGTCAGCCAGGCCCTTTCCCAGGTGCTGGTGGGAAGGGCGTTGGGCGGGGCCCGGGGTATATAACCCACAGCCTCTGCTGGGGCAGCTCGTTCTGCTGCCAGGTGTCTCCAGGGTCAGAGCTCTGCCTGTCCTTCAGTCGATTGCAGCTTTGGAGGCGGCTCAGCTCCTTGGGTGGAGATGTTATCCCATTTAGAGAATAGCAGGTAAGAAGCTGGAGGTGGCAAGACCTTCAGGACCAGGTGAGGTTTGGCAGCGTGTATAGTAGAGAGCGGCCTCATGTGCCGGTTCTCTTCCTTGTGGTTTTTCAGGTGAGTCGCGTGGTAATGAGTCTTAGGGGGCGGTGAGATAGTTTAAGGGTATGGTTTTCTCTCTTCCAGGCGTGGCGCATTTTCCTGGAATCCCTGACTGTATTGAAGACGGAACTTTCTTGTTTGTGGTTTTTTTTTTTCCCCCACTAGCTTTGCTGTATCCCAGATAAGATGCCAATAGAATTTGTCTCAATCGGGCAGATGATGAGATTACTTTGCAGGGACTGGGTGAGCACCTTGTCTGCAGCTGTAGATGGAGTTTCCACATTTCTCAGGAAAGCAGCAGGGCCATAAAGCATAACGTATTTCAGGATGTGGGGTGCCTTGTCACCTTCCCCCACCGTGCTCAGGGTTTTGCCGTGTCCCTGGAGCCTTTGCGGCTTGTGGCAGGCCCCTGGTATAGGTCAGATCAGGGCTTCACTGACTCTGTGGGTCTGCAGCAGAGCCCAGAGTCCGTGGGAAGACAGAAGATAGGAGGTGGTGGTGGGACGCAGGGAGAGGCTGGGAAGAGTGGCTCTCAAGAAGTGTCCAACGCCGGGTGTTCGGGCTGGCAAATAAAGGGTGGGATCTATGGGGAAGAAGTGGGGCTCCTTCCCTGGCAGCTCAGGGAGAAGAGAAGGGGTTTCTAAAGTTTTGGCACTGGGGGAGGGCTAGAAAAGGTAGCCGGGTTCATGAGTCCTTCTTGGACAGGTTTTGCAGATGGGTTCGGGTGTCGTCGGAGCCTGGTGTGCTCTAGGCTCTCGCATTTGAGGCGAGCCAGATAGTATCGAGGAGGAGCACGGGACTGGTGGTTTGGCAGTAGCGCAGTGGTAATGCTGTGTTTCTTGGTATCTTAGGTGCCGTGAATAACTGTTGCCGCAGCGTCAGACTCTGGAATTGGCGCTGAGCGGGCGAGCAGAATGCCTCGGTGTTCATGAGGCTGAGGGTGTTGTGGAAGAGGTCGGCATCTCCTCTCAGGATGCTTATTGCTGGTGCTGTGGCTGCTTTTGGGATAACTTTTTTTTTTCTTTTCCTTTTGCAGAGGAAGAGGAGGAAGCTGGTGACCACAGGAACGTACTGGATGGCTGTTTTCTGTGGACTGCCTCAAGGATGGATTCGGACCCCTGGCCCTCCAAAAGCTAAGTTGAGAGACTGGCGCTCGAGAGGGGACGAGGTTGAGAATTGCAAAAAGGTGTCTTTGAAGTTGGCGTAGGGGAGAGGTTTGTCCTGGAGGGCAGTCTCCTTTAGGCACGTAAGGGATGCGGCTTACTGTTCGGCATTCCCGGGCAGGGTGGTTCCAGCCTGTGTGTGTTGTTGTCTTTCGTGTGGTCCGTGTTCTGTGTCTTAGACCTTTCTTGGGTCTCGAGGTCGTCTTTAAGCTCCAGGAGCACGGCATGGCGCCTCAGGCGCCATCCCTAGGGTCTCGAACGCCTGCACCCATGGGCATAGCACCATTCGGCTGCTGGTCGTCTTGCGTTAGAAGCTTAAAGCTTGCATTGGTCTTGCGTCTTGGAAGTTTCCGGATGGCCCCCGTCTACAACTGGGACTTCTTCCCTATGTCATTATGTTCTTAGGTCTTGAAGCCAGGCTTCCCCCGCATACATCTTATCAGTCTTGACAGTCCCTTCTTATCACAGATGATGATGTCCTACACTCTGTTTCAGGGGCTTCCATAGAGCCTCTTCACATCACCACCACGGTCTCCAGGTCGTCTTGCCCGACGGTGACTTCCGTCTGGGTGTCATCCTTCTTGCTGAGAGTTTTCTCTCATCCTTGAGATGCGTTGTTTTTAGCGTTTTGTGTAGTGTTGGTCTGTGCTTGTGTGTGTGTCTGGCTCGGAGCCCCCCTGCCCGGGTGTGTAGAGTCCAGGGCAGGCAGAATAGTGACGAGAGTCTACAGTTAATATGTGGATCTGTGGCGACCGAGGCAAAGGTTGGGTAGTCATCTGGAATTAATTTGCTCTCAGTAGGTTGGGTGCGTGGGTGTTTTATTAGTGGGTGTTGGCATAAGCAGAGCCAAGTCGGAGAGGCTGTTCACAGTCAGTGAAGGACACAGTATCTCAAAGATGTTCAGGCTGCTTTGTGTGGGGTGTAATGTTTGTGGGCTTTTTCTGTGTTTTTTTTTTTTTTTGATGGCAGGCTGTAGTTGGATCTAATTGAACAGTGTTCCGAAGTAGAAACAAGACCTTTGGAATTAAGCTATCGCTCTGCATCGGCGTAATGTTGGATTTTTTTTTTTTTTCTCTTTTTAGATGCCGAGAGATGAGATGTGCAGGGTGACGTAGGGGAGCCGAGAGGAGCGCTGTACGGAGGTGGCTCGGCATGTGGCATTAGAGGGAAGATGTGACTGGCGCCTCTATGAATACAATTGGGTACTTTTTTTTTCATGTGAATGAAGACAGAAGATAGGAGTTGATGGTGTGGCGGTTTGGCAGAAGCGCAGTGGTAATGTTGTGTTTCTTGGTCTCTTAGGTGCTGTGAATAACTATCATTGCAGCCTCGGACTCCGGAATCGGCGCAGAGCGGGCAAGCAGAACGCCACGGCATTCGGGAGGCTGAGCGTGTCGTCGAAGAGGTTGGCATCTCCTCTCAGGATGCTTATTGCTGGTGCTGTGGCGGCCTCTGGGATTATGTTTTATTTTCCTTTTGCAGAGGAAGAGGAGGAACCTGGTGACTGCGGAAATGTATCGGATGGCTGGTTTTTGCGGACCGCATCGAAGAAGGATTCAGATGCCTGGCCCTCCAAAAGCTAAGTTGACAGTCAGGCGCCGGAGAGGGGCCGAGGTGGACAATTGCAAAATGGGGTCTTTGACGTTAGCGTAGTGGCGAGGGCTGTCCCGGGGCACAGTCATATTTAGGAAGGTAAAGGATGTTGCTTACTGCTCAGTGTGACGCTAGCGTGTCCCGGGCAGGGCAGTTCCAGCCCGTGCGTGTTGTCATGTCGTTCATGTGGTCTGTGTTGTGTATCTTCGGCCCTTCTTGGGTCTCGAGGTCATCTTTGAGCTCCAGGAGCACGACGTGGGGCCCTGGGCGTCATCCTTAGGGTCTCGAATGCTTGGGCCTGTGGGCGTAGCACCATTCATCTGATGCTCTTCTTGCGTTAGCATCTTAAAGCGTGCATCAATCTTGCCTCTCGGAAGTTTCTGGACGGCCCACTTCCACGTCTGGGAGTTCTTCCCTGCGTCGTTACGTTCTTAGGTCTTGAAGCCAGACTTCCTGCACGTCCATCTTAGCGGGCTCAACAGTCCATTCTTATTACGTACCATCACGTTCTACAGTTTGCTTCAGGGGGTTCCGTAGAGCGTCTTCATGTTGACATCATCACGATCCCACAGATTTTCTTGCACGACGGTGACTTTGGTCCCCGTGTCATCTTTCTTGCTGAGAGTTTTCTCTCATCTTTGAGGCGTGTCGTTCGTAGCGTTCCGTGTAGTGTCTGTCCGTAACCGTGAGTGTTTGGCTCGGGGCTGCCCTGCCTGGGCACGTAGTGTCCAGGGTGGGCGGAATCCTGTGGAGAGTCTATATGTAGTACATGAATCCCAGTAGATCGGGGCAAAGGTGTTAGAGTTGTCTCAGGGTAGCCTTTGGGAGGCTGTGTAGACACCTCTTCTGTTTTGTTTGGGAAGAGCAGAGGCATGTTGGGAAGGCAATACAGCAGCAGTGAAGAAGAGTTCATGTGGAAGAGGGTACAGCTGGTTTTGGTGCGGATTTTTTTTTTTGTAATTTTCTTTGTGTACGGTTGTATTTGGACCTTAGATGGTATTTGTAAAAAGGTGCAAGGCTTTTTGTTGTTATGACTCTATTGCTCTGCCTCAGGGTGATTTCTCTGATGTCGTTCTTGCAGATGCAACAGGACAAGCTTGGCGGGGCAGCGTAGGAGAGGAGAGCAATGTAAGAAGGTGAGTCAGCACGTGGTATTAGAGAGAAGATGTGGCTCTGAGTACTGTATGTATTGGTTCTTTCCAATTTGAAGTTTTGAAGCAATGAATGACATGGGATGTGGGGATGGGGATGAGTCAGTCACTTCAGCCCACCCGCCGCTGCTGACCTTATCACATCTGCCTCAGAGGGAGCAACTTTCAAGTTTTAAAGCAACCCATGTCTGTTGGGTTTTATGGGTGGTTTGCGAGCCTTCAGGTTGCACGCCTCGGGGGAGGATGGGCGGGCAAGGTGAGGGAGTGGGAGATGGGGAATTTGGTAGGGTTTTGGGCAGTATCTCGGCGTGTGTTTCTTCGGTTGGTGTGACATGCAGGGTCAGAGGGGCGATGCTGCGCACCCACTGAGTAGTCCCAGCAAGTGAGGCGGTTGTGGCCACGTTGGCGTCTAATAGCC
Source organism: Chroicocephalus ridibundus (assembly GCF_963924245.1). Classification (NCBI taxonomy): domain Eukaryota; kingdom Metazoa; phylum Chordata; class Aves; order Charadriiformes; family Laridae; genus Chroicocephalus; species Chroicocephalus ridibundus. The sequence goes on from NC_086306.1 coordinate 7,161,206, forward strand.
CAGTGCTACATTGCGGCTCAGGGGAGTGTTTGTCTTTGGTTTTGCAGGCGCCGCAGGCATCCGGAGCTGGACGAGCGTTGGAGGTGAGCTGGGTAGCAGAGAGGTAGCGCATGGGGGTGGTGGTTTCCCGTAAGCTCAACAGTAATATTGTGTGTCTTGGGTGTTTTAGGTGACAGAACCAGAGTGTGCCACAAAGTCCAAACCCAGAATCCATGCGGAGCAGGTGAGCAGAAGGGTACGGCGCGTGTGATGCGGGGTACAGTTGCAGTACAACTTAGTGTTGATGGACGTGATGGTGCCTGATGGCACCATTTTGTGCAAATCGGGATTACGTTGCTCAGTAACTTCCTTGACTGCCATTTGAGATGGTCTTGTGTCGTACGCTTAAGAATTTGGTTCCGTACTATGTTCTTGTATATTTGAAATAGTATTGCTCCGCCTCACTCAGTATCGGTTTCGCATCGTGTTGCCCCGTCACAATCTTGATTGCTCTGTGTTCTATTCTGGCATCGTACCACACCGTGTTGCGTGTTTTTTTTTTTTTAATCGGTTGTTCTTTGACTGTGTAATGCCTTGTACCGCCCTCTATTGCGTTATGTCTCGTGTTATATTGCCCCGTCGTAGCCTTGACTGCCTTCTGATCTGTTCGGGCCTCGTACCACGCTGTATTGCGGGTTTTTTAATCGGTTGTTCTTCATCTGGCTTTCTAATGCCTTGTACCGCCCTGTATTGTGTAACATCTTGCATTATATTGCCCCGTCATAGTCTCGACTGCCTTCTGATCCACTCTGGCATCGCACCGCACTGTATTGTGTGGTTTTTAATCGGTTCTTCTTTATTTGACTGTGTAATGCCTTGTACTGCTGTGTATTGTGTTACTTCTCATGTTATAGTGTGCTGTCGTTGTCTTGACTGCCTTCTGATGTTTTCTGGTATTACAGTTGAACGTATGCTGGGTTTCTTAATCGGTTGTTCTTCGTTTGGCTGCATGTTGCCTTGTTACCACCTGGTATGGTGTTGTGTCTTGCATTGTATTGCCCTGTCACTGTCTCGACGGTCATTTTACACGTTCCGTCCTAGGACCGCGCTGTATTGTGAATTCTTTCATGGGTTGTTGTTTCCTTGACTGTGTCGCCTGGTAGGGCCCCGTATCGCGTTACGTCTTGCCTTGTATTGCTCTGTCATTGTGGTGACCGACATCTGATATATTCTACCGTTGTATGGCACCGTACCGTCAATTCTTTCATTGTCTGCTCTGCATTTGATTGTATGTTGCCTTGTACTGCCCTGTGTAAGGTTAGATCTTGCATGGTGTTGCCCTGTCGTTGTCTTGCCAGTTATTTTAGAGTCTCTGGCACAGTATTGTGCAATTTTTAACCGGTTGTTCTGTATTTGACCGCTGTTGCGATGTCACCCCCCTTTTTCCTCCAGGCTGCTGCTCGAGCTATAACGACCAGCAGGAGTCGCTACGAGTGGCACTTGAACTTTGTGGGGTGGCTGGCACCAGAGTCAAGACACTGTGAGTCAGTTAGCTTGCTATAGACCTAGCGGACAGACCAAGAGCCCTTTGAGCTTCCTTGCAAGGCAGCGGCCTGTTTGCCAGCGTTTCCCGGGGACACTCACTTAAGGTTCTGCTCCTCTAGGTTGAGAGAAGCCTTGCCGCAACAGATTCTGGGTAAGTGACTAACAGCATGCCAGACTTTGCCATCTTAGCTGAGCGATACGAAGGGTTTGATCACGCAGATATGATCCTTTAGAGGTGAACCGTTGCCCAAGTCCGGGGCGAGGATGGGATCCAGCCGCACCTAGACTCCTCTCGGAGAAGGAGTTTAGAAAGCAAGGGGGTCCTTTCCGAGCCTCGTGACTCAACAGGAGGGTCTCCCAGACAGCGTGTCAGACCCTGGCCCTGAGGCAGTAAATGACCCGGGGTGCGTGGCCATATGGAACCTGGTAAAGTGCCATCACGTGCGCTGCTACCTTTAGTGAATCACTGTTATGTTTGTTAATGTTTCTCTACCTCTCTCTTAGGAGTGAATTTTATCATTGCGCCCGCCACAACTGCATATGGCCTGTGTTACATCTTGCATTGCATTGCCCTGTCGTCTTGACGGTCACGTTAGAGAATCTGTCCTAGGTCTGGACTGTAGTTTGATGTCTCTCATGGGTTCTGATGTGGCTGTGTATTGCCTTGTCCGGCCCCGTGTGGTGTTACGTCTTCCATTGTATTGCTCTGTTGTTGTCTTGATTGTCATCTGATCTATTCTGCCGTTGTAGGCCACCATATTGTCACTTCCTTCATCAGCTGTTTTTTATGAGCCATGTAAAGGGTTGACGGCACAGACATAATCCTTTAGAGGTGAACCGTTGCCCAAGTCCGGGGCTAGGAATTGGATCCAGCCGCACCTAGACTCCTCTCCGAGAAGGAGTTTAGAAAGCAAGGGGGTCCTCTCTGAGCTAGGAATTGGATCCAGCCGCACCTAGACTCCTCTCCGAGAAGGAGTTTAGAAAGCAAGGGGGTCCTTTCCGAGCCTCGTGACTCAACGGGAGGGTCTCCCTGACAGCTCGTCTGACCCTGGCCCCTAGGCAGGAAATAATCCAGGGTCCGTGGCCACGGAACCTGATAAAGCGCCGTCATGCGCACTGCTGCCTTTGGAGAATCACTGTGTTGATGTTTCTGAATGTTTCTCTACTTTTCTCTTAGGAGTGAAGTGAATGGCTCCACCTGCCACAACTGCATATTGCCTTGTCCGGCCCCGTGTTGGGTTACGTCTTGCCTTGTATTGCCCTATCGTTGTCATGATTGCCACCTGACCCATGGTGTCATAGTAGTGCACTGCATTGTGAATTTTTTGACTGTCTGTTATTTATTTGACTGAGTATTGGCTGGCAGTGGCCTGTATTGTGTTATCTTGCACCGTATTGCCCTGTATTTGCCGTGACTGCCCTCTGAGACTTCCTGAGATCGTAGGGCGTTCTGTTGTGGGTTTTGTAATTGGCTGTTCTTTGTGTGACTGTGTATTGCTTTGTGCTGCCCTGTATTGTGTTACAGCTCGTGTTGCATTACTCTGTCATTGTTTTGACTGCGTTTTGGGACAGTGTCATAGTGCTGCACTGGATTATGGGTATTTTAACTGTTCTTGACTTGGCTGCGCGTTGCCTTTTACTGCTCTGTGTGATGTTAGGTCTTGCACTGTATTGGTCTGTCGTTGTCTTGGCTGTTACTTTGGACTGTCTGGGATTGTACTTATTTATTGTGAAAGTTCCATTGGTTGTTCCTTATTTGACTGCTGGGGTGGTGTGGGCGCCCCTTCGTTTTGGCGCCCCAATCATCCATGGAGTTGTTCTGAGTGGTACTTGAAGTTGGGGGATGGTTGGCAACACAGTGGGGACCTAGATATTTTGTTCCTGTGCTGATGTGACTATAAGTCAATTAGCTTACCCCATAAATAGTGGACAGCCCAAGAGCCTTTTGACTTCTGCATGGCAGGGGCCTCCGTGCCAGGATCTCCCCTTGAGCAGGGACGCTCAATTAAGGTTCTGCTCCTCGAGATAGAGATGCCTTGCCGCAACAGATTCTCAGTAAGTGACTAATAGCATACAAAACCTTGTAGCCTTAGCTCAGTGATATAAAGGGTCGATGGCGCAGATACAATCCTTTAGAGGTGAACCGTTGCCTAAGTCCGGGGCTAGGAATTGGATCCAGCCGCACCTAGACTCCTCTCCGAGAAGGAGTTTAGAAAGCAAGGGGGTCCTTTCCGAGCCTCGTGACTCAACGGGAGGGTCTCCCTGACAGCTTGTCTGACCCTGGCCCCTAGGCAGTAAATAATCCGGGGTGCGTGGCCATATGGAATCTGGTAAAGCGCCGTCACATGCGCTGCTGCCTTTGGAGAATCACTGTGTTGATGTTTCTGAATGTTTCACCGCTTCTCTCTTAGAAGCGAAGTTAGCCGCTCGGCCTGCCACAACTGCGTATTGCCTTGTCCGGCCCTGTATGGCATCACGTTTGGCATTGTATTGTCCTCTATTTGCCCGGACTGCCATCTGATCTGTTCCGGCATTGTACTGGTGTGTATTGTGGGTTTTTTAATCGGTTGTGCGTTATTTGAATGCGTATTGCCCTGTCTAGTGTTGTATCTTGCATTGTACTGCCCCGTCATTCCGTTCACTGTCACTTTAGATGTTCTGGGATTGCAGCGATCCGTATTGTGCAGGTTTTATTCGTTAGTCTGTGTTTGACCGTGTATTGCCTTGTTACCACCTTGTATTGTGTTGCGGCTTGCATTGTATCGCCATGTTATTGTTCTGAGTGCCATCTGATACATTTTGGTGTTGTACAGCCCTGCATTGTTACGTCTTCCATTGTATAGCTCTGTCACTGCCTCGACTGCTGTCTCACGCGTTTTGGCATTGCATCGCACGGTATTGCGGGATACTTAATCAGTTATTTATTTGACCGTGTATTTCACTGTACTGCCCTGTATTGCGTTATTTCTTGCCTTGTATTGCTCTGTCATTGTCTTGACTGGCATCTCCATTTATTTTTGTTTTCTCCCGCACTGTATTGCGGTTCTTCTAATTGGTTGGTATTTAGTTGACTGCGTCTTCAGTTCTGCTCTGTCGTGTAATGTTGCATCTTGGATCGTGTCGCCCTATAGTTGTTTTGACTGCCACCCGAGACCGTGTGGGATCGTACTGCACCGTATTGTGGCGTTTTGATGGGTTGTTTCCTATATTATTCTGTATCGTGTTGTAGCAACCTGTATTGTGTTACATTGTGCGTTGTGTTGCCATGAAATAGTCTTAACTGTCCTTTTACACTCTCTGGGGTTGTACCGCACCGAACTGAGGGTGTTTTTGATCGGCTGTTCTATATTTGACTACGTATTGCTTTGTACTGCCCTGTATTTTCCTGAGTCTTGCGTCGTATTGCCCTCTCACCGTGCTGCGAGCCATCTGATGTATTCTGGCGTTGACAGGCACTGTATTGAGGGCTTCTTAGGCTGTTGTACTCTATTTGACCGTGCATCAATTTTGTGATCGGTCATTCCCTATTTGACTGTGTATTGGCCTTGTACTGCCCTGTGTAAAGTTACGTCTCGCATTGTATTGCCCTGTCATAGTATTGCCTGTCATAGTCTGTCATAGCACCAGGATGTGCCCTTGAGCGGGGACGCTTGCTTCAGGTTCTGCTCCTCAAGGCTGAGAGATCCCTTGCCGCAACAGAGTCTCGGTAAGTGACTAATACCACGCTAAACCTCGTAGCCTTAGCTCAGTGATATAAAGGGTTGATGGCGCGGATACAATCCTTTAGAGGTGAACCGGTGCCCAAGTCCAGGGCTAGGAATTGGATCCAGCCGCACTTAGACTGCTCTTCAAGAAGGAGTTTAGAAAGCAAGGGGGTTGTGGCTCGACGGGAGGGTCTCCCTAACAGCTCGTCTGACCCTGGCCCCTGTGCAATAAATTATCTGGGGTACGTGGCCACGGAACCTGGTAAAGGGATGTTACGTTCACTGCTGCCTTTGTCGAAACACTGTGTTGATGTTTCTAAATGTTTCTCTACTTCTCTCAGGACTGAAGTGAATCGCTCCACCCGCCACAACTGCATATTGCCTTGTCCGGCCCCGTATTGGGTTACCTCTCGCCTTGTATTGCCCTGTCCTTCTTTTGGTTGCCATCTGACCCATGTGAATTCACTGCACTGTGAATTTTGTGACTGTCTGTTATTTATTTGACTGAGTATTGCCTTGTACTGCCTTGTGTACTGCGACGTAGTGCTTTGTCTTGCCCTGTAATTGCCTTGACTGCCATCCGAGATGTTTTGAGATCGTACGGCAGCGTAGTGCGGGTTTTCTGGTCAGCTGTTCTCTATTTGACTGTGTACGGCCTTGCGCTGCCCTGCACGGTGTTCTGTCTCGCGTTGTCATTGTCTCGACCGACGTGTGTGATTGTTTGCCATTGTTTGCCAGTGTGGTTTGGGTATTGTAGTTTACTGTTCTTCATTTGACTGCGTATTGCCTTGTACTGACCTGTATAACGTTATGTCTTGCACTGCATTGCCCTGGCATTGTCTTGACCGACATCTGAGACGGTCTGGCATTGTACTGTACTGTATTGGGAGTCTTGTAATTTGCTCTAATTTATTTGTCTGCGAATCGGGTTGTACTGCCCTGTATACTGTAACGTGTGGCATTGTACCGCCTGTCACTGGCTTAACGGTGGCTTTAGAGATTCTATCGTAAGACTGCACTCCGTTGTGAATTTCTCTATTGGTGATTCTGTGACGGCGTATTGCCTGGCACGGCCCAGTACTGTGTTACGCTTGACGTTGCATCGCTCTGTCATTGTCTTCAATGAGATGTGACACTTGGTAACATACGATGGCACTGTATTGCCAATTTTTCCAGTGGCTATGCTTAATTTGAGCATGTATTGATGTGTAGCGCTCTGTATGATGTTAAGTCGTACACTGTCTTGACTTAATAATAGAAATGCTAGAGGCTGGCGTGGTGCCAAGTGGGAAAGGGTGGCTGTGAGACTCTGAAGGCAGCAGGAAAGCCCGCAGCCCGAGGTGGTGCCGCCGCGCCAGCCTCCAAACCATTTTCCGGTAGGGCCGCGGCTCTGGCGACAGCTCCCACGCCCGAAGAGCAGGGAGGGAAAGCCATGCCTCGTTGGAAAGCGCTTTGGCAGCCGCTCGCGTGGCCCCACAGCCCGTGGGGCTGCGGGCTTTGCGGCGGCCGTCAGCCTCGGAGCCACCAGCGCCCACGTGGCGCCGCCCCACCAGCCTGCGAAGCATTTTCCGGTACGGCTGCGGCTCTGGCGACAGCTCCCACGCCCGAAGAGCCAGGAGGGAAAGCCGTGCCTCGTTGGAAAGCTCTTTGGCAGCCGCTCGCGTGGCCCCACAGCCCGTGGGGCTGCGGGCTTTGCGGCGGCCGTCAGCCTCAGCGCCGCCGGCGCCCACCAGCTACAGCCGCCGCACCAGGCTGTGAAGCATTTTCCGTTACGGCTGCGGCTCTGGCGACAGCTCCCACGCCCGAAGAGCAGGGAGGGAAAGCCATGCCTCGTTGGAAAGCTCTTTGGCAGCCGCTCGCGTGGCCCCACAGCCCGTGGGGCTGCGGGCTTTGCGGCGGCCGTCATCCTCGCTGCCACCGGCGCCCACGTGGCGCCGCTGCGCCAGCCTACGAAGCATTTTCCGGTAGGGCCGCGGCTCTGGCGACAGCTCCCACGCCCGAAGAGCCAGGAGGGAAAGCCGTGCCTCGTTGGAAAGCTCTTTGGCAGCCGCTCGCGTGGCCCCACAGCCCGTGGGGCTGCGGGCTTTGCGGCGGCCGTCAGCCTCAGCGCCGCCGGCGCCCACCAGCTACAGCCGCCGCACCAGGCTGTGAAGCATTTTCCGTTACGGCTGCGGCTCTGGCGACAGCTCCCACGCCCGAAGAGCAGGGAGGGAAAGCCATGCCTCGTTGGAAAGCTCTTTGGCAGCCGCTCGCGTGGCCCCACAGCCCGTGGGGCTGCGGACTTTGTGGCGGCCGTCAGCCTCCCCGCCACCGGCGCCCACCAGGTGCAGCCGCGCCAGCCTGCGAAGCATTTTCCTGTAGGGCCCCGGCTCTGGTGACAGCTCCCACGCCCGAAGAGCCAGGAGGGAAAGCCGTGCCTCGTTGGAAAGCTCTTCGGCAGCCGCTCGCGTGGCCCCACAGCCCGTGGGGCTGCGGGCTTTGCGGCGGCCGTCATCCTCGGCGCAACCGGCACCCACATGGCGCCGCCGCGCTAGCCTGCGAAGCATTTTGCGGTAGGGCCGCGGCTCTGGCGACGGCTCCCACGCCCGAAGAGCCAGGAGGGAAAGCCGTGCCTCGTTGGAAAGCTCTTTGGCAGCCGCTCGCCTGGCGAAACAGCCCGTGGGGCTGCGGGCTTTGCGGCGGCCGTCAGCCTCAGAGCCACCGGCGCCCACGTGGCGCCGCCCCACCAGCCTGCGAAGCATTTTCCGGTAGGGCCGCAACTCTGGCGACAGCTCCCAAGCACGAAGAGCCAGGAGGGAAAGCCGTGCCTCGTTGGAAAGCTCTTTGGCAGCCGCTCGCGTGGCCCCACAGCCCGTGGGGCTGCGGGCTTTGCGGCGGCCGTCAGCCTTGCCGCCAACGGTGCCCACGTGGCGCTGCCGCGCCAGCCTGCGAAGCATTTTCCCGTAGGGCCGCGGCTCTGGCGACAGCTCCCACGCCCGAAGAGCCAGGAGGGAAAGCCGTGCCTCGTTGGAAAGCTCTTTGGCAGCCGCTCGCCTGGCGAAACAGCCCGTGGGGCTGCGGGCTTTGCGGCGGCCGTCAGCCTCTCCGCCAACGGTGCCCATGTGGCGCCGCCGCGCAAGTATGCAGAGCTATTTGCGGTAGGGCCGTGACTCTGGCGACAGCTCCCAAGCACGAAGACCCAGGAGGGAAAGCCGTGCCTCGTTGGAAAGCTCTTTGGCAGCCGCTCGCGTGGCCCCACAGCCCGTGGGGCTGCGGGCTTTGCGGCGGCCGTCAGCCTCCCCGCCACCGGCGCCCACCAGGTGCAGCCGCGCCAGCCTGCGAAGCATTTTCCTGTAGGTCCGCGGCTCTGGCGAAAGCTCCCACGCCCGAAGACCTAGGAGGGAAAGCCGTGCCTCGTTGGAAAGCTCTTTGGCAGCCGCTCGCCTGGCGAAACAGCCTGTGGGGCTGCGGGCTTTGCGGCGGCCGTCATCCTCGCTGCCACCGGCGCCCACGTGGCGCCGCTGCACCAGCCTACGAAGCATTTTCCGGTAGGGCCGCGTCTCTGGCGACAGCTCCCACGCCCGAAGAGCCAGGAGGGAAAGCCATGCCTCGTTGGAAAGCTCTTCGGCAGCCGTTCGCTTGGCCCCACAGCCCGTGGGGCTGCGGGCTTTGCGGCGGCCGTCAGCCTCAGCGCCACCGGCGCCCACCAGCTACAGCCGCGCCAGCCTGCGAAGCATTTTCCGGTAGGGCCGCGGCTCTCGCGACAGCTCCCACGCCCGAAGAGCCAGGAGGGAAAGCCGTGCCTTGTTGGAAAGCTCTTTGGCAGCCACTCGCGTGGCCCCACAGCCCGTGGGGCTGCGGGCTTTGCGGCGGCCGTCAGCATCCGCGCCACCGGCGCCCACGGGGCGCCGCCGCACAAGCCTGCGAAGCATTTTCCGGTAGGGCCGCGGCTCTGACGACAGCTCCCACGCCCGAAGAGCCAGGAGGGAAAGCCGTGCCTCGTTGGAAAGCTCTTTGGCAGCCGCTCGCGTGGCCCCACAGCCCGTGGGGCCGCGGGCTTTGCGGCGGCCGTCAGCCTCGGCGCCACCGGCGCCCACGTGGCGCCGCCGCACCAGCCTGCGAAGCATTTTCCGGTAGGGCGCTGCGGCTCTGGCGACAGCTCCCACGCCCAAAGAGCAGGGAGGGAAAGCCATGCCTCGTTGGAAAGCTCTTTGGCAGCCGCTCGCGTGGCCCCACAGCCCGTGGGGCTGCGGGCTTTGCGGCGGCCGTCAGCCTCGGAGCCACCAGCGCCCACGTGGCGCCGCCGCACGAGCCTGTGAAGCATTTTCCGGTAGGGCCGCGGCTCTGGCGACAGCTCCCACGCCCGAAGAGCCAGGAGGGAAAGCCATGCCTCGTTGGAAAGCTCTTTGGCAGCCGCTCGCGTGGCCCCACAGCCCGTGTGGCTGCGGGCTTTGCGGCGACCGTCAGCCTCCCCGCCACCGGCGCCCACCAGGTGCAGCCGCGCCAGCCTGCGAAGCATTTTCCGGTAGGGCCGCGGCTCTGGCGACAGCTCCCACGCCCGAAGAGCAGGGAGGGAAAGCCATGCCTCGTTGGAACGCTCTTTGGCAGCCTCTTGCGTGTCCCCACAGCCCGTGGGGCTGCGGGCTTTGCGACGGCCGTGAGCCTCGCCGCCGCCGGCGCCCACGTGGCGCTGCCGCGCCTGCTTGCGAAGCATTTTCCGGTAGGGCTGCGGCTCTGACGACAGCTCCCAAGCCCGAAGAGCCAGGAGGGAAAGCTGTGCCTCGTTGGAAAGCTCTTTGGCGGCCGCTCGCGTGGCCCCACAGCCCGTGTGGCTGCGGGCTTTGCGGCGGCCGTCAGCCTCGGAGCCACCGGCGCCCACAAGGTGCAGCCGCGCCAGCCTGCGAAGCATTATCGGGTAGGGCCGTGGCTCTGGCGACAGCTCCCACGCCCGAAGAGCCAGGAGGGAAAGCCGTGCCTCGTTGGAAAGCTCTTTGGCAGCCGCTCGCCTGGCGAAACAGCCCGTGGGGCTGCGGGCTTTGCGGCGGCCGTCAGCCTCGGAGCCACCGGCGCCCACGTGGCGCTGCCCCACCAGCCTGCGAAGCATTTTCCGGTAGGGCCGCAGCTCTGGCGACAGCTCCCACGCCCGAAGAGCCAGGAGGGAAAGCCGTGCCTCGTTGGAAAGCTCTTTGGCAGCCGCTCGCGTGGCCCCACAGCCCGTGTGGCTGCGGGCTTTGCGGCGACCGTCAGCGTTGCCGCCACCGGCGCCCATGTGGCGCCGCCGTGCCAGCCTGCGAAGCATTTTTGGGTAGGGCCGCGGCTCTGGCGACAGCTCCCACGCCCGAAGAGCCAGGAGGGAAAGCCGTGCCTCGTTGGAAAGCTCTTTGGCAGCCGCTCGTGTGGCCCCACAGCCCGTGGGGCTGCGGGCTTTGCGGCGGCCGTCAGCCTCGGCGCAACCGGCACCCACATGGCGCCGCCGCGCTAGCCTGCGAAGCATTTTGCGGTAGGGCCGCGGCTCTGGCGACAGCTCCCACGCATGAAGAGCCAGGAGGGAAAGCCGTGCCTCGTTGGAAAGCTCTTTGGCAGCCGCTCGCCTGGCGAAACAGCCCGTGGGGCTGCGGGCTTTGCGGCGGCCGTCAGCCTCGGCGCAACCGGCACCCACCAGGTGCAGCCGCACCAGCCTGCGAAGCATTTTCCGGTAGGGCCGCGGCTCTGGCGACAGCTCCCACGCCCGAAGAGCCAGGAGGGAAAGCCATGCCTCGTTGGAAAGCTCTTTGGCAGCCTCTTGCGTGGCCCCACAGCCCGTGGGGCTGCGGGCTTTGCGGCGGCCGTCAGCCTCGGCGCCACCGGCGCCCACGTGGCGCTGCCGCGCCAGCTTGCGAAGCATTTTCCGGTAGGGCTGCGGCTCTGACGACAGCTCCCAAGCCCGAAGAGCCAGGAGGGAAAGCCGTGCCTCGTTGGAAAGCTCTTTGGCGGCCGCTCGCGTGGCCCCACAGCCCGTGTGGCTGCGGGCTTTGTGGCGGCCGTCAGCCTCGGCGCCACCGGCGCCCACCAGGTGCAGCCGCGCCAGCCTGCGAAGCATTTTCCTGTAGGGCCGCGGCTCTGGCGACAGCTCCCACGCCCGAAGAGCGAGGAGAGAAAGCCGTGCCTCGTTGGAAAGCTCTTTGGCAGCCGCTCGCCTGGCGAAACAGCCTGTGGGGCTGCGGGCTTTGCGGCGGCCGTCAGCCTCGCTGCCACCGGCGCCCACGTGGCGCCGCCGCGCCAGCCTGCGAAGCATTTTCCTGTAGGGCCGCGGCTCTGGCGACAGCTCCCACGCCCGAAGAGCCAGGAGGGAAAGCCGTGCCTCGTTGGAAAGCTCTTTGGCAGCCGTTCGCCTGGCGAAACAGCCCGTGGGGCTGCGGGCTTTGCGGCGGCCGTCAGCCTCAAAGCCACTGGCGCCCACCAGCTACAGCCGCGCCAGCCTGCGAAGCATTTTCCGGTAGGGCTGCGGCTCTGGCGACAGCTCCCACGCCCGAAGAGCCAGGAGGGAAAGCCGTGCCTCGTTGGAAAGCTCTTTGGCAGCCGCTCGCGTGGCCTCACAGCCCGGGGGGCTGCGGGCTTTGCGGCGGCCGTCAGCCTCTGTGCCACCGGTGCCCACGTGGCGCCGCCGCACAAGCCTGCGAAGCATTTTCCGGTAGGGCCGCGGCTCTGACGACAGCTCCCACGCCCGAAGAGCCAGGAGGGAAAGCCGTGCGTCGTTGGAAAGCTCTTTGGCAGCCGCTCGCGTGGCCCCACAGCCCGTGGGGCTGCGGGCTTTGCGGCGGCCGTCAGCCTCGGCGCCACCGGCGCCTACGTGGCGCTGCCGCGCCAGCTTGCGAAGCATTTTCCGGTAGGGCTGCAGCTCTGGCGACAGCTCCCACGCCCGAAGAGCCAGGAGGGAAAGCCGTGCCTCGTTGGAAAGCTCTTTGGCAGCCGCTCGCGTGGCCCCACAGCCCGTGGGGCTGCGGGCTTTGCGGCGGTTGTCAGCCTCGGAGCCACCGGCGCCCACGTGGCGCCACCCCACCAGCCTGCGAAGCATTTTCCGGTAGGGCCGCAACTCTGGCGACAGCTCCCAAGCACGAAGAGCCAGGAGGGAAAGCCGTGCCTCGTTGGAAAGCTCTTTGGCAGCCGCTCGCGTGGCCCCACAGCCCGTGGGGCTGCGGGCTTTGCGGCGGCCATCAGCCTCCCCGCCACCGACGCTTACCAGGTGCAGCCGCGCCAGCCTGCGAAGCATTTTCCGGTAGGGCCGCGACTCTGGCGACAGCTCCAACGCCTGAAGAGCCAGGAGGGAAAGCCGTGCCTCGTTGGAAAGCTCTTTGGCAGCCGCTCGCCTGGCAAAACAGCCCGTGTGGCTGCGGGCTTTGCGGCGGCCGTCAGCCTCGCCGCCAACGGTGCCCACGTGGCGCTGCCGCGCCAGCTTGCGAAGCATTTTCCGGTAGGGCTGCGGCTCTGACGACAACTCCCAAGCCCGAAGAGCCAGGAAGGAAAGCCATGCCTCGTTGGAAAGCTCTTTGGCAGCCGCTCGCGTGGCCCCACAGCCCGTGGGGCTGCGGGCTTTGCGGCGGCCGTCAGCCTCGCTGCCACCGGCGCCCACGTGGCGCCGCCGCGCCAGCCTGCGAAGCATTTTCCGGTAGGGCCGCGGCTCTGGCGACAGCTCCCACGCCCGAAGAGCCAGGAGGGAAAGCCGTGCCTCGTTGGAAAGCTCTTTGGCAGCCTCTTCCGTGGCCCCACAGCCCGTGGGGCTGCGGGCTTTGCGGCGGCCGTCAGCCTCAGCGCCACCGGCGCCCACCAGCTACAGCCGCGCCAGCCTGCGAAGCATTTTCCGGTAGGGCCGCGGCTCTGGCGACAGCTCCCACGCCCGAAGAGCCAGGAGGGAAAGCCGTGCCTCGTTGGAAAGCTCTTTGGCAGCCGCTCGCGTGGCCCCACAGCCCGTGGGGCTGCGGGCTTTGCGGCGGCCGTCAGCCTCCCCGCCACTGGCGCCCACCAGGTGCAGCCGCGCCAGCCTACGAAGCATTTTCCGGTAGGGCTGCGGCTCTGACGACAGCTCCCAAGCCCGAAGAGCCAGGAGGGAAAGCCGTGCCTCGTTGGAAAGCTCTTTGGCAGCCGCTCGCCTGGCGAAACAGCCCGTGTGGCTGCGGGCTTTGCGGCGGCCGTCAGCCTCGCCGCCAACGGTGCCCACGTGGCGCTGCCGCGCCAGCTTGCGAAGCATTTTCCGGTAGGGCTGCGGCTCTGACGACAACTCCCAAGCCCGAAGAGCCAGGAGGGAAAGCCGTGCCTCGTTGGAAAGCTCTTTGGCAGCCGCTCACGTGGCCCCACAGCCCGTGGGGCTGCGGGCTTTGCGGCGGCCGTCAGCCTCGGCGACACCGGCGCCCACGTGGCTCCGCCGCACCAGCCTGCGAAGCGTTTTCCGGTGGGGCCGCAACTCTGGCGACAGCTCCCAAGCACGAAGAGCCAGGAGGGAAAGCCGTGCCTCGTTGGAAAGCTCTTTGGCAGCCGCTCGTGTGGCCCCACAGCCCGTGTGGCTGCGGGCTATACGGCGGCCGTCAACCTCGTCGACACCGGCGCCCACGTGGCGCCGCCGCGCCAGCCTGCGAAGCATTTTCCGGTAGGGCTGCAACTCTGGCGACAGCTCCCACGCCCGAAGAGCCAAGAGGGAAAGCCGTGCCTCGTTGGAAAGCTCTTTGGCAGCCGCTCGCCTGGCGAAACAGCCCGTGGGGCTGCGGGCTTTGCGGCGGCCGTCAGTCTCGGAGCCACCGGCGCCCACGTGGCGCCGCCCCACCAGCCTGCGAAGCATTTTCTGGTAGGACTGCAACTCTGGCGACAGCTCCCAAGCCCGAAGAGCCAGGAGGGAAAGCCGTGCCTCGTTGGAAAGCTCTTTGGCAGCCGATCGCGTGGCCCCACAGCCCGTGGGGCTGCGGGCTTTGTGGCGGCCGTCAGCCTCCCCGCCACCGGCGCCCACCAGGTGCAGCCGCGCCAGCCTGCGAAGCATTTTCCTGTAGGGTCGCGGATCTGACGACAGCTCCCAAGCCCGAAGAGCCAGGAGGGAAAGCCGTGCCTCGTTGGAAAGCTCTTTGGCAGCCGCTCGTTTGGCGAAACAGCCTGTGGGGCTGCGGGCTTTGCGGCGGCCGTCAGCCTCGCTGCCACCGGCGCCCACCAGCTACAGCCGCGCCAGCCTGCGAAGCATTTTCCGGTAGGGCCGCGGCTCTGGCGACAGCTCCCACGCCCGAAGAGCCAGGAGGGAAAGCCGTGCCTCGTTGGAAAGCTCTTTGGCAGCCGCTCGCGTGGCCCCACAGCCCGTGTGGCTGCGGGCTATACGGCGGCCGTCAGCCTCGGCGACACCGGCGCCCACGTGGCGCCGCCGCGCCAGCCTGCGAAGCATTTTCCGGTAGGGCTGCAATTCTGGCGACAGCTCCCAAGCACGAAGAGCCCGGAGGGAAAGCCATGCCTCGTTGGAAAGCTCTTTGGCAGCCGCTCGCCTGGCGAAACAGCCCGTGGGGCTGCGGGCTTTGCGGCGGCCGTCAGCCTCGGAGCCACCGGCGCCCACGTGGCGCCGCCCCACCAGCCTGCGAAGCATTTTCCGGTAGGGCCGCGGCTCTGGCGACAGCTCCCACGCCCGAAGAGCGAGGAGAGAAAGCCGTGCCTCGTTGGAAAGCTCTTTGGCAGCCGCTCGCGTGGCCTCACAGCCCGTGGGGCTGCGGGCTTTGCGGCGGCCGTCAGCCTCAGCGCCACCGGCGCACACGTGGCGCAGCTGCACCAGCCTGCGAAGCATTTTCCGGTAGGACCGTGGCTCTGGCGACAGCTCCCACGCCCGAAGAGCAGGGAGGGAAAGCCGTGCCTCGTTGGAAAGCTCTTTGGCAGCCGATCGCGTGGCCCCACAGCCCGTGGGGCTGCGGGCTTTGCGGCGGACGTCAGCCTCAGCGCCACCGGCGCCCACCAGCTACAGCCGCGCCAGCCTGCGAAGCATTTTCCGGTAGGGCCGCGGCTCTGGCGACAGCTCCCACGCCCGAAGAGCCAGGAGGGAAAGCCGTGCCTCGTTGGAAAGCTGTTTGGCAGCCGCTCGCGTGGCCCCACAGCCCGTGGGGCTGCGGGCTTTGCGGCGACCGTCAGCCTCCCCGCCACCGGCGCCCACCAGGTGCAGCCGCGCCACTCTGTGAATCATTTTCCTGTAGGGCCGCGGCTCTGGCGACAGCTCCCACGCCCGAAGACCTAGGAGGGAAAGCCGTGCCTCGTTGGAAAGCTCTTTGGCAGCCGGTCGCGTGGCCCCACAGCCCGTGGGGCTGCGGGCTTTGCGGCGGCCGTCAGCCTCCCCGCCACTGGCGCCCACCAGGTGCAGCCGCGCCAGCCTACGAAGCATTTTCCGGTAGGGCCGCGTCTCTGGCGACAGCTCCCACGCCCGAAGAGCCAGGAGGGAAAGCCATGCCTCGTTGGAAAGCTCTTTGGCAGCCTCTCGCGTTGCCCCACAGCCCGTGGGGCTGCGGGCTTTGCGGCGGCCGTCAGCCTCGGCGACACCGGCGCCCACGTGGCGCCGCCGCACCAGTCTGCGAAGCATTTTCCGGTAGGGCTGCGGCTCTGACGACAGCTCCCAAGCCCGAAGAGCCAGGAGGGAAAGCCGTGCCTCGTTGGAAAGCTCTTTGGCAGCCGCACGCCTGGCGAAACAGCCCGTGTGGCTGCGGGCTTTGCGGCGGCCGTCAGCCTCGCCGCCAACGGTGCCCACGTGGCGCTGCCGCGCCAGCTTGCGAAGCATTTTCCGGTAGGGCTGCGGCTCTGACGACAACTCCCAAGCCCGAAGAGCCAGGAGGGAAAGCCGTGCCTCGTTGGAAAGCTCTTTGGCAGCCGCTCACGTGGCCCCACAGCCCGTGGGGCTGCGGGCTTTGCGGCGGCCGTCAGCCTCGGCGACACCGGCGCCCACGTGGCTCCGCCGCACCAGCCTGCGAAGCGTTTTCCGGTAGGGCCGCAACTCTGGCGACAGCTCCCAAGCACGAAGAGCCAGGAGGGAAAGCCGTGCCTCGTTGGAAAGCTCTTTGGCAGCCGCTCGCGTGGCCCCACAGCCCGTGTGGCTGCGGGCTATACGGCGGCCGTCAACCTCGTCGACACCGGCGCCCACGTGGCGCCGCCGCGCCAGCCTGCGAAGCATTTTCCGGTAGGGCTGCAACTGTGGCGACAGCTCCCAAGCACGAAGAGCCAGGAGGGAAAGCCGTGCCTCGTTGGAAAGCTCTTTGGCAGCCGCTCGCCTGGCGAAACAGCCCGTGGGGCTGCGGGCTTTGCGGCGGCCGTCAGCCTCGGAGCCACCGGCGCCCACGTGGCGCCGCCCCACCAGCCTGCGAAGCATTTTCCGGTAGGGCCGCGGCTCTGGCGACAGCTCCCACGCCCGAAGAGCGAGGAGAGAATGCCGTGCCTCGTTGGAAAGCTCTTTGGCAGCCTCTTCCGTGGCCCCACAGCCCGTGGGGCTGCGGGCTTTGTGGCGGCCGTCAGCCTCGGAGCCACCGGCGCCCACCAGGTGCAGCCGCGCCAGCCTGCGAAGCATTTTCCTGTAGGGCCGCGGCTCTGGCGACAGCTCCCACGCCCGAAGAGCGAGGAGGGAAAGCCGTGCCTCGTTGGAAAGCTCTTTGGCAGCCGCTCGCCTGGCGAAACAGCCTGTGGGGCTGCGGGCTTTGCGGCGGCCGTCAGCCTCGCTGCCACCGGCGCCCATGTGTCGCCGCCTCACCAGCCTGCGAAGCATTTTCCGGTAGGGCTGCGGCTCTGACGACAACTCCCAAGCCCGAAGAGCCAGGAGGAAAAGCCGTGCCTCGTTGGAAAGCTCTTTGGCAGCCGATCGCGTGGCCCCACAGCCCGTGGGGCTGCGGGCTTTGCGGCGGACGTCAGCCTCTCCGCCAACGGTGCCCATGTGGCGCCGCCGCGCAAGTATGCAGAGCTTTTTGCGGTAGGGCCGTGACTCTGGCGACAGCTCCCACGCCCGAAGACCCAGGAGGGAAAGCCGTGCCTCGTTGGAAAGCTCTTTGGCAGCCGCTCGCGTGGCCCCACAGCCCGTGGGGCTGCGGGCTTTGCGGCGGCCGTCAGCCTCGGCGCCACCGGCGCCCACCTGGTACAGCCGCGCCAGCCTGCGAAGCATTTTCCGGTAGGGCCGCGGCTCTGGCGACAGCTCCCACGCCCGAAGAGCCAGGAGGGAAAGCCATGCCTCGTTGGAAAGCTCTTTGGCAGCCGCTCGCGTGGCCCCACAGCCCGTGGGGCTGCGGGCTTTGCGGCGGCCGTCAGCCTCGGAGCCACCGGCGCCCACGTGGCGCCGCCGCGCCAGCCTGCGAAGCATTTTCCGGTAGGGCCGCAACTCTGGCGACAGCTCCCAAGCACGAAGAGCCAGGAGGGAAAGCCGTGCCTCGTTGGAAAGCTCTTTGGCAGCCGCTCGCCTGGCGAAACAGCCTGTGGGGCTGCGGGCTTTGCGGCGGCCGTCATCCTCGCTGCCACCGGCGTCCACGTGGCGCCGCTGCGCCAGCCTACGAAGCATTTTCCGGTAGGGCCGCGTCTCTGGCGACAGCTCCCACGCCCGAAGAGCCAGGAGGGAAAGCCATGCCTCGTTGGAAAGCTCTTTGGCAGCCGATCGCGTGGCCCCACAGCCCGTGGGGCTGCGGGCTTTGCGGCGGCCGTCAGCCTCAGCGCCACCGGCGCCCACCAGCTACAGCCGCGCCAGCCTGCGAAGCATTTTCCGGTAGGGCCGCGGCTCTGGCGACAGCTCCCACGCCCGAAGAGCCAGGAGGGAAAGCCGTGCCTCGTTGGAAAGCTCTTTGGTAGCCGCTCGCGTGGCCCCACAGCCCGTGGGGCTGCGGGCTTTGTGGCGGCCGTCAGCCTCCCCGCCACCGGCGCCCACCAGGTGCAGCCGCGCCAGCCTGCGAAGCATTTTCCGGTAGGGCCGCGGCTCTGGCAAAAGCTCCCACGCCCGAAGAGCCAGGAGGGAAAGCCGTGCCTCGTTGGAAAGCTCTTTGGCAGCCGCTCACGTGGCCTCACAGCCCGTGGGGCTGCGGGCTTTGTGGCGGCCGTCAGCCTCGGAGCCACCGGCGCCCACGTGGCGCCGCCCCACCAGCCTGCGAAGCATTTTCCGGTAGGGCCGCAACTCTGGCGACAGCTCCCAAGCCCGAAGAGCCAGGAGGGAAAGCCGTGCCTCGTTGGAAAGCTCTTTGGCAGCCGCTCGCCTGGCGAAACAGCCCGTGCGGCTGCGGGCTTTGCGGCGGCCCTCAGCCTCGGAGCCACCGGCGCCCACGTGGCGCCGCCCCACCAGCCTGCGAAGCATTTTCCGGTAGGGCCGCAACTCTGGCGACAGCTCCCAAGCACGAAGAGCCAGGAGGGAAAGCCATGCCTCGTTGGAAAGCTCTTTGGCAGCCGCTCGCGTGGCCCCACAGCCCGTGGGGCTGCGGGCTTTGTGGCGGCCGTCAGCCTCAGCGCCACCGGCGCCTACCAGCTACAGCCGCGCCAGCCTGCGAAGCATTTTCCGGTAAGGCCGCGACTCTGGCGACAGCTCCCACGCCCGAAGAGCCAGGAGGGAAAGCCGTGCCTCGTTGGAAAGCTCTTTGGCAGCCGCTCGCGTGGCCCTACAGCCCGTGGGGCTGCGGGCTTTGCGGCGGCCGTCAGCCTCGGCGCCACCGGCGCCTACGTGGTGCTGCCGCGCCAGCTTGCGAAGCATTTTCCGGTAGGGTTGCAGCTCTGACGACAGCTCCCAAGCCCGAAGAGCCAGGAGGGAAAGCCATGCCTCGTTGGAAATCTCTTTGGCAGCCGCTCGCGTGGCCCCACAGCCCGTGGGGCTGCGGGCTTTGCGGCGGTTGTCAGCCTCGGAGCCACCGGCGCCCACGTGGCACCGCCCCACCAGCCTGCGAAGCATTTTCCGGTAGGGCCGCAACTCTGGCGACAGCTCCCAAGCCCGAAGAGCCAGGAGGGAAAGCCATGCCTCGTTGGAAAGCTCTTTGGCAGCCGCTCGCCTGGCGAAACAGCCCGTGGGGCTGCGGGCTTTGTGGCGGCCGTCAGCCTCCCCGCCACCGGCGCCCACCAGGTGCAGCCGCGCCAGCCTGCGAAGCATTTTCCGGTAGGGCTGCGGCTCTGACGACAACTCCCAAGCCCGAAGAGCCAGGAAGGAAAGCCATGCCTCGTTGGAAAGCTCTTTGGCAGCCGATCGCGTGGCCCCACAGCCCGTGGGGCTGCGGGCTTTGCGGCGGCCGTCAGCCTCGGCGCCACCGGCGCCCACGTGGCGCCGCTGCGCCAGCCTGCGAAGCATTTTCCGGTAGGGCTGCGGCTCTGGCGACAGCTCCCACGCCCGAAGAGCCAGGAGGGAAAGCCGTGCCTCGTTGGAAAGCTCTTTGGCAGCCGCTCGCCTGGCGAAACAGCCTGTGGGGCTGCGGGCTTTGCGGCGGCCGTCAGTCTCGGAGCCACCGGGGCCCACGTGGCGCCGCCCCACCAGCCTGCGAAGCATTTTCCTGTAGGGCCGCGGCTCTGGCGACAGCTCCCACGCCCGAAGAGCCAGGAGGGAAAGCCGTGCCTCGTTGGAAAGCTCTTTGGCAGCCTCTTCCGTGGCCCCACAGCCCGTGGGGCTGCGGGCTTTGCGGCGGACGTCAGCCTCTCCGCCAACGGTGCCCATGTGGCGCCGCCGCGCAAGTATGCAGAGTTTTTTGCGGTAGGGCCGCGACTCTGGCGACAGCTCCCACGCCCGAAGACCCAGGAGGGAAAACCATGCCTCGTTGGAAAGCTCTTTGGCAGCCGCTCGCTTGTCGAAACAGCCCGTGGGGCTGCGGGCTTTGCGGCGGCCGTCAGCCTCGGAGCCACCGGCGCCCACGTGGCGCCGCCGCGCCAGCCTGCAAAGCATTTTCCGGTAGGGCCGCAACTCTGGCGACAGCTCCCAAGCACGAAGAGCCAGGAGGGAAAGCCGTGCCTCGTTGGAAAGCTCTTTGGCAGCCGCTCGCGTGGCCCCACAGCCCGTGGGGCTGCAGGCTTTGTGGCGGCCGTCAGCCTCAGCGACACCGGCGCCCACGTGGCGCCGCCGCGCCAGCCTGCGAAGCATTTTCCTGTAGGGCTGCGGCTCTGGCGACAGCTCCCACGCCCGAAGAGCCAGGAGGGAAAGCCGTGCCTCGTTGGAAAGCTCTTTGGCAGCCGTTCGCCTGGCGAAACAGCCCGTGGGGCTGCGGGCTTTGCGGCGGCCGTCAGCCTCGGAGCCACTGGCACCCACGTGGCGCCGCCCCACCAGCCTGCGAAGCATTTTCCGGTAGGGCCGCGACTCTGGCGACAGCTCCCAAGCCCGAAGAGCCAGGAGGGAAAGCCGTGCCTCGTTGGAAAGCTCTTTGGCAGCCGATCGCGTGGCCCCACAGCCCGTGGGGCTGCGGGCTTTGTGGCGGCCGTCAGCCTCGGAGCCACCGGCGCCCACCAGGTGCAGCCGCGCCAGCCTGCGAAGCATTTTCCTGTAGGGCCGTGGCTCTGGCGACAGCTCCCACGCCCGAAGAGCCAAGAGGGAAAGCCGTGCCTCGTTGGAAAGCTCTTTGGCAGCCGCTCGCGTGGCCTCACAGCCCGTGGGGCTGCGGGCTTTGCAGCGGCCGTCAGCCTCGGCGCCACCGGCGCCCACGTGGCGCCGCTGCGCCAGCCTGCGAAGCATTTTCCTGTAGGGCCGCGGCTCTGGCGACAGCTCCCACGCCCGAAGAGCCAGGAGGGAAAGCCGTGCCTCGTTGGAAAGCTCTTTGGCAGCCTCTTCCGTGGCCCCACAGCCCGTGGGGCTGCGGGCTTTGCGGCGGACGTCAGCCTCTCCGCCAACGGTGCCCATGTGGCGCCGCCGCGCAAGTATGCAGAGTTTTTTGCGGTAGGGCCGCGACTCTGGCAACAGCTCCCACGCCCGAAGACCCAGGAGGGAAAGCCATGCCTCGTTGGAAAGCTCTTTGGCAGCCGCTCGCTTGTCGAAACAGCCCGTGGGGCTGCGGGCTTTGCGGCGGCCGTCAGCCTCGGAGCCACCGGCGCCCACGTGGCGCCGCCGCGCCAGCCTGCGAAGCATTTTGGGTAGGCCCGCAACTCTGGCGACAGCTCCCAAGCACGAAGAGCCAGGAGGGAAAGCCGTGCCTCGTTGGAAAGCTCTTTGGCAGCCGATCGCGTGGCCCCACAGCCCGTGGGGCTGCGGGCTTTGTGGCGGCCGTCAGCCTCCCCGCCGCTGGCGCCCACCAGGTGCAGCCGCGCCAGCCTGCGAAGCATTTTCCTGTAGGGCCGCGGCTCTGGCGACAGCTCCCACGCCCGAAGACCTAGGAGGGAAAGCCGTGCCTCGTTGGAAAGCTCTTTGGCAGCCGCTCGCCTGGCGAAACAGCCTGTGGGGCTGCGGGCTTTGCGGCGACCGTCATCCTCGCTGCCACCGGCGCCCACGTGGCGCCGCTGCGCCAGCCTACGAAGCATTTTCCGGTAGGGCCGCGTCTCTGGCAACAGCTCCCACGCCCGAAGAGCCAGGAGGGAAAGCCATGCCTCATTGGAAAGCTCTTTGGCAGCCGCTCGCGTGGCCCCACAGCCCGTGGGGCTGCGGGCTTTGCGGCGGCCGTCAGCCTCGGAGCCACCAGCGCCCACGTGGCGCCGCCCTACCAGCCTGCGAAGCATTTTCCGGTAGGGCCGCGGCTCTGGCGACAGCTCCCACGCCCGAAGAGCCAGGAGGGGAAGCCGTGCCTCGTTGGAAAGCTCTTTGGCAGCCGCTCGCGTGGCCCCACAGCCCGTGGGGCTGCGGGCTTTGCGGCGGCCGTCAGCCTCCGCGCCACCGGCGCCCACGTGGCGCCGCCGCACAAGCCTGCGAAGCATTTTCCGGTAGGGCCGCGGCTCTGACGACAGCTCCCACGCCCGAAGAGCCAGGAGGGAAAGCCATGCCTCGTTGGAAAGCTCTTTGGCAGCCGCTCGCGTGGCCCCACAGCCCGTGGGGCTGCGGGCTTTGCGGTGGCCGTCAGTCTCGGCACCACCGGCGCCCACGTGGCGCTGCCGCGCCAGCTTGCGAAGCATTTTCCGGTAGGGCTGTAGTTCTGACGACAGCTCCCACGCCCGAAGAGCCAGGAGGAAAAGCCATGCATCGTTGGAAAGCTCTTTGGCAGCCGCTCGCGTGGCCCCACAGCCCGTGGGGCTGCGGGCTTTGTGGCGGCCGTCAGCCTCGGAGCCACCAGCGCCCACCAGGTGCAGCCGCGCCAGCCTGCGAAGCATTTTCCGGTAGGGCCGTGGCTCTGGCGACAGCTCCCACGCCCGAAGAGCCAAGAGGGAAAGCCGTGCCTCGTTGGAAAGCTCTTTGGCAGCCGCTCGCGTGGCCTCACAGCCCGTGGGGCTGCGGGCTTTGCAGCGGCCGTCAGCCTCGGCGCCACCGGCGCCCACGTGGCGCTGCCGCGCCAGCTTGCGAAGCATTTTCCGGTAGGGCTGCGGCTCTGACGACAGCTCCCAAGCCCGAAGAGCCAGGAGGGAAAGCCGTGCCTCGTTGGAAAGCTCTTTGGCAGCCGCTCGCCTGGCGAAACAGCCTGTGGGGCTGCGGGCTTTGCGGCGGCCGTCAGCCTCGCTGCCACCGGCGCCCACGTGGCGCCGCTGCGCCAGCCTGCGAAGCATTTTCCGGTAGGGCCGCGTCTCTGGCGACAGCTCCCACGCCCGAAGACCTAGGAGGGAAAGCCGTGCCTCGTTGGAAAGCTCTTTGGCAGCCGCTCGCGTGGCCCCACAGCCCGTGGGGCTGCGGGCTTTCCGGCGGCCGTCAGCCTCAGCGACACCGGCGCCCACGTGGCGCCGCCGCGCCAGCCTGCGAAGCATTTTCCTGTAGGGCTGCGGCTCTGGCGACAGCTCCCACGCCCGAAGAGCCAGGAGGGAAAGCCGTGCCTCGTTGGAAAGCTCTTTGGCAGCCGTTCGCCTGGCGAAACAGCCCGTGGGGCTGCGGGCTTTGCGGCGGCCGTCAGCCTCGGAGCCACTGGCGCCCACGTGGCGCCGCCCCACCAGCCTGCGAAGCATTTTCCGGTAGGGCCGCGACTCTGGCGACAGCTCCCAAGCCCGAAGAGCCAGGAGGGAAAGCCGTGCCTCGTTGGAAAGCTCTTTGGCAGCCGATCGCGTGGCCCCACAGCCTGTGGGGCTGCGGGCTTTGTGGCGGCCGTCAGCCTCGGAGCCACCGGCGCCCACCAGGTGCAGCCGCGCCAGCCTGCGAAGCATTTTCCTGTAGGGCCGTGGCTCTGGCGACAGCTCCCACGCCCGAAGAGCCAAGAGGGAAAGCCGTGCCTCGTTGGAAAGCTCTTTGGCAGCCGCTCGCGTGGCCTCACAGCCCGTGGGGCTGCGGGCTTTGCAGCGGCCGTCAGCCTCGGCGCCACCGGCGCCCACGAGGCGCCGCCGCGCCAGCTTGCGAAGCATTTTCCAGTAGGGCCACGGCTCTGACGACAACTCCCAAGCCCGAAGAGCCAGGAGGGAAAGCCGTGCCTCGTTGGAAAGCTCTTTGGCAGCCGCTTGCGTGGCCCCACAGCCCGTGGGGCTGCGGGCTTTGCGGCGTCCGTCAGCCTCGGAGCCACCGGCGCCCACGTGGCGCCGCCCCACCAGCCTGCGAAGCATTTTCCGGTAGGGCCGCGGCTCTGGCGACAGCTCCCAAGGACGAAGAGCCAGGAGGGAAAGCCGTGCCTCGTTGGAAAGCTCTTTGGCAGCCGCTCGCCTGGCCCCACAGCCCGTGGGGCTGCGGGCTTTGCGGCGGCCGTCAGCCTCCGCGCCACCGTCGTTCACGTGGCGCCGCCGCACAAGCCTGCGAAGCATTTTCCGGTAGGGCCGTGGCTCTGACGACAGCTCCCACGCCCGAAGAGCCAGGAGGGAAAGCCATGCCTCGTTGGAAAGCTCTTTGGCAGCCGCTCGCGTGGCCCCACAGCCCGTGGGGCTGCGGGCTTTGCGGCGGTTGTCAGCCTCGGAGCCACCGGCGCCCACGTGGCGCCGCCCCACCAGCCTGCGAAGCATTTTCCGGTAGGGCCGCAACTCTGGCGACAGCTCCCAAGCCCGAAGAGCCAGGAGGGAAAGCCATGCCTCGTTGGAAAGCTCTTTGGCAGCCGCTCGCCTGGAGAAACAGCCCGTGCGGCTGCGGGCTTTGCGGCGGCCGTCAGCCTCGGAGCCACCGGCGCCCACGTAGCGCTGCCCCACCAGCCTGCGAAGCATTTTCCGGTAGGGCCGCGGCTCTGGCGACAGCTCCCACGCCCGAAGACCTAGGAGGGAAAGCCGTGCCTCGTTGGAAAGCTCTTTGGCAGCCGCTCGCCTGGCGAAACAGCCCGTGTGGCTGCGGGCTTTGCGGCGGCCGTCATCCTCGCTGCCACCGGCGCCCACGTGGCGCCGCTGCGCCAGCCTACGAAGCATTTTCCGGTAGGGCCGCGTCTCTGGCGACAGCTCCCACGCCCGAAGAGCCAGGAGGGAAAGCCATGCCTCGTTGGAAAGCTCTTTGGCAGCCGCTCGCGTGGCCCCACAGCTAGTGGGGCTGCGGGCTTTGCGGCGGCCGTCAGCCTCGGCGCCACCGGAGCCCACCAGCTACAGCCGCGCCAGCCTGCGAAGCATTTTCCGGTAGGGCCGCGGCTCTGGCGACAGCTCCCACGCCCGAAGAGCCAGGAGGGAAAGCCGTGCCTTGTTGGAAAGCTCTTTGGCAGCCGCTCGCCTGGCGAAACAGCCCGTGGGGCTGCGGGCTTTGTGGCGGCCGTCAGCCTCCCCGCCACCGGCGCCCACCAGGTGCAGCCGCGCCAGCCTGCGAAGCATTTTCCGGTAGGGCCGCGGCTCTGGCGACAGCTCTCACGCCCGAAGAGCCAGGAGGGAAAGCCGTGCCTCGTTGGAAAGCTCTTTGGCAGCCGCTCGCGTGGCCTCACAGCCCGTGGGGCTGCGGGCTTTGCGGCGGCCGTCAGCCTCGGCGCCGCCGGCGCCCACGTGGCGCCGCCGCGCCAGCTTGCGAAGCATTTTCCAGTTGGGCCACGGCTCTGACGACAACTCCCAAGCCCGAAGACCCAGGAGGGAAAGCCGTGCCTCGTTGGAAAGCTCTTTGGCAGCCGCTCGCGTGGCCCCACAGCCCGTGGGGCTGCGGGCTTTGCGGCGGCCGTCAGCCTCGGCGCCACCGGCGCCCACGTGGTACCGCCGCACCAGCCTGCGAAGCATTTTCCGGTAGGGCTGCGGCTCTGGCGACAGCTCCCGCGCCCGAAGAGCAGGGAGGGAAAGCCATGCCTCGTTGGAAAGCTCTTTGGCAGCCGCTCGCGTGGCCCCACAGCCCGTGTGGCTGCGGGCTTTGCGGCGACCGTCAGCCTCCCCGCCACCGGCGCCCACCAGGTGCAGCCGCGCCAGCCTGCGAAGCATTTACCGGTAGGGCCGCGGCTCTGACGACAGCTCCCACGCCCGAAGAGCAGGGAAGGAAAGCCATGCCTCGTTGGAAAGCTCTTTGGCAGCCTCTTGCGTGGCCGCACAGCCCGTGGGGCTGCGGGCTTTGCGGCGGCCGTCAGCCTCGGCGCCACCGGCGCCCACGTGGCGCTGCCGCGCCAGCTTGCGAAGCATTTTCCGGTAGGGCTGCGGCTCTGACGACAGCTCCCAAGCCCAAAGAGCCAGGAGGGAAAGCCGTGCCTCGTTGGAAAGCTCTTTGGCAGCCGCTCGCATGGCCCCACAGCCCGTGGGGATGCGGGCTTTCCGGCGGACGTCAGCCTCAGCGATACCGGCGCCCACGTGGCGCCGCCGCGCCAGCCTGCGAAGCATTTTCCTGTAGGGCCACGGCTCTGGCGACAGCTCCCACACCCGAAGAGCCAGGAGGGAAAGCCGTGCCTCGTTGGAAAGCTCTTTGGCAGCCGCTCGCGTGGCCACACAGCCCATGGAGCTGCGGGCTTTGCGGCGGCCGTCAGCCTCGGATCCACCGGCGCCCACGTGGTACCGCTCCACCAGCCTGCGAAGCATTTTCCGGTAGGGCCGCGGCTCTGGCCACAGCTCCCACGCCCGAAGAGCAGGGAGGGAAAGCCATGCCTCGTTGGAAAGCTCTTTGGCAGCCGCTCGCGTGGCCCCACAGCCCGTGGGGCTGCGGGCTTTGCGGCGGCCGTCAGCCTCGGAGCCACCAGCGCCTACGTGGCGCCGCCCCACCAGCCTGCGAAGCATTTTCCGGTAGGGCCGCGGCTCTGGCGACAGCTCCCAAGCACGAAGAGCCAGGAGGGAAAGCCGTGCCTCGTTGGAAAGCTCTTTGGCAGCCGCTCGCGTGGCCCCACAGCCCGTGGGGCTGCGGGCTTTGCGGCGACCGTCAGCCTCCCCGCCACCGGCGCCCACCAGGTGCAGCCGCGCCAGCCTGCGAAGCATTTTCCGGTAGGGCCGCGGCTCTGGCGACAGCTCCCACGCCTGAAGAGCCAGGATTGAAAGCCATGCCTCGTTGGAAAGCTCTTTGGCAGCCTCTTGCGTGGCCCCACAGCCCGTGGGGCTGCGGGCTTTGTGGCGGCCGTCAGCCTCCCCGCCACTGGCGCCCACCAGGTGCAGCCGCGCCAGCCTGCGAAGCATTTTCCTGTAGGGCTGCGGCTCTGGCGACAGCTCCCAAGCCCGAAGAGCCAGGAGGGAAAGCCATGCCTCGTTGGAAAGCTCTTTGGCAGCCTCTTGCGTGGCCCCACAGCCCGTGGGGCTGCGGGCTTTGTGGCGGCCGTCAGCCTCGGAGCCACCGGCGCCCACCAGGTGCAGCCGCGCCAGCCTGCGAAGCATTTTCCTGTAGGGCCGCGGCTCTGGCGACAGCTCCCACGCCCGAAGAGCCAGGAGGGAAAGCCGTGCCTCGTTGGAAAGCTCTTTGGCAGCCGCTCGCCTGGCGAAACAGCCTGTGGGGCTGCGGGCTTTGCGGCGGCCGTCAGCCTCGCTGCCACCGGCGCCCATGTGTCGCCGCCTCACCAGCCTGCGAAGCATTTTCCGGTAGGGCTGCGGCTCTGACGACAACTCCCAAGCCCGAAGAGCCAGGAGGGAAAGCCGTGCCTCGTTGGAAAGCTCTTTGGCAGCCGCTCGCGTGGCCCCACAGCCCGTGGGGCTGCGGGCTTTGCGGCGGTTGTCAGCTTCGGAGCCACCGGCGCCCACGTGGCGCCGCCCCACCAGCCTGCGAAGCATTTTCCGGTAGGGCCGCAACTCTGGCGACAGCTCCCAAGCCCGAAGAGCCAGGAGGGAAAGCCATGCCTCATTGGAAAGCTCTTTGGCAGCCGCTCGCCTGGCGAAACAGCCCGTGCGGCTGCGGGCTTTGCGGCGGCCGTCAGCCTCGGAGCCACCGGCACCCACCAGGTGCAGCCTCGCCAGCCTGCGAAGCATTTTCCGGTAGGGCCGTTTCTCTGGCGACAGCTCCCACGCCCGAAGAGCCAGGAGGGAAAGCCGTGCCTCGTTGGAAACCTCTTTGGCAGCCGCTCGCCTGGCGAAACAGCCTGTGGGGCTGCGGGCTTTGCGGCGGCCGTCAGCCTCGGAGCCACCGGCACCCACCAAGTGCAGCCGCGCCAGCCTGCGAAGCATTTTCTGGTAGGGCCGTGGTTCTGGCGACAGCTCCCATGCCCGAAGAGCCAGGAGGGAAAGCCATGCCTCGTTGGAAAGCTCTTTGGCAGCCGCTCGCGTGGCCCCACAGCCCATGGGGCTGCGGGCTCTGCGGCGGCCGTCAGCCTCGCCGCCACCGGCGCCCAGGTGGCGCCGCTGCGCCAGCCTGCGAAGCGTTTTCCGGTAGGGCCGCGGCTCTGGCGACAGCTCCCACGCCCGAAGAACCAGGAGGAAAAGCCATGCCTCGTTGGAAAGCTCTTTGGCAGCCGCTCGCGTGGCCCCACAGCCCGTGGGGCTGCGGGCTTTGCGGCGGCCGTCAGCCTCGGCGCCACCGGCGCCCACGTGGTGCTGCCGCGCCAGCTTGCGAAGCATTTTCCGGTAGGGCTGCGGCTCTGACGACAGCTCCCACGCCCGAAGAGCCAGGAGGGAAAGCCGTGCCTCGTTGGAAAGCTCTTTGGCGGCCGCTCGCCTGGCGAAACAGCCTGTGGGGCTGCGGGCTTTGCGGCGGCCGTCAGCCTCGGAGCCACCGGCACCCACCAGGTGCAGCCGCGCCAGCCTGCGAAGCATTTTCCGGTAGGGCCGTTTCTCTGGCGACAGCTCCCACGCCCGAAGAGCCAGGAGGGAAAGCCGTGCCTCGTTGGAAAGCTCTTTGGCAGCCGCTCGCCTGGCGAAACAGCCTGTGGGGCTGCGGGCTTTGCGGCGGCCGTCAGCCTCGGAGCCACCGGCACCCACCAGGTGCAGCCGCGCCAGCCTGCGAAGCATTTTCCGGTAGGGCCGCAGCTCTGGCGACAGCTCCCATGCCCGAAGAGCCAGGAGGGAAAGCCGTGCCTCGTTGGAAAGCTCTTTGGCAGCCGATCGCGTGCCCCACAGCCCGTGGGGCTGCGGGCTTTGTGGCGGCCGTCAGCCTCCCCGCCACCGGCGCCCACCAGGTGCAGCCGCGCCAGCCTGCAAAGCATTTTCCTGTAGGGCCGCGGCTCTGGCGACAGCTCCCACGCCCTAAGTGCGAGGAGAGAAAGCCGTGCCTCGTTGGAAAGCTCTTTGGCAGCCGCTCGCCTGGCGAAACAGCCTGTGGGGCTGCGGGCTTTGCGGCGGCCGTCAGCCTCGCTGCCACCGGCGCCCACGTGGCGCCGCTGCGCCAGCCTGCGAAGCATTTTCCTGTAGGGCCGCGTCTCTGGCGACAGCTCCCACGCCCGAAGAGCCAGGAGGGAAAGCCATGCCTCGTTGGAAAGCTCTTTGGCAGCCTCTCGCGTGGCCCCACAGCCCGTGGGGCTGCGGGCTTTGTGGCGGCCGTCAGCCTCGGCGCCACCGGCGCCCACATGGCGCCGCCGCGCCAGCTTGCGAAGCATTTTCCGGTAGGGCCGCAACTCTGGCGACAGCTCCCAAGCACGAAGAGCCAGGAGGGAAAGCCATGCCTCGTTGGAAAGCTCTTTGGCAGCCGCTCGCCTGGCGAAACAGCCCGTGGGGCTGCGGGCTTTGCCGCGGCCGTCAGCCTCGGAGCCACCGGCGCCCACGTGGCGCCGCCCCACCAGCCTGTGAAGCATTTTCCGGTAGGGCTGCAACTCTGGCGACAGCTCCCAAGCACGAAGAGCCAGGAGGGAAAGCTGTGCCTCGTTGGAAAGCTCTTTGGCAGCCGATCGCGTGGCCCCACAGCCCGTGGGGCTGCAGGCTTTGTGGCGGCCGTCAGCCTCCCCGCCACCGGCGCCCACCAGGTGCAGCCGCGCCAGCCTGCGAAGCATTTTCCTGTAGGGCCGCGGCTCTGGCGACAGCTCCCACGCCCGAAGAGCCAGGAGGGAAAGCCGTGCCTCGTTGGAAAGCTCTTTGGCAGCCGCTCGCGTGGCCCCACAGCCCGTGGGGCTCCGGGCTTTGCGGCGGCCGTCAGCCTCGCCGCCACCGGCGCCCATGTGTCACCGCCTCACCAGGCTGCGAAGCATTTTCCGGTAGGGCCGCGGCTCTGGCGACAGCTCCCACGCCCGAAGAGCCAGGAGGGAAAGTCGTGCCTCGCTGGAAAGCTCTTTGGCAGCCGCTCGTGTGGCCCCACAGCCCGTGTGGCTGCGGGCTTTGCGGCGGCCGTCAGCCTCGCCGCCAACGGTGCCCACGTGGCGCTGCCGTGCCAGCTTGCGAAGCATTTTCCGGTAGGGCTGCGGCTCTGACGACAGCTCCCAAGCCCGAAGAGCCAGGAGGGAAAGCCATGCCTTGTTGGAAAGCTCTTTGGCAGCCGCTCGCGTGGCCCCACAGCCCATGGGGCTGCGGGCTCTGCGGCGGCCGTCAGCCTCGCCGCCACCGGCGCCCACGTGGCGCCGCTGCGCCAGCCTGCGAAGTGTTTTCCGGTAGGGCCGCGGCTCTGGCGACAGCTCCCACGCCCGAAGAGCCAGGAGGAAAAGCCATGCCTCGTTGGAAAGCTCTTTGGCAGCCGCTCGCGTGGCCCCACAGCCCGTGGGGCTGCGGGCTTTGCGGCGGCCGTCAGCCTCGGCGCCACCGGCGCCCACGTGGTGCTGCCGCGCCAGCTTGCGAAGCATTTTCCGGTAGGGCTGCGGCTCTGACGACAGGTCCCAAGCCCGAAGAGCCAGGAGGGAAAGCCGTGCCTCGTTGGAAAGCTCTTTGGCGGCCGCTCGCCTGGCGAAACAGCCTGTGGGGCTGCGGGCTTTGCGGCGGCCGTCAGCCTCGGAGCCACCGGCACCCACCAGGTGCAGCCGCGCCAGCCTGCGAAGCATTTTCCGGTAGGGCCGTGGCTCTGGCTACAGCTCCCATGCCCGAAGAGCCAGGAGGGAAAGCCGTGCCTCGTTGGAAAGCTCTTTGGCAGCCGATCGCGTGGCCCCACAGCCCATGGGGCTGCGGGCTATGCGGCGACCGTCAGCCTCCCTGCCACCGGCGCCCACGTGGCGCCGCTGCGCCAGCCTGCGAAGCATTTTCCTGTAGGGCCGCGGCTCTGGCGACAGCTCCCACGCCCGAAGAGCCAGGAGGGAAAGCCGTGCCTCGTTGGAAAGCTCTTTGGCAGCCGCTCGCCTGGCGAAACAGCCTGTGGGGCTGCGGGCTTTGCGGCGGCCGTCAGCCTCGGAGCCAACGGCGCCCACATGGCGCCGCCCCACTAGCCTGCGAAGCATTTTCCTGTAGGGCCGCGGCTCTGGCGACAGCTCCCACGCCCGAAGAGCCAGGAGGGAAAGCCGTGCCTCGTTGGAAAGCTCTTTGGCAGCCGCTCGCCTGGCGAAACAGCCCGTGGGGCTGCGGGCTTTGTGGCGGCCGTCAGCCTCCCCGCCACCGGCGCCCACCAGGTGCAGCCGCGCCAGCCTGCGAAGCATTTTCCTGTAGGGCCGCGGCTCTGGCGACAGCTCCCACGCCCTAAGAGCGAGGAGAGAAAGCCGTGCCTCGTTGGAAAGCTCTTTGGCAGCCGCTCGCCTGGCGAAACAGCCTGTGGGGCTGCGGGCTTTGCGGCGGCCGTCAGCCTCGCTGCCACCGGCGCCCACGTGGCGCCGCTGCGCCAGCCTGCGAAGCATTTTCCTGTAGGGCCGCGTCTCTGGCGACAGCTCCCACGCCCGAAGAGCCAGGAGGGAAAGCCATGCCTCGTTGGAAAGCTCTTTGGCAGCCTCTCGCGTGGCCCCACAGCCCGTGGGGCTGCGGGCTTTGCGGCGGCCGTCAGCCTCGGCGCCACCGGCGCACACATGGCGCCGCTGCGCCAGCTTGCGAAGCATTTTCCGGTAGGGCCGCAACTCTGGCGACAGCTCCCAAGCACGAAGAGCCAGGAGGGAAAGCCATGCCTCGTTGGAAAGCTCTTTGGCAGCCTCTCGCGTGGCCCCACAGCCCGTGGGGCTGCGGGCTTTGCGGCGGCCGTCAGCCTCGGCGCCACCGGCGCCCACGTGGTGCTGCCGCGCCAGCTTGCGAAGCATTTTCCGGTAGGGCTGCGGCTCTGACGACAGGTCCCAAGCCCGAAGAGCCAGGAGGGAAAGCCGTGCCTCGTTGGAAAGCTCTTTGGCGGCCGCTCGCCTGGCGAAACAGCCTGTGGGGCTGCGGGCTTTGCGGCGGCCGTCAGCCTCGGAGCCACCGGCACCCACCAGGTGCAGCCGCGCCAGCCTGCGAAGCATTTTCCGGTAGGGCCGTGGCTCTGGCTACAGCTCCCATGCCCGAAGAGCCAGGAGGGAAAGCCGTGCCTCGTTGGAAAGCTCTTTGGCAGCCGATCGCGTGGCCCCACAGCCCATGGGGCTGCGGGCTATGCGGCGACCGTCAGCCTCCCTGCCACCGGCGCCCACGTGGCGCCGCTGCGCCAGCCTGCGAAGCATTTTCCTGTAGGGCCGCGGCTCTGGCGACAGCTCCCACGCCCGAAGAGCCAGGAGGGAAAGCCGTGCCTCGTTGGAAAGCTCTTTGGCAGCCGCTCGCCTGGCGAAACAGCCTGTGGGGCTGCGGGCTTTGCGGCGGCCGTCAGCCTCGGAGCCAACGGCGCCCACGTGGCGCCGCCCCACTAGCCTGCGAAGCATTTTCCTGTAGGGCCGCGGCTCTGGCGACAGCTCCCACGCCCGAAGAGCCAGGAGGGAAAGCCGTGCCTCGTTGGAAAGCTCTTTGGCAGCCGCTCGTGTGGCCCCACAGCCCGTGGGGCTGCGGGCTTTGTGGCGGCCGTCAGCCTCCCCGCCACCGGCGCCCACCAGGTGCAGCCGCGCCAGCCTGCGAAGCATTTTCCTGTAGGGCCGCGGCTCTGGCGACAGCTCCCACGCCCTAAGAGCGAGGAGAGAAAGCCGTGCCTCGTTGGAAAGCTCTTTGGCAGCCGCTCGCCTGGCGAAACAGCCTGTGGGGCTGCGGGCTTTGCGGCGGCCGTCAGCCTCGCTGCCACCGGCGCCCACGTGGCGCCGCTGCGCCAGCCTGCGAAGCATTTTCCTGTAGGGCCGCGTCTCTGGCGACAGCTCCCACGCCCGAAGAGCCAGGAGGGAAAGCCATGCCTCGTTGGAAAGCTCTTTGGCAGCCTCTCGCGTGGCCCCACAGCCCGTGGGGCTGCGGGCTTTGCGGCGGCCGTCAGCCTCGGCGCCACCGGCGCACACATGGCGCCGCTGCGCCAGCTTGCGAAGCATTTTCCGGTAGGGCCGCAACTCTGGCGACAGCTCCCAAGCACGAAGAGCCAGGAGGGAAAGCCATGCCTCGTTGGAAAGCTCTTTGGCAGCCTCTCGCGTGGCCCCACAGCCCGTGGGGCTGCGGGCTTTGCCGCGGCCGTCAGCCTCGGAGCCACCGGCGCCCACGTGGCGCCGCCCCACCAGCCTGTGAAGCATTTTCCGGTAGGGCCGCAACTCTGGCGACAGCTCCCAAGCACGAAGAGCCAGGAGGGAAAGCCATGCCTCGTTGGAAAGCTCTTTGGCAGCCGATCGCGTGGCCCCACAGCCCGTGGGGCTGCGGGCTTTGTGGCGGCCGTCAGCCTCCCCGCCACCGGCGCCCACCAGGTGCAGCCGCGCCAGCCTGCGAAGCATTTTCCTGTAGGGCCGCGGCTCTGGCGACAGCTCCCACACCTGAAGAGCGAGGAGGGAAAGCCGTGCCTCGTTGGAAAGCTCTTTGGCAGCCGCTCGCCTGGCGAAACAGCCTGTGGGGCTGCGGGCTTTGCGGCGGCCGTCAGCCTCGCTGCAACCGGCGCCCATGTGTCACCGCCTCACCAGGCTGCGAAGCATTTTCCGGTAGGGCCGCGGCTCTGGCGACAGCTCCCACGCCCGAAGAGCCAGGAGGGAAAGTCGTGCCTCGCTGGAAAGCTCTTTGGCAGCCGCTCGTGTGGCCCCACAGCCCGTGTGGCTGCGGGCTTTGCGGCGGCCGTCAGCCTCGCCGCCAACGGTGCCCACGTGGCGCTGCCGTGCCAGCTTGCGAATCATTTTCCGGTAGGGCTGCGGCTCTGACGACAACTCCCAAGCCCGAAGAGCCAGGAGGGAAAGCCGTGCCTCGTTGGAAAGCTCTTTGGCAGCCGCTCGCGTGGCCCCACAGCCCATGGGGCTGCGGGCTCTGCGGCGGCCGTCAGCCTCCCCGCCACTGGCGCCCACGTGGCGCCGCTGCGCCAGCCTGCGAAGCATTTTCCGGTAGGGCCGCGGATCTGGCGACAGCTCCCACGCCCGAAGAGCCAGGAGGGAAAGCCGTGCCTCGTTGGAAAGCTCTTTGGCGGCCGCTCGCCTGGCGAAACAGCCTATGGGGCTGCGGGCTTTGCGGCGGCCGTCAGCCTCGGAGCCACCGGCACCCACGTGGCGCTGCCGCGCCAGCTTGCGAAGCATTTTCGGGTAGGACCGTGGCTCTGGCGACAGCTCCCACGCCCAAAGAGCCAGGAGGGAAAGCCGTGCCTCGTTGGAAAGCTCTTTGGCAGCCGCTCGCCTGGCGAAACAGCCTGTGGGGCTGCGGGCTTTGCGGCGGCCGTCAGCCTCGGAGCCAACGGCACCCACCAGGTGCAGCCGCGCCAGCCTGCGAAGCATGTTCCGGTAGGGCCGTGGTTCTGGCGACAGCTCCCACGCCCGAAGAGCCAGGAGGGAAAGCCGTGCCTCGTTGGAAAGCTCTTTGGCAGCCGATCGCGTGGCCCCACAGCCCGTGGGGCTGCGGGCTTTGTGGCGGCCGTCAGCCTCCCCGCCACCGGCGCCCACCAGGTGCAGCCGCGCCAGCCTGCGAAGCATTTTCCTGTAGGGCCGCGGCTCTGACGACAGCTCCCACGCCCTAAGAGCGAGGAGAGAAAGCCGTGCCTCGTTGGAAAGCTCTTTGGCAGCCGCTCGCCTGGCGAAACAGCCTGTGGGGCTGCGGGCTTTGCGGCGGCCGTCAGCCTCGCTGCCACCGGCGCCCACGTGGCGCCGCTGCGCCAGCCTGCGAAGCATTTTCCGGTAGGGCCGCGGCTCTGGCGACAGCTCCCACGCCCGAAGAGCCAGGAGGGAAAGCCATGCCTCGTTGGAAAGCTCTTTGGCAGCCGCTCGCGTGGCCCCACAGCCCATGGGGCTGCGGGCTCTGCGGCGGCCGTCAGCCTCGGCGCCACCGGCGCCCACGTGGTGCTGCCGCGCCAGCTTGCGAAGCATTTTCCGGTAGGGCTGCGGCTCTGACGACAGCTCCTAAGCCCGAAGAGCCAGGAGGGAAAGCCGTGCCTCGTTGGAAAGCTCTTTGGCGGCCGCTCGCCTGGCGAAACAGCCTGTGGGGCTGCGGGCTTTGCGGCGGCCGTCAGCCTCGGAGCCACCGGCACCCACCAGGTGCAGCCGCGCCAGCCTGCGAAGCATTTTCCGGTAGGGCCGTTTCTCTGGCGACAGCTCCCACGCCCGAAGAGCCAGGAGGGAAAGCCGTGCCTCGTTGGAAAGCTCTTTGGCAGCCGCTCGCCTGGCGAAACAGCCTGTGGGGCTGCGGGCTTTGCAGCGGCCGTCAGCCTCGGAGCCACCGGCACCCACCAGGTGCAGCCGCGCCAGCCTGCGAAGCATTTTCTGGTAGGGCCGTGGCTCTGGCGACAGCTCCCATGCCCGAAGAGCCAGGAGGGAAAGCCGTGCCTCGTTGGAAAGCTCTTTGGCAGCCGATCGCGTGGCCCCACAGCCCATGGGGCTGCGGGCTATGCGGCGACCGTCAGCCTCCCTGCCACCGGCGCCCACGTGGCGCCGCTGCGCCAGCCTGCGAAGCATTTTCCTGTAGGGCCGCGGCTCTGGCGACAGCTCCCACGCCCGAAGAGCCAGGAGGGAAAGCCGTGCCTCGTTGGAAAGCTCTTTGGCAGCCGCTCGCCTGGCGAAACAGCCTGTGGGGCTGCGGGCTTTGCGGCGGCCGTCAGCCTCGGAGCCAACGGCGCCCACGTGGCGCCGCTCCACCAGCCTGCGAAGCATTTTCCTGTAGGGCCGCGGCTCTGGCGACAGCTCCCACGCCCGAAGAGCCAGGAGGGAAAGCCGTGCCTCGTTGGAAAGCTCTTTGGCAGCCGATCGCGTGGCCCCACAGCCCGTGGGGCTGCGGGCTTTGTGGCGGCCGTCAGCCTCCCCGCCACCGGCCCCCACCAGGTGCAGCCGCGCCAGCCTGCGAAGCATTTTCCTGTAGGGCCGCGGCTCTGGCGACAGCTCCCACGCCCTAAGAGCGAGGAGAGAAAGCCGTGCCTCGTTGGAAAGCTCTTTGGCAGCCGCTCGCCTGGCGAAACAGCCTGTGGGGCTGCGGGCTTTGCGGCGGCCGTCAGCCTCGCTGCCACCGGCGCCCACGTGGCGCCGCTGCGCCAGCCTGCGAAGCATTTTCCTGTAGGGCCGCAACTCTGGCGACAGCTCCCAAGCACGAAGAGCCAGGAGGGAAAGCCGTGCCTCGTTGGAAAGCTCTTTGGCAGCCGATCGCGTCGCCCCACAGCCCGTGGGGCTGCGGGCTTTGTGGCGGCCGTCAGCCTCCCCGCCACCGGCGCCCACCAGGTGCAGCCGCGCCAGCCTGCGAAGCATTTTCCTGTAGGGCCGCGGCTCTGGCGACAGCTCCCACACCCGAAGAGCGAGGAGGGAAAGCCGTGCCTCGTTGGAAAGCTCTTTGGCAGCCGCTCGCCTGGCGAAACAGCCTGTGGGGCTGCGGGCTTTGTGGCGGCCGTCAGCCTCCCCGCCACCGGCGCCCACCAGGTGCAGCCGCGCCAGCCTGCGAAGCATTTTCCTGTAGGGCCGCGTCTCTGGCGACAGCTCCCACGCCCGAAGAGCCAGGAGGGAAAGCCATGCCTCGTTGGAAAGCTCTTTGGCAGCCGCTCGCGTGGCCCCACAGCCCATGGGGCTGCGGGCTCTGCGGCGGCCGTCAGCCTCCCCGCCACCGGCGCCCACGTGGTGCTGCCGCGCCAGCTTGCGAAGCATTTTCCGGTAGGGCTGCGGCTCTGACGACAGGTCCCAAGCCCGAAGAGCCAGGAGGGAAAGCCGTGCCTCGTTGGAAAGCTCTTTGGCGGCCGCTCGCCTGGCGAAACAGCCTGTGGGGCTGCGGGCTTTGCGGCGGCCGTCAGCCTCGGAGCCACCGGCACCCACCAGGTGCAGCCGCGCCAGCCTGCGAAGCATTTTCCGGTAGGGCCGTTTCTCTGGCGACAGCTCCCACGCCCGAAGAGCCAGGAGGGAAAGCCGTGCCTCGTTGGAAAGCTCTTTGGCAGCCGCTCGCCTGGCGAAACAGCCTGTGGGGCTGCGGGCTTTGCGGCGGCCGTCAGCCTCGGAGCCACCGGCACCCACCAGGTGCAGCCGCGCCAGCCTGCGAAGCATTTTCTGGTAGGGCCGTGGCTCTGGCGACAGCTCCCATGCCCGAAGAGCCAGGAGGGAAAGCCGTGCCTCGTTGGAAAGCTCTTTGGCAGCCGATCGCGTGGCCCCACAGCCCATGGGGCTGCGGGCTATGCGGCGACCGTCAGCCTCCCTGCCACCGGCGCCCACGTGGCGCCGCTGCGCCAGCCTGCGAAGCATTTTCCTGTAGGGCCGCGGCTCTGGCGACAGCTCCCACGCCCTAAGAGCGAGGAGAGAAAGCCGTGCCTCGTTGGAAAGCTCTTTGGCAGCCGCTCGCCTGGCGAAACAGCCTGTGGGGCTGCGGGCTTTGCGGCGGCCGTCAGCCTCGCTGCCACCGGCGCCCACGTGGCGCCGCTGCGCCAGCCTGCGAAGCATTTTCCTGTAGGGCCGCGTCTCTGGCGACAGCTCCCACGCCCGAAGAGCCAGGAGGGAAAGCCATGCCTCGTTGGAAAGCTCTTTGGCAGCCTCTCGCGTGGCCCCACAGCCCGTGGGGCTGCGGGCTTTGTGGCGGCCGTCAGCCTCGGCGCCACCGGCGCCCACATGGCGCCGCTGCGCCAGCTTGCGAAGCATTTTCCGGTAGGGCCGCAACTCTGGCGACAGCTCCCAAGCACGAAGAGCCAGGAGGGAAAGCCATGCCTCGTTGGAAAGCTCTTTGGCAGCCGCTCGCCTGGCGAAACAGCCCGTGGGGCTGCGGGCTTTGCCGCGGCCGTCAGCCTCGGAGCCACCGGCGCCCACGTGGCGCCGCCCCACCAGCCTGTGAAGCATTTTCCGGTAGGGCCGCAACTCTGGCGACAGCTCCCAAGCACGAAGAGCCAGGAGGGAAAGCCGTGCCTCGTTGGAAAGCTCTTTGGCAGCCGATCGCGTGGCCCCACAGCCCGTGGGGCTGCGGGCTTTGTGGCGGCCGTCAGCCTCCCCGCCACCGGCGCCCACCAGGTGCAGCCGCGCCAGCCTGCGAAGCATTTTCCTCTAGGGCCGCGGCTCTGGCGACAGCTCCCACACCCGAAGAGCGAGGAGGGAAAGCCGTGCCTCGTTGGAAAGCTCTTTGGCAGCCGCTCGCCTGGCGAAACAGCCTGTGGGGCTGCGGGCTTTGTGGCGGCCGTCAGCCTCCCCGCCACCGGCGCCCACCAGGTGCAGCCGCGCCAGCCTGCGAAGCATTTTCCTGTAGGGCCGCGTCTCTGGCGACAGCTCCCACGCCCGAAGAGCCAGGAGGGAAAGCCATGCCTCGTTGGAAAGCTCTTTGGCAGCCGCTCGCGTGGCCCCACAGCCCATGGGGCTGCGGGCTCTGCGGCGGCCGTCAGCCTCCCCGCCACCGGCGCCCACGTGGTGCTGCCGCGCCAGCTTGCGAAGCATTTTCCGGTAGGGCTGCGGCTCTGACGACAGCTCCCAAGCCCGAAGAGCCAGGAGGGAAAGCCGTGCCTCGTTGGAAAGCTCTTTGGCGGCCGCTCGCCTGGCGAAACAGCCTGTGGGGCTGCGGGCTTTGCGGCGGCCGTCAGCCTCGGAGCCACCGGCACCCACCAGGTGCAGCCGCGCCAGCCTGCGAAGCATTTTCCGGTAGGGCCGTTTCTCTGGCGACAGCTCCCACGCCCGAAGAGCCAGGAGGGAAAGCCGTGCCTCGTTGGAAAGCTCTTTGGCAGCCGCTCGCCTGGCGAAACAGCCTGTGGGGCTGCGGGCTTTGCGGCGGCCGTCAGCCTCGGAGCCACCGGCACCCACCAGGTGCAGCCGCGCCAGCCTGCGAAGCATTTTCTGGTAGGGCCGTGGCTCTGGCGACAGCTCCCATGCCCGAAGAGCCAGGAGGGAAAGCCGTGCCTCGTTGGAAAGCTCTTTGGCAGCCGATCGCGTGGCCCCACAGCCCATGGGGCTGCGGGCTATGCGGCGACCGTCAGCCTCCCTGCCACCGGCGCCCACGTGGCGCCGCTGCGCCAGCCTGCGAAGCATTTTCCTGTAGGGCCGCGGCTCTGGCGACAGCTCCCACGCCCTAAGAGCGAGGAGAGAAAGCCGTGCCTCGTTGGAAAGCTCTTTGGCAGCCGCTCGCCTGGCGAAACAGCCTGTGGGGCTGCGGGCTTTGCGGCGGCCGTCAGCCTCGCTGCCACCGGCGCCCACGTGGCGCCGCTGCGCCAGCCTGCGAAGCATTTTCCTGTAGGGCCGCGTCTCTGGCGACAGCTCCCACGCCCGAAGAGCCAGGAGGGAAAGCCATGCCTCGTTGGAAAGCTCTTTGGCAGCCTCTCGCGTGGCCCCACAGCCCGTGGGGCTGCGGGCTTTGTGGCGGCCGTCAGCCTCGGCGCCACCGGCGCCCACATGGCGCCGCTGCGCCAGCTTGCGAAGCATTTTCCGGTAGGGCCGCAACTCTGGCGACAGCTCCCAAGCACGAAGAGCCAGGAGGGAAAGCCATGCCTCGTTGGAAAGCTCTTTGGCAGCCGCTCGCCTGGCGAAACAGCCCGTGGGGCTGCGGGCTTTGCCGCGGCCGTCAGCCTCGGAGCCACCGGCGCCCACGTGGCGCCGCCCCACCAGCCTGTGAAGCATTTTCCGGTAGGGCCGCAACTCTGGCGACAGCTCCCAAGCACGAAGAGCCAGGAGGGAAAGCCGTGCCTCGTTGGAAAGCTCTTTGGCAGCCGATCGCGTGGCCCCACAGCCCGTGGGGCTGCGGGCTTTGTGGCGGCCGTCAGCCTCCCCGCCACCGGCGCCCACCAGGTGCAGCCGCGCCAGCCTGCGAAGCATTTTCCTCTAGGGCCGCGGCTCTGGCGACAGCTCCCACACCCGAAGAGCGAGGAGGGAAAGCCGTGCCTCGTTGGAAAGCTCTTTGGCAGCCGCTCGCCTGGCGAAACAGCCTGTGGGGCTGCGGGCTTTGTGGCGGCCGTCAGCCTCCCCGCCACCGGCGCCCACCAGGTGCAGCCGCGCCAGCCTGCGAAGCATTTTCCTGTAGGGCCGCGTCTCTGGCGACAGCTCCCACGCCCGAAGAGCCAGGAGGGAAAGCCATGCCTCGTTGGAAAGCTCTTTGGCAGCCGCTCGCGTGGCCCCACAGCCCATGGGGCTGCGGGCTCTGCGGCGGCCGTCAGCCTCCCCGCCACCGGCGCCCACGTGGTGCTGCCGCGCCAGCTTGCGAAGCATTTTCCGGTAGGGCTGCGGCTCTGACGACAGCTCCCAAGCCCGAAGAGCCAGGAGGGAAAGCCGTGCCTCGTTGGAAAGCTCTTTGGCGGCCGCTCGCCTGGCGAAACAGCCTGTGGGGCTGCGGGCTTTGCGGCGGCCGTCAGCCTCGGAGCCACCGGCACCCACCAGGTGCAGCCGCGCCAGCCTGCGAAGCATTTTCCGGTAGGGCCGTTTCTCTGGCGACAGCTCCCACGCCCGAAGAGCCAGGAGGGAAAGCCGTGCCTCGTTGGAAAGCTCTTTGGCAGCCGATCGCGTGGCCCCACAGCCCGTGGGGCTGCGGGCTTTGTGGCGGCCGTCAGCCTCCCCGCCACCGGCCCCCACCAGGTGCAGCCGCGCCAGCCTGCGAAGCATTTTCCTGTAGGGCCGCGGCTCTGGCGACAGCTCCCACGCCCTAAGAGCGAGGAGAGAAAGCCGTGCCTCGTTGGAAAGCTCTTTGGCAGCCGCTCGCCTGGCGAAACAGCCTGTGGGGCTGCGGGCTTTGCGGCGGCCGTCAGCCTCGCTGCCACCGGCGCCCACGTGGCGCCGCTGCGCCAGCCTGCGAAGCATTTTCCTGTAGGGCCGCAACTCTGGCGACAGCTCCCAAGCACGAAGAGCCAGGAGGGAAAGCCGTGCCTCGTTGGAAAGCTCTTTGGCAGCCGATCGCGTGGCCCCACAGCCCGTGGGGCTGCGGGCTT
The DNA here is from genome assembly GCF_963924245.1 of Chroicocephalus ridibundus. Lineage (NCBI taxonomy): Eukaryota > Metazoa > Chordata > Aves > Charadriiformes > Laridae > Chroicocephalus > Chroicocephalus ridibundus. The sequence continues at coordinate 7,201,868 of NC_086306.1, forward strand.
TGTGGCGGCCGTCAGCCTCCCCGCCACCGGCGCCCACCAGGTGCAGCCGCGCCAGCCTGCGAAGCATTTTCCTGTAGGGCCGCGGCTCTGGCGACAGCTCCCACACCCGAAGAGCGAGGAGGGAAAGCCGTGCCTCGTTGGAAAGCTCTTTGGCAGCCGCTCGCCTGGCGAAACAGCCTGTGGGGCTGCGGGCTTTGTGGCGGCCGTCAGCCTCCCCGCCACCGGCGCCCACCAGGTGCAGCCGCGCCAGCCTGCGAAGCATTTTCCTGTAGGGCCGCGTCTCTGGCGACAGCTCCCACGCCCGAAGAGCCAGGAGGGAAAGCCATGCCTCGTTGGAAAGCTCTTTGGCAGCCGCTCGCGTGGCCCCACAGCCCATGGGGCTGCGGGCTCTGCGGCGGCCGTCAGCCTCCCCGCCACCGGCGCCCACGTGGTGCTGCCGCGCCAGCTTGCGAAGCATTTTCCGGTAGGGCTGCGGCTCTGACGACAGCTCCCAAGCCCGAAGAGCCAGGAGGGAAAGCCGTGCCTCGTTGGAAAGCTCTTTGGCGGCCGCTCGCCTGGCGAAACAGCCTGTGGGGCTGCGGGCTTTGCGGCGGCCGTCAGCCTCGGAGCCACCGGCACCCACCAGGTGCAGCCGCGCCAGCCTGCGAAGCATTTTCCGGTAGGGCCGTTTCTCTGGCGACAGCTCCCACGCCCGAAGAGCCAGGAGGGAAAGCCGTGCCTCGTTGGAAAGCTCTTTGGCAGCCGCTCGCCTGGCGAAACAGCCTGTGGGGCTGCGGGCTTTGCGGCGGCCGTCAGCCTCGGAGCCACCGGCACCCACCAGGTGCAGCCGCGCCAGCCTGCGAAGCATTTTCTGGTAGGGCCGTGGCTCTGGCGACAGCTCCCATGCCCGAAGAGCCAGGAGGGAAAGCCGTGCCTCGTTGGAAAGCTCTTTGGCAGCCGATCGCGTGGCCCCACAGCCCATGGGGCTGCGGGCTATGCGGCGACCGTCAGCCTCCCTGCCACCGGCGCCCACGTGGCGCCGCTGCGCCAGCCTGCGAAGCATTTTCCTGTAGGGCCGCGGCTCTGGCGACAGCTCCCACGCCCTAAGAGCGAGGAGAGAAAGCCGTGCCTCGTTGGAAAGCTCTTTGGCAGCCGCTCGCCTGGCGAAACAGCCTGTGGGGCTGCGGGCTTTGCGGCGGCCGTCAGCCTCGCTGCCACCGGCGCCCACGTGGCGCCGCTGCGCCAGCCTGCGAAGCATTTTCCTGTAGGGCCGCGTCTCTGGCGACAGCTCCCACGCCCGAAGAGCCAGGAGGGAAAGCCATGCCTCGTTGGAAAGCTCTTTGGCAGCCTCTCGCGTGGCCCCACAGCCCGTGGGGCTGCGGGCTTTGTGGCGGCCGTCAGCCTCGGCGCCACCGGCGCCCACATGGCGCCGCTGCGCCAGCTTGCGAAGCATTTTCCGGTAGGGCCGCAACTCTGGCGACAGCTCCCAAGCACGAAGAGCCAGGAGGGAAAGCCATGCCTCGTTGGAAAGCTCTTTGGCAGCCGCTCGCCTGGCGAAACAGCCCGTGGGGCTGCGGGCTTTGCCGCGGCCGTCAGCCTCGGAGCCACCGGCGCCCACGTGGCGCCGCCCCACCAGCCTGTGAAGCATTTTCCGGTAGGGCCGCAACTCTGGCGACAGCTCCCAAGCACGAAGAGCCAGGAGGGAAAGCCGTGCCTCGTTGGAAAGCTCTTTGGCAGCCGATCGCGTGGCCCCACAGCCCGTGGGGCTGCGGGCTTTGTGGCGGCCGTCAGCCTCCCCGCCACCGGCGCCCACCAGGTGCAGCCGCGCCAGCCTGCGAAGCATTTTCCTCTAGGGCCGCGGCTCTGGCGACAGCTCCCACACCCGAAGAGTGAGGAGGGAAAGCCGTGCCTCGTTGGAAAGCTCTTTGGCAGCCGCTCGCCTGGCGAAACAGCCTGTGGGGCTGCGGGCTTTGTGGCGGCCGTCAGCCTCCCCGCCACCGGCGCCCACCAGGTGCAGCCGCGCCAGCCTGCGAAGCATTTTCCTGTAGGGCCGCGTCTCTGGCGACAGCTCCCACGCCCGAAGAGCCAGGAGGGAAAGCCATGCCTCGTTGGAAAGCTCTTTGGCAGCCGCTCGCGTGGCCCCACAGCCCATGGGGCTGCGGGCTCTGCGGCGGCCGTCAGCCTCCCCGCCACCGGCGCCCACGTGGTGCTGCCGCGCCAGCTTGCGAAGCATTTTCCGGTAGGGCTGCGGCTCTGACGACAGCTCCCAAGCCCGAAGAGCCAGGAGGGAAAGCCGTGCCTCGTTGGAAAGCTCTTTGGCGGCCGCTCGCCTGGCGAAACAGCCTGTGGGGCTGCGGGCTTTGCGGCGGCCGTCAGCCTCGGAGCCACCGGCACCCACCAGGTGCAGCCGCGCCAGCCTGCGAAGCATTTTCCGGTAGGGCCGTTTCTCTGGCGACAGCTCCCACGCCCGAAGAGCCAGGAGGGAAAGCCGTGCCTCGTTGGAAAGCTCTTTGGCAGCCGCTCGCCTGGCGAAACAGCCTGTGGGGCTGCGGCCTTTGCGGCGGCCGTCAGCCTCGGAGCCACCGGCACCCACCAGGTGCAGCCGCGCCAGCCTGCGAAGCATTTTCTGGTAGGGCCGTGGCTCTGGCGACAGCTCCCATGCCCGAAGAGCCAGGAGGGAAAGCCGTGCCTCGTTGGAAAGCTCTTTGGCAGCCGATCGCGTGGCCCCACAGCCCATGGGGCTGCGGGCTATGCGGCGACCGTCAGCCTCCCTGCCACCGGCGCCCACGTGGCGCCGCTGCGCCAGCCTGCGAAGCATTTTCCTGTAGGGCCGCGGCTCTGGCGACAGCTCCCACGCCCTAAGAGCGAGGAGAGAAAGCCGTGCCTCGTTGGAAAGCTCTTTGGCAGCCGCTCGCCTGGCGAAACAGCCTGTGGGGCTGCGGGCTTTGCGGCGGCCGTCAGCCTCGCTGCCACCGGCGCCCACGTGGCGCCGCTGCGCCAGCCTGCGAAGCATTTTCCTGTAGGGCCGCGTCTCTGGCGACAGCTCCCACGCCCGAAGAGCCAGGAGGGAAAGCCATGCCTCGTTGGAAAGCTCTTTGGCAGCCTCTCGCGTGGCCCCACAGCCCGTGGGGCTGCGGGCTTTGTGGCGGCCGTCAGCCTCGGCGCCACCGGCGCCCACATGGCGCCGCTGCGCCAGCTTGCGAAGCATTTTCCGGTAGGGCCGCAACTCTGGCGACAGCTCCCAAGCACGAAGAGCCAGGAGGGAAAGCCATGCCTCGTTGGAAAGCTCTTTGGCAGCCGCTCGCCTGGCGAAACAGCCCGTGGGGCTGCGGGCTTTGCGGCGGCCGTCAGCCTCGGAGCCAACGGCGCCCACGTGGCGCCGCCCCACCAGCCTGCGAAGCATTTTCCTGTAGGGCCGCGGCTCTGGCGACAGCACCCACGCCCGAAGAGCCAGGAGGGAAAGCCATGCCTCGTTGGAAAGCTCTTTGGCAGCCGATCGCGTGGCCCCACAGCCCGTGGGGCTGCGGGCTTTGTGGCGGCCGTCAGCCTCCCCGCCACCGGCGCCCACCAGGTGCAGCCGCGCCAGCCTGCGAAGCAGTTTCCTGTAGGGCCGCGGCTCTGGCGACAGCTCCCACGCCCTAAGAGCGAGGAGAGAAAGCCGTGCCTCGTTGGAAAGCTCTTTGGCAGCCGCTCGCCTGGCGAAACAGCCTGTGGGGCTGCGGGCTTTGCGGCGGCCGTCAGCCTCGCTGCCACCGGCGCCCACGTGGCGCCGCTGCGCCAGCCTGCGAAGCATTTTCCTGTAGGGCCGCGTCTCTGGCGACAGCTCCCACGCCCGAAGAGCCAGGAGGGAAAGCCATGCCTCGTTGGAAAGCTCTTTGGCAGCCTCTCGCGTGGCCCCACAGCCCGTGGGGCTGCGGGCTTTGTGGCGGCCGTCAGCCTCGGCGCCACCTGCGCCCACATGGCGCCGCTGCGCCAGCTTGCGAAGCATTTTCCGGTAGGGCCGCAACTCTGGCGACAGCTCCCAATCACGAAGAGCCAGGAGGGAAAGCCATGCCTCGTTGGAAAGCTCTTTGGCAGCCGCTCGCCTGGCGAAACAGCCCGTGGGGCTGCGGGCTTTGCCGCGGCCGTCAGCCTCGGAGCCACCGGCGCCCACGTGGCGCCGCCCCACCAGCCTGTGAAGCATTTTCCGGTAGGGCCGCAACTCTGGCGACAGCTCCCAAGCCCGAAGAGCCAGGAGGGAAAGCCGTGCCTCGTTGGAAAGCTCTTTGGCAGCCGCTCGCGTGGCCCCACAGCCCGTGGGGCTGCGGGCTTTGTGGCGGCCGTCAGCCTCCCCGCCACCGGCGCCCACCAGGTGCAGCCGCGCCAGCCTGCGAAGCATTTTCCAGTAGGGCTGCGGCTCTGGCGACAGCTCCCACGCCCGAAGAGCCAGGAGGGAAAGCCGTGCCTCGTTGGAAAGCTCTTTGGCAGCCGATCGCGTGGCCCCACAGCCCGTGGGGCTGCGGGCTTTGTGGCGGCCGTCAGCCTCCCCGCCACCGGCGCCCACCAGGTGCAGCCGCGCCAGCCTGCGAAGCATTTTCCTCTAGGGCCGCGGCTCTGGCGACAGCTCCCACACCCGAAGAGCGAGGAGGGAAAGCCGTGCCTCGTTGGAAAGCTCTTTGGCAGCCGCTCGCCTGGCGAAACAGCCTGTGGGGCTGCGGGCTTTGTGGCGGCCGTCAGCCTCCCCGCCACCGGCGCCCACCAGGTGCAGCCGCGCCAGCCTGCGAAGCATTTTCCTGTAGGGCCGCGTCTCTGGCGACAGCTCCCACGCCCGAAGAGCCAGGAGGGAAAGCCATGCCTCGTTGGAAAGCTCTTTGGCAGCCGCTCGCGTGGCCCCACAGCCCATGGGGCTGCGAGCTCTGCGGCGGCCGTCAGCCTCCCCGCCACCGGCGCCCACGTGGTGCTGCCGCGCCAGCTTGCGAAGCATTTTCCGGTAGGGCTGCGGCTCTGACGACAGCTCCCAAGCCCGAAGAGCCAGGAGGGAAAGCCGTGCCTCGTTGGAAAGCTCTTTGGCGGCCGCTCGCCTGGCGAAACAGCCTGTGGGGCTGCGGGCTTTGCGGCGGCCGTCAGCCTCGGAGCCACCGGCACCCACCAGGTGCAGCCGCGACAGCCTGCGAAGCATTTTCCGGTAGGGCCGTTTCTCTGGCGACAGCTCCCACGCCCGAAGAGCCAGGAGGGAAAGCCGTGCCTCGTTGGAAAGCTCTTTGGCAGCCGCTCGCCTGGCGAAACAGCCTGTGGGGCTGCGGGCTTTGCGGCGGCCGTCAGCCTCGGAGCCACCGGCACCCACCAGGTGCAGCCGCGCCAGCCTGCGAAGCATTTTCTGGTAGGGCCGTGGCTCTGGCGACAGCTCCCATGCCCGAAGAGCCAGGAGGGAAAGCCGTGCCTCGTTGGAAAGCTCTTTGGCAGCCGATCGCGTGGCCCCACAGCCCATGGGGCTGCGGGCTATGCGGCGACCGTCAGCCTCCCTGCCACCGGCGCCCACGTGGCGCCGCTGCGACAGCCTGCGAAGCATTTTCCTGTAGGGCCGCGGCTCTGGCGACAGCTCCCACGCCCGAAGAGCCAGGAGGGAAAGCCGTGCCTCGTTGGAAAGCTCTTTGGCAGCCGCTCGCCTGGCGAAACAGCCTGTGGGGCTGCGGGCTTTGCGGCGGCCGTCAGCCTCGGAGCCAACGGCGCCCACGTGGCGCCGCCCCACCAGCCTGCGAAGCATTTTCCTGTAGGGCCGCGGCTCTGGCGACAGCTCCCACGCCCGAAGAGCCAGGAGGGAAAGCCATGCCTCGTTGGAAAGCTCTTTGGCAGCCGATCGCGTGGCCCCACAGCCCGTGGGGCTGCGGGCTTTGTGGCGGCCGTCAGCCTCCCCGCCACCGGCGCCCACCAGGTGCAGCCGCGCCAGCCTGCGAAGCAGTTTCCTGTAGGGCCGCGGCTCTGGCGACAGCTCCCACGCCCTAAGAGCGAGGAGAGAAAGCCGTGCCTCGTTGGAAAGCTCTTTGGCAGCCGCTCGCCTGGCGAAACAGCCTGTGGGGCTGCGGGCTTTGCGGCGGCCGTCAGCCTCGCTGCCACCGGCGCCCACGTGGCGCCGCTGCGCCAGCCTGCGAAGCATTTTCCTGTAGGGCCGCGTCTCTGGCGACAGCTCCCACGCCCGAAGAGCCAGGAGGGAAAGCCATGCCTCGTTGGAAAGCTCTTTGGCAGCCTCTCGCGTGGCCCCACAGCCCGTGGGGCTGCGGGCTTTGTGGCGGCCGTCAGCCTCGGCGCCACCTGCGCCCACATGGCGCCGCTGCGCCAGCCTGCGAAGCATTTTCCGGTAGGGCCGCAACTCTGGCGACAGCTCCCAATCACGAAGAGCCAGGAGGGAAAGCCATGCCTCGTTGGAAAGCTCTTTGGCAGCCGCTCGCCTGGCGAAACAGCCCGTGGGGCTGCGGGCTTTGCCGCGGCCGTCAGCCTCGGAGCCACCGGCGCCCACGTGGCGCCGCCCCACCAGCCTGTGAAGCATTTTCCGGTAGGGCCGCAACTCTGGCGACAGCTCCCAAGCCCGAAGAGCCAGGAGGGAAAGCCGTGCCTCGTTGGAAAGCTCTTTGGCAGCCGCTCGCGTGGCCCCACAGCCCGTGGGGCTGCGGGCTTTGTGGCGGCCGTCAGCCTCCCCGCCACCGGCGCCCACCAGGTGCAGCCGCGCCAGCCTGCGAAGCATTTTCCTGTAGGGCCGCGGCTCTGGCGACAGCTCCCACGCCCGAAGAGCCAGGAGGGAAAGCCGTGCCTCGTTGGAAAGCTCTTTGGCAGCCGATCGCGTGGCCCCACAGCCCGTGGGGCTGCGGGCTTTGTGGCGGCCGTCAGCCTCCCCGCCACCGGCGCCCACCAGGTGCAGCCGCGCCAGCCTGCGAAGCATTTTCCTGTAGGGCCGCGGCTCTGACGACAGCTCCCACGCCCTAAGAGCGAGGAGAGAAAGCCGTGCCTCGTTGGAAAGCTCTTTGGCAGCCGCTCGCCTGGCGAAACAGCCTGTGGGGCTGCGGGCTTTGTGGCGGCCGTCAGCCTCGCTGCCACCGGCGCCCACGTGGCGCCGCTGCGCCAGCCTGCGAAGCATTTTCCGGTAGGGCCGCGGCTCTGGCGACAGCTCCCACGCCCGAAGAGCCAGGAGGGAAAGCCATGCCTCGTTGGAAAGCTCTTTGGCAGCCGCTCGCGTGGCCCCACAGCCCATGGGGCTGCGGGCTCTGCGGCGGCCGTCAGCCTCGGCGCCACCGGCGCCCACGTGGTGCTGCCGCGCCAGCTTGCGAAGCATTTTCCGGTAGGGCTGCGGCTCTGACGACAGCTCCTAAGCCCGAAGAGCCAGGAGGGAAAGCCGTGCCTCGTTGGAAAGCTCTTTGGCGGCCGCTCGCCTGGCGAAACAGCCTGTGGGGCTGCGGGCTTTGCGGCGGCCGTCAGCCTCGGAGCCACCGGCACCCACCAGGTGCAGCCGCGCCAGCCTGCGAAGCATTTTCCGGTCGGGCCGTTTCTCTGGCGACAGCTCCCACGCCCGAAGAGCCAGGAGGGAAAGCCGTGCCTCGTTGGAAAGCTGTTTGGCAGCCGCTCGCCTGGCGAAACAGCCTGTGGGGCTGCGGGCTTTGCGGCGGCCGTCAGCCTCGGAGCCACCGGCACCCACCAGGTGCAGCCGCGCCAGCCTGCGAAGCATTTTCTGGTAGGGCCGTGGCTCTGGCGACAGCTCCCATGCCCGAAGAGCCAGGAGGGAAAGCCGTGCCTCGTTGGAAAGCTCTTTGGCAGCCGATCGCGTGGCCCCACAGCCCATGGGGCTGCGGGCTATGCGGCGACCGTCAGCCTCCCTGCCACCGGCGCCCACGTGGCGCCGCTGCGCCAGCCTGCGAAGCATTTTCCTGTAGGGCCGCGGCTCTGGCGACAGCTCCCACGCCCGAAGAGCCAGGAGGGAAAGCCGTGCCTCGTTGGAAAGCTCTTTGGCAGCCGCTCGCCTGGCGAAACAGCCTGTGGGGCTGCGGGCTTTGTGGCGGCCGTCAGCCTCGGAGCCAACGGCGCCCACGTGGCGCCGCTCCACCAGCCTGCGAAGCATTTTCCTGTAGGGCCGCGGCTCTGGCGACAGCTCCCACGCCCGAAGAGCCAGGAGGGAAAGCCGTGCCTCGTTGGAAAGCTCTTTGGCAGCCGATCGCGTGGCCCCACAGCCCGTGGGGCTGCGGGCTTTGTGGCGGCCGTCAGCCTCCCCGCCACCGGCCCCCACCAGGTGCAGCCGCGCCAGCCTGCGAAGCATTTTCCTGTAGGGCCGCGGCTCTGGCGACAGCTCCCACGCCCTAAGAGCGAGGAGAGAAAGCCGTGCCTCGTTGGAAAGCTCTTTGGCAGCCGCTCGCCTGGCGAAACAGCCTGTGGGGCTGCGGGCTTTGCGGCGGCCGTCAGCCTCGCTGCCACCGGCGCCCACGTGGCGCCGCTGCGCCAGCCTGCGAAGCATTTTCCTGTAGGGCCGCAACTCTGGCGACAGCTCCCAAGCACGAAGAGCCAGGAGGGAAAGCCGTGCCTCGTTGGAAAGCTCTTTGGCAGCCGATCGCGTGGCCCCACAGCCCGTGGGGCTGCGGGCTTTGTGGCGGCCGTCAGCCTCCCCGCCACCGGCGCCCACCAGGTGCAGCCGCGCCAGCCTGCGAAGCATTTTCCTGTAGGGCCGCGGCTCTGGCGACAGCTCCCACACCCGAAGAGCGAGGAGGGAAAGCCGTGCCTCGTTGGAAAGCTCTTTGGCAGCCGCTCGCCTGGCGAAACAGCCTGTGGGGCTGCGGGCTTTGTGGCGGCTGTCAGCCTCCCCGCCACCGGCGCCCACCAGGTGCAGCCGCGCCAGCCTGCGAAGCATTTTCCTGTAGGGCCGCGTCTCTGGCGACAGCTCCCACGCCCGAAGAGCCAGGAGGGAAAGCCATGCCTCGTTGGAAAGCTCTTTGGCAGCCGCTCGCGTGGCCCCACAGCCCATGGGGCTGCGGGCTCTGCGGCGGCCGTCAGCCTCCCCGCCACCGGCGCCCACGTGGTGCTGCCGCGCCAGCTTGCGAAGCATTTTCCGGTAGGGCTGCGGCTCTGACGACAGCTCCCAAGCCCGAAGAGCCAGGAGGGAAAGCCGTGCCTCGTTGGAAAGCTCTTTGGCGGCCGCTCGCCTGGCGAAACAGCCTGTGGGGCTGCGGGCTTTGCGGCGGCCGTCAGCCTCGGAGCCACCGGCACCCACCAGGTGCAGCCGCGCCAGCCTGCGAAGCATTTTCCGGTAGGGCCGTTTCTCTGGCGACAGCTCCCACGCCCGAAGAGCCAGGAGGGAAAGCCGTGCCTCGTTGGAAAGCTCTTTGGCAGCCGCTCGCCTGGCGAAACAGCCTGTGGGGCTGCGGGCTTTGCGGCGGCCGTCAGCCTCGGAGCCACCGGCACCCACCAGGTGCAGCCGCGCCAGCCTGCGAAGCATTTTCTGGTAGGGCCGTGGCTCTGGCGACAGCTCCCATGCCCGAAGAGCCAGGAGGGAAAGCCGTGCCTCGTTGGAAAGCTCTTTGGCAGCCGCTCGCGTGGCCCCACAGCCCATGGGGCTGCGGGCTATGCGGCGACCGTCAGCCTCCCTGCCACCGGCGCCCACGTGGCGCCGCTGCGCCAGCCTGCGAAGCATTTTCCTGTAGGGCCGCGGCTCTGGCGACAGCTCCCACGCCCTAAGAGCGAGGAGAGAAAGCCGTGCCTCGTTGGAAAGCTCTTTGGCAGCCGCTCGCCTGGCGAAACAGCCTGTGGGGCTGCGGGCTTTGCGGCGGCCGTCAGCCTCGCTGCCACCGGCGCCCACGTGGCGCCGCCCCACCAGCCTGCGAAGCATTTTCCTGTAGGGCCGCGTCTCTGGCGACAGCTCCCACGCCCGAAGAGCCAGGAGGGAAAGCCATGCCTCGTTGGAAAGCTCTTTGGCAGCCTCTCGCGTGGCCCCACAGCCCGTGGGGCTGCGGGCTTTGTGGCGGCCGTCAGCCTCGGCGCCACCGGCGCCCACATGGCGCCGCTGCGCCAGCTTGCGAAGCATTTTCCGGTAGGGCCGCAACTCTGGCGACAGCTCCCAAGCACGAAGAGCCAGGAGGGAAAGCCATGCCTCGTTGGAAAGCTCTTTGGCAGCCGCTCGCCTGGCGAAACAGCCCGTGGGGCTGCGGGCTTTGCCGCGGCCGTCAGCCTCGGAGCCACCGGCGCCCACGTGGCGCCGCCCCACCAGCCTGTGAAGCATTTTCCGGTAGGGCCGCAACTCTGGCGACAGCTCCCAAGCCCGAAGAGCCAGGAGGGAAAGCCGTGCCTCGTTGGAAAGCTCTTTGGCAGCCGCTCGCGTGGCCCCACAGCCCGTGGGGCTGCGGGCTTTGTGGCGGCCGTCAGCCTCCCCGCCACCGGCGCCCACCAGGTGCAGCCGCGCCAGCCTGCGAAGCATTTTCCTGTAGGGCCGCGTCTCTGGCGACAGCTCCCACGCCCGAAGAGCCAGGAGGGAAAGCCATGCCTCGTTGGAAAGCTCTTTGGCAGCCGCTCGCGTGGCCCCACAGCCCATGGGGCTGCGGGCTCTGCGGCGGCCGTCAGCCTCCCCGCCACCGGCGCCCACGTGGTGCTGCCGCGCCAGCTTGCGAAGCATTTTCCGGTAGGGCTGCGGCTCTGACGACAGCTCCCAAGCCCGAAGAGCCAGGAGGGAAAGCCGTGCCTCGTTGGAAAGCTCTTTGGCGGCCGCTCGCCTGGCGAAACAGCCTGTGGGGCTGCGGGCTTTGCGGCGGCCGTCAGCCTCGGAGCCACCGGCACCCACCAGGTGCAGCCGCGACAGCCTGCGAAGCATTTTCCGGTAGGGCCGTTTCTCTGGCGACAGCTCCCACGCCCGAAGAGCCAGGAGGGAAAGCCGTGCCTCGTTGGAAAGCTCTTTGGCAGCCGCTCGCCTGGCGAAACAGCCTGTGGGGCTGCGGGCTTTGCGGCGGCCGTCAGCCTCGGAGCCACCGGCACCCACCAGGTGCAGCCGCGCCAGCCTGCGAAGCATTTTCTGGTAGGGCCGTGGCTCTGGCGACAGCTCCCACGCCCGAAGAGCCAGGAGGGAAAGCCGTGCCTCGTTGGAAAGCTCTTTGGCAGCCGATCGCGTGGCCCCACAGCCCATGGGGCTGCGGGCTATGCGGCGACCGTCAGCCTCCCTGCCACCGGCGCCCACGTGGCGCCGCTGCGACAGCCTGCGAAGCATTTTCCTGTAGGGCCGCGGCTCTGGCGACAGCTCCCACGCCCGAAGAGCCAGGAGGGAAAGCCGTGCCTCGTTGGAAAGCTCTTTGGCAGCCGCTCGCCTGGCGAAACAGCCTGTGGGGCTGCGGGCTTTGCGGCGGCCGTCAGCCTCGGAGCCAACGGCGCCCACGTGGCGCCGCCCCACCAGCCTGCGAAGCATTTTCCTGTAGGGCCGCGGCTCTGGCGACAGCTCCCACGCCCGAAGAGCCAGGAGGGAAAGCCATGCCTCGTTGGAAAGCTCTTTGGCAGCCGATCGCGTGGCCCCACAGCCCGTGGGGCTGCGGGCTTTGTGGCGGCCGTCAGCCTCCCCGCCACCGGCGCCCACCAGGTGCAGCCGCGCCAGCCTGCGAAGCAGTTTCCTGTAGGGCCGCGGCTCTGGCGACAGCTCCCACGCCCTAAGAGCGAGGAGAGAAAGCCGTGCCTCGTTGGAAAGCTCTTTGGCAGCCGCTCGCCTGGCGAAACAGCCTGTGGGGCTGCGGGCTTTGCGGCGGCCGTCAGCCTCGCTGCCACCGGCGCCCACGTGGCGCCGCTGCGCCAGCCTGCGAAGCATTTTCCTGTAGGGCCGCGTCTCTGGCGACAGCTCCCACGCCCGAAGAGCCAGGAGGGAAAGCCATGCCTCGTTGGAAAGCTCTTTGGCAGCCTCTCGCGTGGCCCCACAGCCCGTGGGGCTGCGGGCTTTGTGGCGGCCGTCAGCCTCGGCGCCACCTGCGCCCACATGGCGCCGCTGCGCCAGCTTGCGAAGCATTTTCCGGTAGGGCCGCAACTCTGGCGACAGCTCCCAATCACGAAGAGCCAGGAGGGAAAGCCATGCCTCGTTGGAAAGCTCTTTGGCAGCCGCTCGCCTGGCGAAACAGCCCGTGGGGCTGCGGGCTTTGCCGCGGCCGTCAGCCTCGGAGCCACCGGCGCCCACGTGGCGCCGCCCCACCAGCCTGTGAAGCATTTTCCGGTAGGGCCGCAACTCTGGCGACAGCTCCCAAGCCCGAAGAGCCAGGAGGGAAAGCCGTGCCTCGTTGGAAAGCTCTTTGGCAGCCGCTCGCGTGGCCCCACAGCCCGTGGGGCTGCGGGCTTTGTGGCGGCCGTCAGCCTCCCCGCCACCGGCGCCCACCAGGTGCAGCCGCGCCAGCCTGCGAAGCATTTTCCTGTAGGGCCGCGGCTCTGGCGACAGCTCCCACGCCCGAAGAGCCAGGAGGGAAAGCCGTGCCTCGTTGGAAAGCTCTTTGGCAGCCGATCGCGTGGCCCCACAGCCCGTGGGGCTGCGGGCTTTGTGGCGGCCGTCAGCCTCCCCGCCACCGGCGCCCACCAGGTGCAGCCGCGCCAGCCTGCGAAGCATTTTCCTGTAGGGCCGCGGCTCTGACGACAGCTCCCACGCCCTAAGAGCGAGGAGAGAAAGCCGTGCCTCGTTGGAAAGCTCTTTGGCAGCCGCTCGCCTGGCGAAACAGCCTGTGGGGCTGCGGGCTTTGCGGCGGCCGTCAGCCTCGCTGCCACCGGCGCCCACGTGGCGCCGCTGCGCCAGCCTGCGAAGCATTTTCCGGTAGGGCCGCGGCTCTGGCGACAGCTCCCAAGCACGAAGAGCCAGGAGGGAAAGCCATGCCTCGTTGGAAAGCTCTTTGGCAGCCGCTCGCGTGGCCCCACAGCCCATGGGGCTGCGGGCTCTGCGGCGGCCGTCAGCCTCGGCGCCACCGGCGCCCACGTGGTGCTGCCGCGCCAGCTTGCGAAGCATTTTCCGGTAGGGCTGCGGCTCTGACGACAGCTCCTAAGCCCGAAGAGCCAGGAGGGAAAGCCGTGCCTCGTTGGAAAGCTCTTTGGCGGCCGCTCGCCTGGCGAAACAGCCTGTGGGGCTGCGGGCTTTGCGGCGGCCGTCAGCCTCGGAGCCACCGGCACCCACCAGGTGCAGCCGCGCCAGCCTGCGAAGCATTTTCCGGTCGGGCCGTTTCTCTGGCGACAGCTCCCACGCCCGAAGAGCCAGGAGGGAAAGCCGTGCCTCGTTGGAAAGCTGTTTGGCAGCCGCTCGCCTGGCGAAACAGCCTGTGGGGCTGCGGGCTTTGCGGCGGCCGTCAGCCTCGGAGCCACCGGCACCCACCAGGTGCAGCCGCGCCAGCCTGCGAAGCATTTTCTGGTAGGGCCGTGGCTCTGGCGACAGCTCCCATGCCCGAAGAGCCAGGAGGGAAAGCCGTGCCTCGTTGGAAAGCTCTTTGGCAGCCGCTCGCGTGGCCCCACAGCCCATGGGGCTGCGGGCTATGCGGCGACCGTCAGCCTCCCTGCCACCGGCGCCCACGTGGCGCCGCTGCGCCAGCCTGCGAAGCATTTTCCTGTAGGGCCGCGGCTCTGGCGACAGCTCCCACGCCCGAAGAGCCAGGAGGGAAAGCCGTGCCTCGTTGGAAAGCTCTTTGGCAGCCGCTCGCCTGGCGAAACAGCCTGTGGGGCTGCGGGCTTTGCGGCGGCCGTCAGCCTCAGAGCCAACGGCGCCCACGTGGCGCCGCTCCACCAGCCTGCGAAGCATTTTCCTGTAGGGCCGCGGCTCTGGCGACAGCTCCCACGCCCGAAGAGCCAGGAGGGAAAGCCGTGCCTCGTTGGAAAGCTCTTTGGCAGCCGATCGCGTGGCCCCACAGCCCGTGGGGCTGCGGGCTTTGTGGCGGCCGTCAGCCTCCCCGCCACCGGCCCCCACCAGGTGCAGCCGCGCCAGCCTGCGAAGCATTTTCCTGTAGGGCCGCGGCTCTGGCGACAGCTCCCACGCCCTAAGAGCGAGGAGAGAAAGCCGTGCCTCGTTGGAAAGCTCTTTGGCAGCCGCTCGCCTGGCGAAACAGCCTGTGGGGCTACGGGCTTTGCGGCGGCCGTCAGCCTCGCTGCCACCGGCGCCCACGTGGCGCCGCTGCGCCAGCCTGCGAAGCATTTTCCTGTAGGGCCGCAACTCTGGCGACAGCTCCCAAGCACGAAGAGCCAGGAGGGAAAGCCGTGCCTCGTTGGAAAGCTCTTTGGCAGCCGATCGCGTGGCCCCACAGCCCGTGGGGCTGCGGGCTTTGTGGCGGCCGTCAGTCTCCCCGCCACCGGCGCCCACCAGGTGCAGCCGCGCCAGCCTGCGAAGCATTTTCCTGTAGGGCCGCGGCTCTGGCGACAGCTCCCACACCCGAAGAGCGAGGAGGGAAAGCCGTGCCTCGTTGGAAAGCTCTTTGGCAGCCGCTCGCCTGGCGAAACAGCCTGTGGGGCTGCGGGCTTTGTGGCGGCTGTCAGCCTCCCCGCCACCGGCGCCCACCAGGTGCAGCCGCGCCAGCCTGCGAAGCATTTTCCTGTAGGGCCGCGTCTCTGGCGACAGCTCCCACGCCCGAAGAGCCAGGAGGGAAAGCCATGCCTCGTTGGAAAGCTCTTTGGCAGCCGCTCGCGTGGCCCCACAGCCCATGGGGCTGCGGGCTCTGCGGCGGCCGTCAGCCTCCCCGCCACCGGCGCCCACGTGGTGCTGCCGCGCCAGCTTGCGAAGCATTTTCCGGTAGGGCTGCGGCTCTGACGACAGCTCCCAAGCCCGAAGAGCCAGGAGGGAAAGCCGTGCCTCGTTGGAAAGCTCTTTGGCGGCCGCTCGCCTGGCGAAACAGCCTGTGGGGCTGCGGGCTTTGCGGCGGCCGTCAGCCTCGGAGCCACCGGCACCCACCAGGTGCAGCCGCGCCAGCCTGCGAAGCATTTTCCGGTAGGGCCGTTTCTCTGGCGACAGCTCCCACGCCCGAAGAGCCAGGAGGGAAAGCCGTGCCTCGTTGGAAAGCTCTTTGGCAGCCGCTCGCCTGGCGAAACAGCCTGTGGGGCTGCGGGCTTTGCGGCGGCCGTCAGCCTCGGAGCCACCGGCACCCACCAGGTGCAGCCGCGCCAGCCTGCGAAGCATTTTCTGGTAGGGCCGTGGCTCTGGCGACAGCTCCTATGCCCGAAGAGCCAGGAGGGAAAGCCGTGCCTCGTTGGAAAGCTCTTTGGCAGCCGCTCGCGTGGCCCCACAGCCCATGGGGCTGCGGGCTATGCGGCGACCGTCAGCCTCCCTGCCACCGGCGCCCACGTGGCGCCGCTGCGCCAGCCTGCGAAGCATTTTCCTGTAGGGCCGCGGCTCTGGCGACAGCTCCCACGCCCTAAGAGCGAGGAGAGAAAGCCGTGCCTCGTTGGAAAGCTCTTTGGCAGCCGCTCGCCTGGCGAAACAGCCTGTGGGGCTGCGGGCTTTGCGGCGGCCGTCAGCCTCGCTGCCACCGGCGCCCACGTGGCGCCGCCCCACCAGCCTGCGAAGCATTTTCCTGTAGGGCCGCGTCTCTGGCGACAGCTCCCACGCCCGAAGAGCCAGGAGGGAAAGCCATGCCTCGTTGGAAAGCTCTTTGGCAGCCTCTCGCGTGGCCCCACAGCCCGTGGGGCTGCGGGCTTTGTGGCGGCCGTCAGCCTCGGCGCCACCGGCGCCCACATGGCGCCGCTGCGCCAGCTTGCGAAGCATTTTCCGGTAGGGCCGCAACTCTGGCGACAGCTCCCAAGCACGAAGAGCCAGGAGGGAAAGCCATGCCTCGTTGGAAAGCTCTTTGGCAGCCGCTCGCCTGGCGAAACAGCCCGTGGGGCTGCGGGCTTTGCCGCGGCCGTCAGCCTCGGAGCCACCGGCGCCCACGTGGCGCCGCCCCACCAGCCTGTGAAGCATTTTCCGGTAGGGCCGCAACTCTGGCGACAGCTCCCAAGCACGAAGAGCCAGGAGGGAAAGCCGTGCCTCGTTGGAAAGCTCTTTGGCAGCCGATCGAGTGGCCCCACAGCCCGTGGGGCTGCGGGCTTTGTGGCGGCCGTCAGCCTCCCCGCCACCGGCGCCCACCAGGTGCAGCCGCGCCAGCCTGCGAAGCATTTTCCTCTAGGGCCGCGGCTCTGGCGACAGCTCCCACACCCGAAGAGCGAGGAGGGAAAGCCGTGCCTCGTTGGAAAGCTCTTTGGCAGCCGCTCGCCTGGCGAAACAGCCTGTGGGGCTGCGGGCTTTGTGGCGGCCGTCAGCCTCCCCGCCACCGGCGCCCACCAGGTGCAGCCGCGCCAGCCTGCGAAGCATTTTCCTGTAGGGCCGCGTCTCTGGCGACAGCTCCCACGCCCGAAGAGCCAGGAGGGAAAGCCATGCCTCGTTGGAAAGCTCTTTGGCAGCCGCTCGCGTGGCCCCACAGCCCATGGGGCTGCGGGCTCTGCGGCGGCCGTCAGCCTCCCCGCCACCGGCGCCCACGTGGTGCTGCCGCGCCAGCTTGCGAAGCATTTTCCGGTAGGGCTGCGGCTCTGACGACAGCTCCCAAGCCCGAAGAGCCAGGAGGGAAAGCCGTGCCTCGTTGGAAAGCTCTTTTGCGGCCGCTCGCCTGGCGAAACAGCCTGTGGGGCTGCGGGCTTTGCGGCGGCCGTCAGCCTCGGAGCCACCGGCACCCACCAGGTGCAGCCGCGCCAGCCTGCGAAGCATTTTCCGGTAGGGACGTTTCTCTGGCGACAGCTCCCACGCCCGAAGAGCCAGGAGGGAAAGCCGTGCCTCGTTGGAAAGCTCTTTGGCAGCCGCTCGCCTGGCGAAACAGCCTGTGGGGCTGCGGGCTTTGCGGCGGCCGTCAGCCTCGGAGCCACCGGCACCCACCAGGTGCAGCCGCGCCAGCCTGCGAAGCATTTTCTGGTAGGGCCGTGGCTCTGGCGACAGCTCCCATG
Organism: Chroicocephalus ridibundus; assembly: GCF_963924245.1. Lineage (NCBI taxonomy): Eukaryota > Metazoa > Chordata > Aves > Charadriiformes > Laridae > Chroicocephalus > Chroicocephalus ridibundus. Next base: position 7,218,743 of record NC_086306.1, read on the forward strand.
CCCGAAGAGCCAGGAGGGAAAGCCGTGCCTCGTTGGAAATCTCTTTGGCAGCCGATCGCGTGGCCCCACAGCCCATGGGGCTGCGGGCTATGCGGCGACCGTCAGCCTCCCTGCCACCGGCGCCCACGTGGCGCCGCTGCGCCAGCCTGCGAAGCATTTTCCTGTAGGGCCGCGGCTCTGGCGACAGCTCCCACGCCCGAAGAGCCAGGAGGGAAAGCCGTGCCTCGTTGGAAAGCTCTTTGGCAGCCGCTCGCCTGGCGAAACAGCCTGTGGGGCTGCGGGCTTTGCGGCGGCCGTCAGCCTCGGAGCCAACGGCGCCCACGTGGCGCCGCCCCACCAGCCTGCGAAGCATTTTCCTGTAGGGCCGCGGCTCTGGCGACAGCTCCCACGCCCGAAGAGCCAGGAGGGAAAGCCATGCCTCGTTGGAAAGCTCTTTGGCAGCCGATCGCGTGGCCCCACAGCCCGTGGGGCTGCGGGCTTTGTGGCGGCCGTCAGCCTCCCCGCCACCGGCGCCCACCAGGTGCAGCCGCGCCAGCCTGCGAAGCAGTTTCCTGTAGGGCCGCGGCTCTGGCGACAGCTCCCACGCCCTAAGAGCGAGGAGAGAAAGCCGTGCCTCGTTGGAAAGCTCTTTGGCAGCCGCTCGCCTGGCGAAACAGCCTGTGGGGCTGCGGGCTTTGCGGCGGCCGTCAGCCTCGCTGCCACCGGCGCCCACGTGGCGCCGCTGCGCCAGCCTGCGAAGCATTTTCCTGTAGGGCCGCGTCTCTGGCGACAGCTCCCACGCCCGAAGAGCCAGGAGGGAAAGCCATGCCTCGTTGGAAAGCTCTTTGGCAGCCTCTCGCGTGGCCCCACAGCCCGTGGGGCTGCGGGCTTTGTGGCGGCCGTCAGCCTCGGCGCCACCTGCGCCCACATGGCGCCGCTGCGCCAGCTTGCGAAGCATTTTCCGGTAGGGCCGCAACTCTGGCGACAGCTCCCAATCACGAAGAGCCAGGAGGGAAAGCCATGCCTCGTTGGAAAGCTCTTTGGCAGCCGCTCGCCTGGCGAAACAGCCCGTGGGGCTGCGGGCTTTGCCGCGGCCGTCAGCCTCGGAGCCACCGGCGCCCACGTGGCGCCGCCCCACCAGCCTGTGAAGCATTTTCCGGTAGGGCCGCAACTCTGGCGACAGCTCCCAAGCCCGAAGAGCCAGGAGGGAAAGCCGTGCCTCGTTGGAAAGCTCTTTGGCAGCCGCTCGCGTGGCCCCACAGCCCGTGGGGCTGCGGGCTTTGTGGCGGCCGTCAGCCTCCCCGCCACCGGCGCCCACCAGGTGCAGCCGCGCCAGCCTGCGAAGCATTTTCCTGTAGGGCCGCGGCTCTGGCGACAGCTCCCACGCCCGAAGAGCCAGGAGGGAAAGCCGTGCCTCGTTGGAAAGCTCTTTGGCAGCCGCTCGCGTGGCCCCACAGCCCGTGGGGCTGCGGGCTTTGCGGCGGCCGTCAGCCTCGCTGCCACCGGCGCCCATGTGTCACCGCCTCACCAGGCTGCGAAGCATTTTCCGGTAGGGCCGCGGCTCTGGCGACAGCTCCCACGCCCGAAGAGCCAGGAGGGAAAGTCGTGCCTCGCTGGAAAGCTCTTTGGCAGCCGCTCGTGTGGCCCCACAGCCCGTGGGGCTGCGGGCTTTGCGGCGGCCGTCAGCCTCGCCGCCAACGGTGCCCACGTGGCGCTGCCGTGCCAGCTTGCGAATCATTTTCCGGTAGGGCTGCGGCTCTGAGGACAACTCCCAAGCCCGAAGAGCCAGGAGGGAAAGCCATGCCTCGTTGGAAATCTCTTTGGCAGCCGCTCGCGTGGCCCCACAGCCCGTGGGGCTGCGGGCTCTGCGGCGGCCGTCAGCCTCGCCGCCACCGGCGCCCACGTGGTGCTGCCGCGCCAGCTTGCGAAGCATTTTCCGGTAGGGCTGCGGCTCTGACGACAGCTCCCAAGCCCGAAGAGCCAGGAGGGAAAGCCGTGCCTCGTTGGAAAGCTCTTTGGCGGCCGCTCGCCTGGCGAAACAGCCTGTGGGGCTGCGGGCTTTGCGGCGGCCGTCAGCCTCGGAGCCACCGGCACCCACCAGGTGCAGCCGCGCCAGCCTGCGAAGCATTTTCCGGTAGGGCCGTTTCTCTGGCGACAGCTCCCACGCCCGAAGAGCCAGGAGGGAAAGCCGTGCCTCGTTGGAAAGCTCTTTGGCAGCCGCTCGCCTGGCGAAACAGCCTGTGGGGCTGCGGGCTTTGCGGCGGCCGTCAGCCTCGGAGCCACCGGCACCCACCAGGTGCAGCCGCGCCAGCCTGCGAAGCATTTTCTGGTAGGGCCGTGGCTCTGGCGACAGCTCCCACGCCCGAAGAGCCAGGAGGGAAAGCCATGCCTCGTTGGAAAGCTCTTTGGCAGCCTCTCGCGTGGCCCCACAGCCCGTGGGGCTGCGGGCTTTGTGGCGGCCGTCAGCCTCGGCGCCACCGGCGCCCACATGGCGCCGCCGCGCCAGCTTGCGAAGCATTTTCCGGTAGGGCCGCAACTCTGGCGACAGCTCCCAAGCACGAAGAGCCAGGAGGGAAAGCCATGCCTCGTTGGAAAGCTCTTTGGCAGCCGCTCGCCTGGCGAAACAGCCCGTGGGGCTGCGGGCTTTGCCGCGGCCGTCAGCCTCGGAGCCACCGGCGCCCACGTGGCGCCGCCCCACCAGCCTGTGAAGCATTTTCCGGTAGGGCCGCAACTCTGGCGACAGCTCCCAAGCACGAAGAGCCAGGAGGGAAAGCCGTGCCTCGTTGGAAAGCTCTTTGGCAGCCGATCGCGTGGCCCCACAGCCCGTGGGGCTGCAGGCTTTGTGGCGGCCGTCAGCCTCCCTGCCACCGGCGCCCACCAGGTGCCGCCGCGCCAGCCTGCGAAGCATTTTCCGGTAGGGCTGCGGCTCTGACGACAACTCCCAAGCCCGAAGAGCCAGGAGGGAAAGCCATGCCTCGTTGGAAAGCTCTTTGGCAGCCACTCGCGTGGCCCCACAGCCCATCGGGCTGCGGGCTCTGCGGCGGCCGTCAGCCTCGCTGCCACCGGCGCCCACGTGGCGCCGCTGCGCCAGCCTGCGAAGCGTTTTCCGGTAGGGCCGCGGCTCTGGCGACAGCTCCCACGCCCGAAGAGCCAGGAGGAAAAGCCATGCCTCGTTGGAAAGCTCTTTGGCAGCCGCTCGCGTGGCCCCACAGCCCGTGGGGCTGCGGGCTTTGCGGCGGCCGTCAGCCTCGGCGCCACCGGCGCCCACATGGTGCTGCCGCGCCAGCTTGCGAAGCATTTTCCGGTAGGGCTGCGGCTCTGACGACAGGTCCCAAGCCCGAAGAGCCAGGAGGGAAAGCCGTGCCTCGTTGGAAAGCTCTTTGGCGGCCGCTAGCCTGGCGAAACAGCCTGTGGGGCTGCGGGCTTTGCGGCGGCCGTCAGCCTCGGAGCCACCGGCACCCACCAGGTGCAGCCGCGCCAGCCTGCGAAGCATTTTCCGGTAGGGCCGTTTCTCTGGCGACAGCTCCCACGCCCGAAGAGCCAGGAGGGAAAGCCGTGCCTCGTTGGAAAGCTCTTTGGCAGCCTCTCGCGTGGCCCCACAGCCCGTGGGGCTGCGGGCTTTGTGGCGGCCGTCAGCCTCGGCGCCACCGGCGCCCACATGGCGCCGCCGCACCAGCTTGCGAAGCATTTTCCGGTAGGGCCGCAACTCTGGCGACAGCTCCCAAGCACGAAGAGCCAGGAGGGAAAGCCATGCCTCGTTGGAAAGCTCTTTGGCAGCCGCTCGCCTGGCGAAACAGCCCGTCGGGCTGCGGGCTTTGCCGCGGCCGTCAGCCTCGGAGCCACCGGCGCCCACGTGGCGCCGCCCCACCAGCCTGTGAAGCATTTTCCGGTAGGGCCGCAACTCTGGCGACAGCTCCCAAGCACGAAGAGCCAGGAGGGAAAGCCGTGCCTCGTTGGAAAGCTCTTTGGCAGCCGATCGCGTGGCCCCACAGCCCGTGGGGCTGCAGGCTTTGTGGCGGCCGTCAGCCTCCCTGCCACCGGCGCCCACCAGGTGCAGCCGCGCCAGCCTGCGAAGCATTTTCCTGTAGGGCCGCGGCTCTGGCGACAGCTCCCACACCCGAAGAGCGAGGAGGGAAAGCCGTGCCTCGTTGGAAAGCTCTTTGGCAGCCGCTCGCGTGGCCCCACAGCCCGTGGGGCTGCGGGCTTTGCGGCGGCCGTCAGCCTCGCTGCCACCGGCGCCCATGTGTCACCGCCTCACCAGGCTGCGAAGCATTTTCCGGTAGGGCCGCGGCTCTGGCGACAGCTCCCACGCCCGAAGAGCCAGGAGGGAAAGTCGTGCCTCGCTGGAAAGCTCTTTGGCAGCCGCTCGTGTGGCCCCACAGCCCGTGTGGCTGCGGGCTTTGCGGCGGCCGTCAGCCTCGCCGCCAACGGTGCCCACGTGGCGCTGCCGTGCCAGCTTGCGAAGCATTTTCCGGTAGGGCTGCGGCTCTGACGACAACTCCCAAGCCCGAAGAGCCAGGAGGGAAAGCCGTGCCTCGTTGGAAAGCTCTTTGGCAGCCGCTCGCGTGGCCCCACAGCCCATCGGGCTGCGGGCTCTGCGGCGGCCGTCAGCCTCGCCGCCACCGGCGCCCACGTGGCGCCGCTGCGCCAGCCTGCGAAGCGTTTTCCGGTAGGGCCGCGGCTCTGGCGACAGCTCCCACGCCCGAAGAGCCAGGAGGAAAAGCCATGCCTCGTTGGAAAGCTCTTTGGCAGCCGCTCGCGTGGCCCCACAGCCCGTGGGGCTGCGGGCTTTGCGGCGGCCGTCAGCCTCGGCGCCACCGGCGCCCACGTGGTGCTGCCGCGCCAGCTTGCGAAGCATTTTCCGGTAGGGCTGCGGCTCTGACGACAGGTCCCAAGCCCGAAGAGCCAGGAGGGAAAGCCGTGCCTCGTTGGAAAGCTCTTTGGCGGCCGCTAGCCTGGCGAAACAGCCTGTGGGGCTGCGGGCTTTGCGGCGGCCGTCAGCCTCGGAGCCACCGGCACCCACCAGGTGCAGCCGCGCCAGCCTGCGAAGCATTTTCCGGTAGGGCCGTTTCTCTGGCGACAGCTCCCACGCCCGAAGAGCCAGGAGGGAAAGCCGTGCCTCGTTGGAAAGCTCTTTGGCAGCCGCTCGCCTGGCGAAACAGCCTGTGTGGCTGCGGGCTTTGCGGCGGCCGTCAGCCTCGGAGCCACCGGCACCCACCAGGTGCAGCCGCGCCAGCCTGCGAAGCATTTTCTGGTAGGGCCGTGGCTCTGGCGACAGCTCCCATGCCCGAAGAGCCAGGAGGGAAAGCCGTGCCTCGTTGGAAAGCTCTTTGGCAGCCGATCGCGTGGCCCCACAGCCCATGGGGCTGCGGGCTATGCGGCCACCGTCAGCCTCCCTGCCACCGGCGCCCACGTGGCGCCGCTGCGCCAGCCTGCGAAGGATTTTCCTGTAGGGCCGCGGCTCTGGCCACAGCTCCCACGCCCGAAGAGCCAGGAGGGAAAGCCGTGCCTCGTTGGAAAGCTCTTTGGCAGCCGCTCGTGTGGCCCCACAGCCCGTGGGGCTGCGGGCTTTGTGGCGGCCGTCAGCCTCCCCGCCACCGGCGCCCACCAGGTGCAGCCGCGCCAGCCTGCGAAGCATTTTCCTGTAGGGCCGCGGCTCTGGCGACAGCTCCCACGCCCTAAGAGCGAGGAGAGAAAGCCGTGCCTCGTTGGAAAGCTCTTTGGCAGCCGCTCGCCTGGCGAAACAGCCTGTGGGGCTGCGGGCTTTGCGGCGGCCGTCAGCCTCGCTGCCACCGGCGCCCACGTGGCGCCGCTGCGCCAGCCTGCGAAGCATTTTCCTGTAGGGCCGCGTCTCTGGCGACAGCTCCCACGCCCGAAGAGCCAGGAGGGAAAGCCATGCCTCGTTGGAAAGCTCTTTGGCAGCCTCTCGCGTGGCCCCACAGCCTGTGGGGCTGCGGGCTTTGCGGCGGCCGTCAGCCTCGCTGCCACCGGCGCCCACGCGGCGCCGCTGCGCCAGCTTGCGAAGCATTTTGCGGTAGGGCCGCGGCTCTGGCGACAGCTCCCAAGCACGAAGAGCCAGGAGGGAAAGCCATGCCTTGTTGGAAAGCTCTTTGGCAGCCGCTCGCCTGGCGAAACAGCCCGTGGGGCTGCGGGCTTTGCCGCGGCCGTCAGCCTCGGAGCCACCGGCGCCCACGTGGCGCCGCCCCACCAGCCTGTGAAGCATTTTCCGGTAGGGCCGCAACTCTGGCGACAGCTCCCAAGCACGAAGAGCCAGGAGGGAAAGCCGTGCCTCGTTGGAAAGCTCTTTGGCAGCCGATCGCGTGGCCCCACAGCCCGTGGGGCTGCGGGCTTTGTGGCGGCCGTCAGCCTCCCCGCCACCGGCGCCCACCAGGTGCAGCCGCGCCAGCCTGCGAAGCATTTTCCTGTAGGGCCGCGGCTCTGGCGACAGCTCCCACACCCGAAGAGCGAGGAGGGAAAGCCGTGCCTCGTTGGAAAGCTCTTTGGCAGCCGCTCGCCTGGCGAAACAGCCTGTGGGGCTGCGGGCTTTGCGGCGGCCGTCAGCCTCGCTGCCACCGGCGCCCATGTGTCACCGCCTCACCAGGCTGCGAAGCATTTTCCGGTAGGGCCGCGGCTCTGGCGACAGCTCCCACGCCCGAAGAGCCAGGAGGGAAAGTCGTGCCTCGCTGGAAAGCTCTTTGGCAGCCGCTCGTGTGGCCCCACAGCCCGTGTGGCTGCGGGCTTTGCGGCGGCCGTCAGCCTCGCCGCCAACGGTGCCCACGTGGCGCTGCCGTGCCAGCTTGCGAATCATTTTCCGGTAGGGCTGCGGCTCTGACGACAACTCCCAAGCCCGAAGAGCCAGGAGGGAAAGCCGTGCCTCGTTGGAAAGCTCTTTGGCAGCCGCTCGCGTGGCCCCACAGCCCGTGGGGCTGCGGGCTCTGCGGCGGCCGTCAGCCTCGGCGCCACCGGCGCCCACGTGGCGCTGCCGCGCCAGCTTGCGAAGCATTTTCCGGTAGGGCTGCGGCTCTGACGACAGCTCCCAAGCCCGAAGAGCCAGGAGGGAAAGCCGTGCCTCGTTGGAAAGCTCTTTGGCGGCCGCTCGCCTGGCGAAACAGCCTGTGGGGCTGCGGGCTTTGCGGCGGCCGTCAGCCTCGGAGCCACCGGCACCCACCAGGTGCAGCCGCGCCAGCCTGCGAAGCATTTTCCGGTAGGGCCGTGGCTCTGGCGACAGCTCCCACGCCAAAAGAGCCAGGAGGGAAAGCCGTGCCTCGTTGGAAAGCTCTTTGGCAGCCGATCGCGTGGCCCCACAGCCCATGGGGCTGCGGGCTTTGTGGCGGCCGTCAGCCTCCCCGCCACCGGCGCCCACCAGGTGCAGCCGCGCCAGCCTGCGAAGCATTTTCCTGTAGGGCCGCAGCTCTGGCGACAGCTCCCACGCCCTAAGAGCGAGGAGAGAAAGCCGTGCCTCGTTGGAAAGCTCTTTGGCAGCCGCTCGCCTGGCGAAACAGCCTGTGGGGCTGCGGGCTTTGCGGCGGCCGTCAGCCTCGCTGCCACCGGCGCCCACGTGGCGCCGCTGCGCCAGCCTGCGAAGCATTTTCCGGTAGGGCCGCGTCTCTGGCGACAGCTCCCACGCCCGAAGAGCCAGGAGGGAAAGCCATGCCTCGTTGGAAAGCTCTTTGGCAGCCGATCGCGTGGCCCCACCGCCCGTGGGGCTGCGGGCTTTGTGGCGGCCGTCAGCCTCGGCGCCACCGGCGCCCACATGGCGCCGCCGCGCCAGCTTGCGAAGCATTTTCCGGTAGGGCCGCATCACTGGCGACATCTCCCAAGCACGAAGAGCCAGGAGGGAAAGCCATGCCTCGTTGGAAAGCTCTTTGGCAGCCGCTCGCCTGGCGAAACAGCCCGTGGGGCTGCGGGCTTTGCCGCGGCCGTCAGCCTCGGAGCCACCGGCGCCCACGTGGCGCCGCCCCACCAGCCTGTGAAGCATTTTCCGGTAGGGCCGCAACTCTGGCGACAGCTCCCAAGCACGAAGAGCCAGGAGGGAAAGCCGTGCCTCGTTGGAAAGCTCTTTGGCAGCCGATCGCGTGGCCCCACAGCCCGTGGGGCTGCGGGCTTTGTGGCGGCCGTCAGCCTCCCCGCCACCGGCGCCCACCAGGTGCAGCCGCGCCAGCCTGCGAAGCATTTTCCTGTAGGGCCGCGGCTCTGGCGACAGCTCCCACGCCCGAAGAGCGAGGAGGGAAAGCAGTGCCTCGTTGGAAAGCTCTTTGGCAGCCGCTCGCGTGGCCTCACAGCCCGTGGGGCTGCGGGCTTTGCAGCGGCCGTCAGCCTCGGCGCCACCGGCGCCCACGAGGCGCCGCCGCGCCTGCTTGCGAAGCATTTTCCAGTAGGGCCACGGCTCTGACGACAACTCCCAAGCCCGAAGAGCCAGGAGGGAAAGCCGTGCCTCGTTGGAAAGCTCTTTGGCAGCCGCTTGTGTGGCCCCACAGCCCGTGGGGCTGCGGGCTTTGCGGCGGCCGTCAGCCTCGGAGCCACCAGCGCCCACGTGGCGCCGCCCCACCAGCCTGCGAAGCATTTTCCGGTAGGGCCGCGGCTCTGGCGACAGCTCCCAAGGACGAAGAGCCAGGAGGAAAAGCTGTGCCTCGTTGGAAAGCTCTTTGGCAGCCGCTCGCCTGGCCCCACAGCCCGTGGGGCTGCGGGCTTTGTGGCGGCCGTCAGCCTCCGCGCCACCGGCGTTCACGTGGCGCCGCCGCACAAGCCTGCGAAGCATTTTCCGGTAGGGCCGCGGCTCTGACGACAGCTCCCACGCCCGAAGAGCCAGGAGGGAAAGCCGTGCCTTGTTGGAAAGCTCTTTGGCAGCCGCTCGCGTGGCCCCACAGCCCGTGGGGCTGCGGGCTTTGCGGCGGCCGTCAGCCTCGGCGCCACCGGCGCCCACGTGGCGCTGCCGCGCCAGCTTGTGAAGCATTTTCCGGTAGGGCTGGAGCTCTGACGACAGCTCCCAAGCCCGAAGAGCCAGGAGGGAAAGCCATGCCTCGTTGGAAAGCTCTTTGGCAGCTGCTCGCGTGGCCCCACAGCCCGTGGGGCTGCGGGCTTTGCGGCGGTTGTCAGCCTCGGAGCCACCGGCGCCCACGTGGCGCCGCTGCGCCAGCCTGCGAAGCATTTTCCTGTAGGGCCGCGGCTCTGGTGACAGCTCCCACGCCCGAAGAGCCAGGAGGGAAAGCCATGCCTCGTTGGAAAGCTCTTTGGCAGCCGCTCGCCTGGCGAAACAGCCCGTGCGGCTGCGGGCTTTGCGGCGGCCGTCAGCCTCATAGCCACCGGCGCCCACGTGGCGCCGCCCCACCAGCCTGCGAAGCATTTTCCGGTAGGGCCGCAACTCTGGCGACAGCTCCCAAGCCCGAAGAGCCAGGAGGGAAAGCTGTGCCTCGTTGGAAAGCTCTTTGGCAGCCGCTCGCGTGGCCCCACAGCCCGTGGGGCTGCGGGCTTTGCGGCGGCCGTCAGCCTCAGCGCCACCGGCGCCTACCAGCTACAGCCGCGCCACCCTGCGAAGCATTTTCCAGTAGGGCCGCGGCTCTGGCGACAGCTCCCACGCCCGAAGAGCCAGGAGGGAAAGCCGTGCCTCGTTGGAAAACTCTTTGGCAGCCGCTCGCGTGGCCTCACAGCCCGTGGGGCTGCGGGCTTTGCGGCGGCCGTCAGCCTCTAAGCCACCGGCGCCCACGTGGCGCCGCCGCGCCAGCTTGCGAAGCATTTTCCAGTAGGGCCACGGCTCTGACGACAACTCCCAAGCCCGAAGAGCCAGGAGGGAAAGCCGTGCCTCGTTGGAAAGCTCTTTGGCGGTTGCTCTCGTGACCCCACAGCCCGTGGGGCTGCGGGCTTTGCGGCGGCCGTCAGCCTCGCTGCCACCGGCGCCCACGTGGCGCCGCTGCGCCAGCCTGCGAAGCATTTTCCGGTAGGGCCGCGTCTCTGGCGACAGCTCCCACGCCCGAAGAGCCAGGAGGGAAAGCCATGCCTCGTTGGAAAGCCCTTTGGCAGCCTCTCGCGTTGCCCCACAGCCCGTGGGGCTGCGGGCTTTGCGGCGGCCGTCAGCCTCGGCGACACCAGCGCCCACGTGGCGCCGCCGCACCAGTCTGCGAAGCATTTTCCGGTAGGGCTGCGGCTCTGGCGACAGCTCCCAAGCCCGAAGAGCCAGGAGGGAAAGCCGTGCCTCGTTGGAAAGCTCTTTGGCAGCCGCTCGCCTGGCGAAACAGCCCGTGTGGCTGCGGGCTTTGCGGCGGCCGTCAGCCTCGCCGCCAACAGTGCCCACGTGGCGCTGCCGCGCCAGCTTGCGAAGCATTTTCCGGTAGGGCTGCGGCTCTGACGACAACTCCCAAGCCCGAAGAGCCAGGAAGGAAAGCCATGCCTCGTTGGAAAGCTCTTTGGCAGCCGCTCACGTGGCCCCACAGCCCGTGGGGCTGCGGGCTTTGCGGCGGCCGTCAGCCTCCGCGCCACCGGCGCCCACGTGGCGCCGCTGCGCCAGCCTGCGAAGCATTTTCCTGTAGGGCCGCGGCTCTGGTGACAGCTCCCACGCCCGAAGAGCCAGGAGGGAAAGCCATGCCTCGTTGGAAAGCTCTTTGGCAGCCGCTCGCCTGGCGAAACAGCCCGTGCGGCTGCGGGCTTTGCGGCGGCCGTCAGCCTCGGAGCCACCGGCGCCCACGTGGCGCCGCCCCACCAGCCTGCGAAGCATTTTCCGGTAGGGCCGCAACTCTGGCGACAGCTCCCAAGCCCGAAGAGCCAGGAGGGAAAGCCGTGCCTCGTTGGAAAGCTCTTTGGCAGCTGATCGCGTGGCCCCACAGCCCGTGGGGCTGCGGGCTTTGTGGCGGCCGTCAGCCTCCCCGCCACTGGCGCCCACCAGGTGCAGCCGCGCCAGCCTGCGAAGCATTTTCCTGTAGTGCCGCGGCTCTGGCGACAGCTCCCACGCCCGAAGAGCCAGGAGGGAAAGTCGTGCCTCGTTGGAAAGCTCTTTGGCAGCCGCTCGCCTGGCGAAACAGCCTGTGGGGCTGCGGGCTTTGCGGCGGCCGTCAGCCTCAGCGCCACCGGCGCCCACCAGGTACAGCCGCGCCAGCCTGCGAAGCATTTTCCGGTAGGGCCGCGGCTCTGGCGACAGCTCCCACGCCCGAAGAGCCAGGAGGGAAAGCCGTGCCTCGTTGGAAAGCTCTTTGGCGGTTGCTCTCGTGACCCCACAGCCCGTGGGGCTGCGGGCTTTGCGGCGGCCGTCAGCCTCGCTGCCACCGGCGCCCACGTGGCGCCGCTGCGCCAGCCTGCGAAGCATTTTCCGGTAGGGCCGCGTCTCTGGCGACAGCTCCCACGCCCGAAGAGCCAGGAGGGAAAGCCATGCCTCGTTGGAAAGCCCTTTGGCAGCCTCTCGCGTTGCCCCACAGCCCGTGGGGCTGCGGGCTTTGCGGCGGCCGTCAGACTCGGCGACACCAGCGCCCACGTGGCGCCGCCGCACCAGTCTGCGAAGCATTTTCCGGTAGGGCTGCGGCTCTGGCGACAGCTCCCAAGCCCGAAGAGCCAGGAGGGAAAGCCGTGCCTCGTTGGAAAGCTCTTTGGCAGCCGCTCGCCTGGCGAAACAGCCCGTGTGGCTGCGGGCTTTGCGGCGGCCGTCAGCCTCGCCGCCAACAGTGCCCACGTGGCGCTGCCGCGCCAGCTTGCGAAGCATTTTCCGGTAGGGCTGCGGCTCTGACGACAACTCCCAAGCCCGAAGAGCCAGGAAGGAAAGCCATGCCTCGTTGGAAAGCTCTTTGGCAGCCGCTCACGTGGCCCCACAGCCCGTGGGGCTGCGGGCTTTGCGGCGGCCGTCAGCCTCCGCGCCACCGGCGCCCACGTGGCGCCGCTGCGCCAGCCTGCGAAGCATTTTCCTGTAGGGCCGCGGCTCTGGTGACAGCTCCCACGCCCGAAGAGCCAGGAGGGAAAGCCGTGCCTCGTTGGAAAGCTCTTTGGCAGCCGCTCGCCTGGCGAAACAGCTTGTGGGGCTGCGGGCTTTGCGGCGGCCGTCAGCCTCATAGCCACCGGCGCCCACGTGGCGCCGCCCCACCAGCCTGCGAAGCATTTTCCGGTAGGGCCGCAACTCTGGCGACAGCTCCCAAGCCCGAAGAGCCAGGAGGGAAAGCCGTGCCTCGTTGGAAAGCTCTTTGGCAGCCAATCGCGTGGCCCCACAGCCCGTGGGGCTGCGGGCTTTGTGGCGGCCGTCAGCCTCCCCGCCACCGGCGCCCACCAGGTGCAGCCGCACCAGCCTGCGAAGCATTTTCCTGTAGGGCCGCGGCTCTGACGACAGCTCCCAAGCCCGAAGAACCAGGAGGGAAAGCCGTGCCTCGTTGGAAAGCTCTTTGGCAGCCTCTTCCGTGGCCCCACAGCCCGTGGGGCTGCGGGCTTTGCGGCGGCCGTCAGCCTCACCGCCAACGGTGCCCATGTGGCGCCGCCGCGCAAGTATGCAGAGCTTTTTGCGGTAGGGCCGCGACTCTGGCGACAGCTCCCACGCCCGAAGACCCAGGAGGGAAAGCCGTGCCTCGTTGGAAAGCTCTTTGGCAGCCGCTCGCGTGGCCCCACAGCCCGTGGGGCTGCGGGCTTTGCGGCGGTTGTCAGCCTCGGAGCCACCGGCGCCCACGTGGCGCCGCCCCACCAGCCTGCGAAGCATTTTCCGGTAAGGCCGCAACTCTGGCGACAGCTCCCAAGCCCGAAGAGCCAGGAGGGAAAGCCATGCCTCGTTGGAAAGCTCTTTGGCAGCCGCTCGCCTGGCGAAACAGCCCGTGCGGCTGCGGGCTTTGCGGCGGCCGTCAGCCTCGGAGCCACCGGCGCCCACGTGGCGCCGCCCCACCAGCCTGCGAAGCATTTTCCGGTAGGGCCGCAACTCTGGCGACAGCTCCCAAGCCCGAAGAGCCAGGAGGGAAAGCCGTGCCTCGTTGGAAAGCTCTTTGGCAGCCGATCGCGTGGCCCCACAGCCCGTGGGGCTGCGGGCTTTGTGGCGGCCGTCAGCCTCCCCGCCACTGGCGCCCACCAGGTGCAGCCGCGCCAGCCTGCGAAGCATTTTCCTGTAGTGCCGCGGCTCTGGCGACAGCTCCCACGCCCGAAGAGCCAGGAGGGAAAGTCGTGCCTCGTTGGAAAGCTCTTTGGCAGCCGCTCGCCTGGCGAAACAGCCTGTGGGGCTGCGGGCTTTGCGGCGGCCGTCAGCCTCAGCGCCACCGGCGCCCACCAGGTACAGCCGCGCCAGCCTGCGAAGCATTTTCCGGTAGGGCCGCGGCTCTGGCGACAGCTCCCAAGCCCGAAGAGCCAGGAGGGAAAGCCGTGCCTCGTTGGAAAGCTCTTTGGCGGTTGCTCTCGTGACCCCACAGCCCGTGGGGCTGCGGGCTTTGCGGCGGCCGTCAGCCTCGCTGCCACCGGCGCCCACGTGGCGCCGCTGCGCCAGCCTGCGAAGCATTTTCCGGTAGGGCCGCGTCTCTGGCGACAGCTCCCACGCCCGAAGAGCCAGGAGGGAAAGCCATGCCTCGTTGGAAAGCCCTTTGGCAGCCTCTCGCGTTGCCCCACAGCCCGTGGGGCTGTGGGCTTTGCGGCGGCCGTCAGCCTCGGCGACACCAGCGCCCACGTGGCGCCGCCGCACCAGTCTGCGAAGCATTTTCCGGTAGGGCTGCGGCTCTGACGACAACTCCCAAGCCCGAAGAGCCAGGAGGGAAAGCCGTGCCTCGTTGGAAAGCTCTTTGGCAGCCGCTCGCCTGGCGAAACAGCCCGTGTGGCTGCGGGCTTTGCGGCGGCCGTCAGCCTCGCCGCCAACAGTGCCCACGTGGCGCTGCTGCGCCAGCTTGCGAAGCATTTTCCGGTAGGGCTGCGGCTCTGACGACAACTCCCAAGCCCGAAGAGCCAGGAAGGAAAGCCATGCCTCGTTGGAAAGCTCTTTGGCAGCCGCTCACGTGGCCCCACAGCCCGTGGGGCTGCGGGCTTTGTGGCGGCCGTCAGCCTCCGCGCCACCGGCGCCCACGTGGCGCCGCTGCGCCAGCCTGCGAAGCATTTTCCTGTAGGGCCGCGGCTCTGGTGACAGCTCCCACGCCCGAAGAGCCAGGAGGGAAAGCCGTGCCTCGTTGGAAAGCTCTTTGGCAGCCGCTCGCCTGGCGAAACAGCCTGTGGGGCTGCGGGCTTTGTGGCGGCCGTCAGCCTCCCCGCCACCGGCGCCCACCAGGTGCAGCCGCACCAGCCTGCGAAGCATTTTCCTGTAGGGCCGCGGCTCTGACGACAGCTCCCAAGCCCGAAGAACCAGGAGGGAAAGCCGTGCCTCGTTGGAAAGCTCTTTGGCAGCCTCTTCCGTGGCCCCACAGCCCGTGGGGCTGCGGGCTTTGCGGCGGCCGTCAGCCTCACCGCCAACGGTGCCCATGTGGCGCCGCCGCGCAAGTATGCAGAGCTTTTTGCGGTAGGGCCGCGACTCTGGCGACAGCTCCCACGCCCGAAGACCCAGGAGGGAAAGCCGTGCCTCGTTGGAAAGCTCTTTGGCAGCCGCTCGCGTGGCCCCACAGCCCGTGGGGCTGCGGGCTTTGCGGCGGTTGTCAGCCTCGGAGCCACCGGCGCCCACGTGGCGCCGCCCCACCAGCCTGCGAAGCATTTTCCGGTAAGGCCGCAACTCTGGCGACAGCTCCCAAGCCCGAAGAGCCAGGAGGGAAAGCCATGCCTCGTTGGAAAGCTCTTTGGCAGCCGCTCGCCTGGCGAAACAGCCCGTGCGGCTGCGGGCTTTGCGGCGGCCGTCAGCCTCGGAGCCACCGGCGCCCACGTGGCGCCGCCCCACCAGCCTGCGAAGCATTTTCCGGTAGGGCCGCAACTCTGGCGACAGCTCCCAAGCCCGAAGAGCCAGGAGGGAAAGCCGTGCCTCGTTGGAAAGCTCTTTGGCAGCCGATCGCGTGGCCCCACAGCCCGTGGGGCTGCGGGCTTTGTGGCGGCCGTCAGCCTCCCCGCCACTGGCGCCCACCAGGTGCAGCCGCGCCAGCCTGCGAAGCATTTTCCTGTAGTGCCGCGGCTCTGGCGACAGCTCCCACGCCCGAAGAGCCAGGAGGGAAAGTCGTGCCTCGTTGGAAAGCTCTTTGGCAGCCGCTCGCCTGGCGAAACAGCCTGTGGGGCTGCGGGCTTTGCGGCGGCCGTCAGCCTCAGCGCCACCGGCGCCCACCAGGTACAGCCGCGCCAGCCTGCGAAGCATTTTCCGGTAGGGCCGCGGCTCTGGCGACAGCTCCCACGCCCGAAGAGCCAGGAGGGAAAGCCGTGCCTCGTTGGAAAGCTCTTTGGCGGTTGCTCTCGTGACCCCACAGCCCGTGGGGCTGCGGGCTTTGCGGCGGCCGTCAGCCTCGCTGCCACCGGCGCCCACGTGGCGCCGCTGCGCCAGCCTGCGAAGCATTTTCCGGTAGGGCCGCGTCTCTGGCGACAGCTCCCACGCCCGAAGAGCCAGGAGGGAAAGCCATGCCTCGTTGGAAAGCCCTTTGGCAGCCTCTCGCGTTGCCCCACAGCCCGTGGGGCTGTGGGCTTTGCGGCGGCCGTCAGCCTCGGCGACACCAGCGCCCACGTGGCGCCGCCGCACCAGTCTGCGAAGCATTTTCCGGTAGGGCTGCGGCTCTGACGACAACTCCCAAGCCCGAAGAGCCAGGAGGGAAAGCCGTGCCTCGTTGGAAAGCTCTTTGGCAGCCGCTCGCCTGGCGAAACAGCCCGTGTGGCTGCGGGCTTTGCGGCGGCCGTCAGCCTCGCCGCCAACAGTGCCCACGTGGCGCTGCTGCGCCAGCTTGCGAAGCATTTTCCGGTAGGGCTGCGGCTCTGACGACAACTCCCAAGCCCGAAGAGCCAGGAAGGAAAGCCATGCCTCGTTGGAAAGCTCTTTGGCAGCCGCTCACGTGGCCCCACAGCCCGTGGGGCTGCGGGCTTTGTGGCGGCCGTCAGCCTCCGCGCCACCGGCGCCCACGTGGCGCCGCTGCGCCAGCCTGCGAAGCATTTTCCTGTAGGGCCGCGGCTCTGGTGACAGCTCCCACGCCCGAAGAGCCAGGAGGGAAAGCCGTGCCTCGTTGGAAAGCTCTTTGGCAGCCGCTCGCCTGGCGAAACAGCCTGTGGGGCTGCGGGCTTTGCGGCGGCCGTCAGCCTCATAGCCACCGGCGCCCACGTGGCGCCGCCCCACCAGCCTGCGAAGCATTTTCCCGTAGGGCCGCGTCTCTGGCGACAGCTCCCACGCCCGAAGAGCCAGGAGGGAAAGCCATGCCTCGTTGGAAAGCTATTTGGCAGCCGCTCGCGTGGCCCCACAGCTAGTGGGGCTGTGGGCTTTGCGGCGGCCGTCAGCCTCGGCGCCACGGGAGCCCACCAGCTACAGCCGCGCCAGCCTGCGAAGCATTTTCCGGTAGGGCCGCGGCTCTGGCGACAGCTCCCACGCCCGAAGAGCCAGGAGGGAAAGCCGTGCCTCGTTGGAAAGCTCTTTGGCAGCCGCTCGCGTGGCCCCACAGCCCGTGGGGCTGCGGGCTTTGTGGCGGCCGTCAGCCTCCCCGCCACCGGCGCCCACCAGGTGCAGCCGCGCCAGCCTGCGAAGCATTTTCCGGTAGGGCCGCGGCTCTGGCGACAGCTCCCACGCCCGAAGAGCCAGGAGGGAAAGCCGTGCCTCGTTGGAAAGCTCTTTGGCAGCCGCTCGCGTGGCCTCACAGCCCGTGGGGCTGCGGGCTTTGCGGCGGCCGTCAGCCTCGGCGCCACCGGCGCCCACGTGGCGCCGCCGCGCCAGCTTGCGAAGCATTTTCCAGTTGGGCCACGGCTCTGACGACAACTCCCAAGCCCGAAGACCCAGGAGGGAAAGCCGTGCCTCGTTGGAAAGCTCTTTGGCAGCCGCTTGCGTGGCCCCACAGCCCGTGGGGCTGCGGGCTTTGCGGCGGCCGTCAGCCTCGGAGCCACCAGCGCCCACGTGGCGCCGCCCCACCAGCCTAAGAAGCTTTTTCCGGTAGGGCCGCGGCTCTGGCGACAGCTCCCACGCCCGAAGAGCCAGGAGGGAAAGCCGTGCCTCGTTGGAAAGCTCTTTGGCAGCCGCTCGCGTGGCCCCACAGCCCGTGGGGCTGCGGGCTTTGCGGCGGTTGTCAGCCTCGGAGCCACCGGCGCCCACGTGGCGCCGCCCCACCAGCCTGCGAAGCATTTTCCGGTAGGGCCGCAACTCTGGCGACAGCTCCCAAGCTCGAAGAGCCAGGATGGAAAGCCATGCCTCGTTGGAAAGCTCTTTGGCAGCCGCTCGCCTGGCGAAACAGCCCGTGCGGCTGCGGGCTTTGCGGAGGCCGTCAGCCTCGGAGCCACCGGCGCCCACGTGGCGCCGCCCCACCAGCCTGCGAAGCATTTTCCGGTAGGGCCGCAACTCTGGCGACAGCTCCCAAGCACGAAGAGCCAGGAGGGAAAGCTGTGCCTCGTTGGAAAGCTCTTTGGCAGCCGCTCGCGTGGCCCCACAGCCCGTGGGGCTGTGGGCTTTGCGGCGGCCGTCAGCCTCAGCGCCACCGGCGCCTACCAGCTACAGCCGCGCCACCCTGCGAAGCATTTTCCAGTAGGGCCGCGGCTCTGGCGACAGCTCCCACGCCCGAAGAGCCAGGAGGGAAAGCCGTGCCTCGTTGGAAAACTCTTTGGCAGCCGCTCGCGTGGCCTCACAGCCCGTGGGGCTGCGGGCTTTGCGGCGGCCGTCAGCCTCTAAGCCACCGGCGCCCACGTGGCGCCGCCGCGCCAGCTTGCGAAGCATTTTCCAGTAGGGCCACGGCTCTGACGACAACTCCCAAGCCCGAAGAGCCAGGAGGGAAAGCCGTGCCTCGTTGGAAAGCTCTTTGGCAGCCGCTCGCGTGGCCCCACAGCCCATGGGGCTGCGGGCTTTGCGGCGGCCGTCAGCCTCCCCGCCACCGGCGCCCACCAGGTGCAGCCGCGCCAGCCTGCGAAGCATTTTCCGGTAGGGCCGCGGCTCTGGCGACAGCTCCCACGCCCGAAGAGCAGGGAGGGAAAGCCATGCCTCGTTGGAAAGCTCTTTGGCGGCCGCTCGCGTGGCCCCACAGCCCGTGGGGCTGCGGGTTTTCCGGCGGACGTCAGCCTCAGCGACACCGGCGCCCACGTGGCGCCGCCGCGCCAGCCTGCGAAGCATTTTCCTGTAGGGCTGCGGCTCTGGCGACAGCTCCCACGCCCGAAGAGCCAGGAGGGAAAGCTGTGCCTCGTTGGAAAGCTCTTTGGCAGCCGCTCGCCTGGCGAAACAGCCCGTGGGGCTGCGGGCTTTGCGGCGGCCGTCAGCCTCGCCGCCACCGGCGCCCACGTGGCGCCGCTGCGCCAGCCTGCGAAGCGTTTTCCGGTGGGGCCACGGCTCTGGCAACAGCTCCCACGCCCGAAGAGCCAGGAGGAAAAGCCATGCCTCGTTGGAAAGCTCTTTGGCAGCCGCTCGCGTGGCCCCACAGCCCGTGGGGCTGCGGGCTTTGCGGCGGCCGTCAGCCTCGGCGCCACCGGCGCCCACGTGGTGCTGCCGCGCCAGCTTGCGAAGCATTTTCCGGTAGGGCCGCGACTCTGGCGACAGCTCCCAAGCCCGAAGAGCCAGGAGGGAAAGCCGTGCCTCGTTGGAAAGCTCTTTGGCGGCCGCTCGCCTGGCGAAACAGCCTGTGGGGCTGCGGGCTTTGCGGCGGCCGTCAGCCTCGGAGCCACCGGCACCCACCAGGTGCAGCCGCGCCAGCCTGCGAAGCATTTTCCGGTAGGGCCGTTTCTCTGGCGACAGCTGCCACGCCCGAAGAGCCAGGAGGGAAAGCCGTGCCTCGTTGGAAAGCTCTTTGGCAGCCGCTCGCCTGGCGAAACAGCCTGTGGGGCTGCGGGCTTTGCGGCGGCCGTCAGCCTCGGAGCCACCGGCACCCACCAGGTGCAGCCGCGCCAGCCTGCGAAGCATTTTCCGGTAGGGCCGCGTCTCTGGCGACAGCTCCCACGCCCGAAGAGCCAGGAGGGAAAGCCGTGCCTCGTTGCAAAGCTCTTTGGCGGCCGCTCGCGTGGCCCCACAGCCCATGGGGCTGCGGGCTATGCGGCGACCGTCAGCCTCCCTGCCACCGGCGCCCACGTGGCGCCGCTGCGCCAGCCTGCGAAGCATTTTCCTGTAGGGCCGCGGCTCTGGCGACAGCTCCCACACCCGAAGAGCCAGGAGGGAAAGCCGTGCCTCGTTGGAAAGCTCTTTGGCAGCGGCTCGCCTGGCGAAACAGCCTGTGGGGCTGCGGGCTTTGCGGCGGCCGTCAGCCTCGGAGCCACCGGCGCCCAATGGCGCCGCCCCACCAGCCTGCGAAGCATTTTCCTGTAGGGCCGCGGCTCTGGCGACAGCTCCCACGCCCGAAGAGCCAGGAGGGAAAGCCGTGCCTCGTTGGAAAGCTCTTTGGCAGCCGCTCGCCTCGCGAAACAGCCTGTGGGGCTGCGGGCTTTGCGGCGGCCGTCAGCCTCGCTGCCACCGGCACCCACGTGGCGCCGCCGCGCCAGCTTGCGAAGCATTTTCCGGTAGGGCCGCAAATCTGGCGACAGCTCCCACGCCCGAAGAGCCAGGAGGGAAAGCCATGCCTCGTTGGAAAGCTCTTTGGCAGCCTCTCGCGTGGCCCCACAGCCCGTGGGGCTGCGGGCTTTCCGGCGGACGTCAGCCTCAGCGACACCGGCGCCCACGTGGCGCCGCCGCGCCAGCCTGCGAAGCATTTTCCTGTAGGGCTGCGGCTCTGGCGACAGCTCCCAAGCACGAAGAGCCAGGAGGGAAAGCCGAGCCTCGTTGGAAAGCTCTTTGGCAGCCGATCGCGTGGCCCCACAGCCCGTGGGGCTGCGGGCTTTGCGGCGGCCGTCAGCCTCGGAGCCACCGGCGCCCACCAGGTGCAGCCGCGCCAGCCTGCGAAGCATTTTCCTGTAGGGCCGCGGCTCTGGCGACAGCTCCCACGCCCGAAGAGCGAGGAGGGAAAGCCGTGCCTCGTTGGAAAGCTCTTTGGCAGCCGCTCGCCTGGCGAAACAGCCTGTGGGGCTGCGGGCTTTGCGGCGGCCGTCAGCCTCGCTGCCACCGGCGCCCATGTGTCACCGCCTCACCAGGCTGCGAAGCATTTTCCGGTAGGGCTGCGGCTCTGACGACAACTCCCAAGCCCGAAGAGCCAGGAGGGAAAGCCATGCCTCGTTGGGTAGCTCTTTGGCAGCCGCTCGCGTGGCCCCACAGCCCATGGGGCTGCGGGCTCTGCGGCGGCCGTCAGCCTCGCCGCCACCGGCGCCCACGTGGCGCCGCTGCGCCAGCCTGCGAAGTGTTTTCCGGTAGGGCCGCGGCTCTGGCGACAGCTCCCACGCCCGAAGAGCCAGGAGGAAAAGCCATGCCTCGTTGGAAAGCTCTTTGGCAGCCGCTCGCGTGGCCCCACAGCCCGTGGGGCTGCGGGCTTTGCGGCGGCCGTCAGCCTTGGCGCCACCGGCGCCCACCAGGTGCAGCCGCGCCAGCCTGCGAAGCATTTTCCGGTAGGGCCGTGGCTCTGGCGACAGCTCCCACGCCCGAAGAGCCAGGAGGGAAAGCCGTGCCTCGTTGGAAAGCTCTTTGGCGGCCGCTCGCGTGGCCCCACAGCCCATGGGGCTGCGGGCTATGCGGCGACCGTCAGCCTCCCTGCCACCGGCGCCCACGTGGCGCCGCTGCGCCAGCCTGCGAAGCATTTTCCTGTAGGGCCGCGGCTCTGGCGACAGCTCCCACGCCCGAAGAGCCAGGAGGGAAAGCCGTGCCTCGTTGGAAAGCTCTTTGGCAGCCGCTCACGTGGCCCCACAGCCTGTGGGGCTGCGGGCTTTGCGGCGGCCGTCAGCCTCGGAGCCACCGGCGCCCACGTGGCGCCGCCCCACCAGCCTGCGAAGCATTTTCCTGTAGGGTCGCGGCTCTGGCGACAGCTCCCACGCCCGAAGAGCCAGGAGGGAAAGCCGTGCCTCGTTGGAAAGCTCTTTGGCAGCCGCTCGCGTGGCCCCACAGCCTGTGGGGCTGCGGGCTTTGCGGCGGCCGTCAGCCTCGGAGCCAACGGCGCCCACGTGGCGCCGCCCCACCAGCCTGCGAAGCATTTTCCTGTAGGGCCGCGGCTCTGGCGACAGCTCCCACGCCCGAAGAGCCAGGAGGGAAAGCCGTGCCTCGTTGGAAAGCTCTTTGGCAGCTGCTCGCGTGGCCCCACAGCCTGTGGGGCTGCGGGCTTTGCGGCGGCCGTCAGCCTCGGCGCCACCGGCGCCCACGTGGCGCCGCCCCACCAGCCTGCGAAGCATTTTCCTGTAGGGCCGCGGCTCTGGCGACAGCTCCCAAGCACGAAGAGCCAGGAGGGAAAGCCGTGCCTCGTTGGAAAGCTCTTTGGCAGCCGCTCGCCTGGCGAAACAGCCTGTGGGGCTGCGGGCTTTGCGGCGGCCGTCAGCCTCGGAGCCAACGGCACCCACCAGGTGCAGCCGCGCCAGCCTGCGAAGCATGTTCCGGTAGGGCCGTGGCTCTGGCGACAGCTCCCACGCCCGAAGAGCCAGGAGGGAAAGCCGTGCCTCGTTGGAAAGCTCTTTGGCAGCCGATCGCGTGGCCCCACAGCCCATGGGGCTGCGGGCTTTGTGGCGGCCGTCAGCCTCCCCGCCACCGGCGCCCACCAGGTGCAGCCGCGCCAGCCTGCGAAGCATTTTCCTGTAGGGCCGCAGCTCTGGCGACAGCTCCCACGCCCTAAGAGCGAGGAGAGAAAGCCGTGCCTCGTTGGAAAGCTCTTTGGCAGCCGCTCGCCTGGCGAAACAGCCTGTGGGGCTGCGGGCTTTGTGGCGGCCGTCAGCCTCGGCGCCACCGGCGCCCACGTGGCGCCGCTGCGCCAGCCTGCGAAGCATTTTCCGGTAGGGCCGCAACTCTGGCGACATCTCCCAAGCACGAAGAGCCAGGAGGGAAAGCCATGCCTCGTTGGAAAGCTCTTTGGCAGCCGCTCGCCTGGCGAAACAGCCCGTGGGGCTGCGGGCTTTGCCGCGGCCGTCAGCCTCGGAGCCACCGGCGCCCACGTGGCGCCGCCCCACCACCCTGTGAAGCATTTTCCGGTAGGGCCGCAACTCTGGCGACAGCTCCCAAGCACCAAGAGCCAGGAGGGAAAGCCGTGCCTCGTTGGAAAGCTCTTTGGCAGCCGATCGCGTGGCCCCACAGCCCGTGGGGCTGCGGGCTTTGTGGCGGCCGTCAGCCTCCCCGCCACCGGCGCCCACCAGGTGCAGCCGCGCCAGCCTGCGAAGCATTTTCCTGTAGGGCCGCGGCTCTGGCGACAGCTCCCACGCCCGAAGAGCCAGGAGGGAAAGCCGTGCCTCGTTGGAAAGCTCTTTGGCAGCCGCTCGCGTGGCCTCACAGCCCGTGGGGCTGCGGGCTTTGCAGCGGCCGTCAGCCTCGGCGCCACCGGCGCCCACGAGGCGCCGCCGCGCCTGCTTGCGAAGCATTTTCCAGTAGGGCCACGGCTCTGACGACAACTCCCAAGCCCGAAGAGCCAGGAGGGAAAGCCGTGCCTCCTTGGAAAGCTCTTTGGCAGCCGCTTGCGTGGCCCCACAGCCCGTGGGGCTGCGGGCTTTGCGGCGGCCGTCAGCCTCGGAGCCACCAGCGCCCACGTGGCGCCGCCCCACCAGCCTGCGAAGCATTTTCCGGTAGGGCCGCGGCTCTGGCGACAGCTCCCAAGGACGAAGAGCCACGAGGAAAAGCTGTGCCTCGTTGGAAAGCTCTTTGGCAGCCGCTCGCCTGGCCCCACAGCCCGTGGGGCTGCGGGCTTTGTGGCGGCCGTCAGCCTCCGCGCCACCGGCGTTCACGTGGCGCCGCCGCACAAGCCTGCGAAGCATTTTCCGGTAGGGCCGCGGCTCTGACGACAGCTCCCACGCCCGAAGAGCCAGGAGGGAAAGCCGTGCCTTGTTGGAAAGCTCTTTGGCAGCCGCTCGCGTGGCCCCACAGCCCGTGGGGCTGCGGGCTTTGCGGCGGTTATCAGCCTCGGAGCCACCGGCGCCCACGTGGCGCCGCCCCACCAGCCTGCGAAGCATTTTCCGGTAGGGCCGCAACTCTGGCGACAGCTCCCAAGCCCAAAGAGCCAGGAGGGAAAGCCATGCCTCGTTGGAAAGCTCTTTGGCAGCCGCTCGCCTGGCGAAACAGCCCGTGCGGCTGCGGGCTTTGCGGCGGCCGTCAGCCTCGGAGCCACCGGCGCCCACGTGGCGCCGCCCCACCAGCCTGCGAAGCATTTTCGGGTAGGGCCGCAACTCTGGCGACAGCTCCCAAGCCCGAAGAGCCAGGAGGGAAAGCCGTGCCTCGTTGGAAAGCTCTTTGGCAGCCGATCGCGTGGCCCCACGGCCCGTGGGGCTGCGGGCTTTGTGGCGGCCGTCAGCCTCCCCGCCACTGGCGCCCACCAGGTGCAGCCGCGCCAGCCTGCGAAGCATTTTCCTGTAGTGCCGCGGCTCTGGCGACAGCTCCCACGCCCGAAGAGCCAGGAGGGAAAGTCGTGCCTCGTTGGAAAGCTCTTTGGCAGCCGCTCGCCTGGCGAAACAGCCTGTGGGGCTGCGGGCTTTGCGGCGGCCGTCAGCCTCAGCGCCACCGGCGCCCACCAGGTACAGCCGCGCCAGCCTGCGAAGCATTTTCCTGTAGGGCCGCGGCTCTGGCGACAGCTCCCACGCCCGAAGAGCCAGGAGGGAAAGCCGTGCCTCGTTGGAAAGCTCTTTGGCAGCCGCTCGCGTGGCCCCACAGCCTGTGGGGCTGCGGGCTTTGCGGCGGCCGTCAGCCTCGGAGCCACCGGCGCCCACGTGGCGCCGCCCCACCAGCCTGCGAAGCATTTTCCTGTAGGGCCGCGGCTCTGGCGACAGCTCCCACGCCCGAAGAGCCAGGAGGGAAAGCCGTGCCTCGTTGGAAAGCTCTTTGGCAGCCGCTCGCGTGGCCCCACAGCCTGTGGGGCTGCGGGCTTTGCGGCGGCCGTCAGCCTCGGAGCCAACGGCGCCCACGTGGCGCCGCCCCACCAGCCTGCGAAGCATTTTCCGGTAGGGCCGCGGCTCTGGCGACAGCTCCCACGCCCGAAGAGCCAGGAGGGAAAGCCGTGCCTCGTTGGAAAGCTCTTTGGCAGCCGCTCGCGTGGCCCCACAGCCTGTGGGGCTGCGGGCTTTGCGGCGGCCGTCAGCCTCGGCGCCACCGGCGCCCACGTGGCGCCGCCCCACCAGCCTGCGAAGCATTTTCCTGTAGGGCCGCGGCTCTGGCGACAGCTCCCAAGCACGAAGAGCCAGGAGGGAAAGCCGTGCCTCGTTGGAAAGCTCTTTGGCAGCCGCTCGCCTGGCGAAACAGCCTGTGGGGCTGCGGGCTTTGCTGCGGCCGTCAGCCTCGGAGCCAACGGCACCCACCAGGTGCAGCCGCGCCAGCCTGCGAAGCATGTTCCGGTAGGGCCGTGGCTCTGGCGACAGCTCCCACGCCCTAAGAGCGAGGAGAGAAAGCCGTGCCTCGTTGGAAAGCTCTTTGGCAGCCGCTCGCCTGGCGAAGCAGCCTGTGGGGCTGCGGGCTTTGCGGCGGCCGTCAGCCTCGCTGCCACCGGCGCCCACGTGGCGCCGCTGCGCCAGCCTGCGAAGCATTTTCCGGTAGGGCCGCGTCTCTGGCGACAGCTCCCACGCCCGAAGAGCCAGGAGGGAAAGCCATGCCTCGTTGGAAAGCTCTTTGGCAGCCTCTCGCGTGGCCCCACCGCCCGTGGGGCTGCGGGCTTTGTGGCGGCCGTCAGCCTTGGCGCCACCGGCGCCCACATGGCGCCGCCGCGCCAGCTTGCGAAGCATTTTCCTGTAGGGCCGCAACTCTGGCGACATCTCCCAAGCACGAAGAGCCAGGAGGGAAAGCCATGCCTCGTTGGAAAGCTCTTTGGCAGCCGCTCGCCTGGCAAAACAGCCCGTGGGGCTGCGGGCTTTGCCGCGGCCGTCAGCCTCGGAGCCACCGGCGCCCACGTGGCGCCGCCCCACCACCCTGTGAAGCATTTTCCGGTAGGGCCGCAACTCTGGCGACAGCTCCCAAGCACCAAGAGCCAGGAGGGAAAGCCGTGCCTCGTTGGAAAGCTCTTTGGCAGCCGATCGCGTGGCCCCACAGCCCGTGGGGCTGCGGGCTTTGTGGCGGCCGTCAGCCTCCCCGCCACCGGCGCCCACCAGGTGCAGCCGCGCCAGCCTGCGAAGCATTTTCCTGTAGGGCCGCGGCTCTGGCGACAGCTCCCACGCCCGAAGAGCCAGGAGGGAAAGCCGTGCCTCGTTGGAAAGCTCTTTGGCAGCCGCTCGCGTGGCCTCACAGCCCGTGGGGCTGCGGGCTTTGCAGCGGCCGTCAGCCTCGGCGCCACCGGCGCCCACGAGGCGCCGCCGCGCCTGCTTGCGAAGCATTTTCCAGTAGGGCCACGGCTCTGACGACAACTCCCAAGCCCGAAGAGCCAGGAGGGAAAGCCGTGCCTCGTTGGAAAGCTCTTTGGCAGCCGCTTGCGTGGCCCCACAGCCCGTGGGGCTGCGGGCTTTGCGGCGGCCGTCAGCCTCGGAGCCACCAGCGCCCACGTGGCGCCGCTCCACCAGCCTGCGAAGCATTTTCCGGTAGGGCCGCGGCTCTGGCGACAGCTCCCAAGGACGAAGATCCAGGAGGAAAAGCTGTGCCTCGTTGGAAAGCTCTTTGGCAGCCGCTCGCCTGGCCCCACAGCCCGTGGGGCTGCGGGCTTTGTGGCGGCCGTCAGCCTCCGCGCCACCGGCGTTCACGTGGCGCCGCCGCACAAGCCTGCGAAGCATTTTCCGGTAGGTCCGCGGCTCTGACGACAGCTCCCACGCCCGAAGAGCCAGGAGGGAAAGCCGTGCCTTGTTGGAAAGCTCTTTGGCAGCCGCTCGCGTGGCCCCACAGCCCGTGGGGCTGCGGGCTTTGCGGCGGTTGTCAGCCTCGGAGCCACCGGCGCCCACGTGGCGCCGCCCCACCAGCCTGCGAAGCATTTTCCGGTAGGGCCGCAACTCTGGCGACAGCTCCCAAGCCCAAAGAGCCAGGAGGGAAAGCCATGCCTCGTTGGAAAGCTCTTTGGCAGCCGCTCGCCTGGCGAAACAGCCCGTGGGGCTGCGGGCTTTGCGGCGGCCGTCAGCCTCGCTGCCACCGGCGCCCACGTGGCGCCGCTGCGCCAGCCTGCGAAGCATTTTCCGGTAGGGCCGCGTCTCTGGCGACAGCTCCCACGCCCGAAGAGCCAGGAGGGAAAGCCATGCCTCGTTGGAAAGCCCTTTGGCAGCCTCTCGCGTTGCCCCACAGCCCGTGGGGCTGTGGGCTTTGCGGCGGCCGTCAGCCTCGGCGACACCAGCGCCCACGTGGCGCCGCCGCACCAGTCTGCGAAGCATTTTCCGGTAGGGCTGCGGCTCTGACGACAACTCCCAAGCCCGAAGAGCCAGGAGGGAAAGCCGTGCCTCGTTGGAAAGCTCTTTGGCAGCCGCTCGCCTGGCGAAACAGCCCGTGTGGCTGCGGGCTTTGCGGCGGCCGTCAGCCTCGCCGCCAACAGTGCCCACGTGGCGCTGCTGCGCCAGCTTGCGAAGCATTTTCCGGTAGGGCTGCGGCTCTGACGACAACTCCCAAGCCCGAAGAGCCAGGAAGGAAAGCCATGCCTCGTTGGAAAGCTCTTTGGCAGCCGCTCACGTGGCCCCACAGCCCGTGGGGCTGCGGGCTTTGTGGCGGCCGTCAGCCTCCGCGCCACCGGCGCCCACGTGGCGCCGCTGCGCCAGCCTGCGAAGCATTTTCCTGTAGGGCCGCGGCTCTGGTGACAGCTCCCACGCCCGAAGAGCCAGGAGGGAAAGCCGTGCCTCGTTGGAAAGCTCTTTGGCAGCCGCTCGCCTGGCGAAACAGCCTGTGGGGCTGCGGGCTTTGCGGCGGCCGTCAGCCTCATAGCCACCGGCGCCCACGTGGCGCCGCCCCACCAGCCTGCGAAGCATTTTCCCGTAGGGCCGCGTCTCTGGCGACAGCTCCCACGCCCGAAGAGCCAGGAGGGAAAGCCATGCCTCGTTGGAAAGCTATTTGGCAGCCGCTCGCGTGGCCCCACAGCTAGTGGGGCTGTGGGCTTTGCGGCGGCCGTCAGCCTCGGCGCCACGGGAGCCCACCAGCTACAGCCGCGCCAGCCTGCGAAGCATTTTCCGGTAGGGCCGCGGCTCTGGCGACAGCTCCCACGCCCGAAGAGCCAGGAGGGAAAGCCGTGCCTCGTTGGAAAGCTCTTTGGCAGCCGCTCGCGTGGCCCCACAGCCCGTGGGGCTGCGGGCTTTGTGGCGGCCGTCAGCCTCCCCGCCACCGGCGCCCACCAGGTGCAGCCGCGCCAGCCTGCGAAGCATTTTCCGGTAGGGCCGCGGCTCTGGCGACAGCTCCCACGCCCGAAGAGCCAGGAGGGAAAGCCGTGCCTCGTTGGAAAGCTCTTTGGCAGCCGCTCGCGTGGCCTCACAGCCCGTGGGGCTGCGGGCTTTGCGGCGGCCGTCAGCCTCGGCGCCACCGGCGCCCACGTGGCGCCGCCGCGCCAGCTTGCGAAGCATTTTCCAGTTGGGCCACGGCTCTGACGACAACTCCCAAGCCCGAAGACCCAGGAGGGAAAGCCGTGCCTCGTTGGAAAGCTCTTTGGCAGCCGCTTGCGTGGCCCCACAGCCCGTGGGGCTGCGGGCTTTGCGGCGGCCGTCAGCCTCGGAGCCACCAGCGCCCACGTGGCGCCGCCCCACCAGCCTAAGAAGCTTTTTCCGGTAGGGCCGCGGCTCTGGCGACAGCTCCCACGCCCGAAGAGCCAGGAGGGAAAGCCGTGCCTCGTTGGAAAGCTCTTTGGCAGCCGCTCGCGTGGCCCCACAGCCCGTGGGGCTGCGGGCTTTGCGGCGGTTGTCAGCCTCGGAGCCACCGGCGCCCACGTGGCGCCGCCCCACCAGCCTGCGAAGCATTTTCCGGTAGGGCCGCAACTCTGGCGACAGCTCCCAAGCTCGAAGAGCCAGGATGGAAAGCCATGCCTCGTTGGAAAGCTCTTTGGCAGCCGCTCGCCTGGCGAAACAGCCCGTGCGGCTGCGGGCTTTGCGGAGGCCGTCAGCCTCGGAGCCACCGGCGCCCACGTGGCGCCGCCCCACCAGCCTGCGAAGCATTTTCCGGTAGGGCCGCAACTCTGGCGACAGCTCCCAAGCACGAAGAGCCAGGAGGGAAAGCTGTGCCTCGTTGGAAAGCTCTTTGGCAGCCGCTCGCGTGGCCCCACAGCCCGTGGGGCTGTGGGCTTTGCGGCGGCCGTCAGCCTCAGCGCCACCGGCGCCTACCAGCTACAGCCGCGCCACCCTGCGAAGCATTTTCCAGTAGGGCCGCGGCTCTGGCGACAGCTCCCACGCCCGAAGAGCCAGGAGGGAAAGCCGTGCCTCGTTGGAAAACTCTTTGGCAGCCGCTCGCGTGGCCTCACAGCCCGTGGGGCTGCGGGCTTTGCGGCGGCCGTCAGCCTCTAAGCCACCGGCGCCCACGTGGCGCCGCCGCGCCAGCTTGCGAAGCATTTTCCAGTAGGGCCACGGCTCTGACGACAACTCCCAAGCCCGAAGAGCCAGGAGGGAAAGCCGTGCCTCGTTGGAAAGCTCTTTGGCAGCCGCTCGCGTGGCCCCACAGCCCATGGGGCTGCGGGCTTTGCGGCGGCCGTCAGCCTCCCCGCCACCGGCGCCCACCAGGTGCAGCCGCGCCAGCCTGCGAAGCATTTTCCGGTAGGGCCGCGGCTCTGGCGACAGCTCCCACGCCCGAAGAGCAGGGAGGGAAAGCCATGCCTCGTTGGAAAGCTCTTTGGCGGCCGCTCGCGTGGCCCCACAGCCCGTGGGGCTGCGGGTTTTCCGGCGGACGTCAGCCTCAGCGACACCGGCGCCCACGTGGCGCCGCCGCGCCAGCCTGCGAAGCATTTTCCTGTAGGGCTGCGGCTCTGGCGACAGCTCCCACGCCCGAAGAGCCAGGAGGGAAAGCTGTGCCTCGTTGGAAAGCTCTTTGGCAGCCGCTCGCCTGGCGAAACAGCCCGTGGGGCTGCGGGCTTTGCGGCGGCCGTCAGCCTCGCCGCCACCGGCGCCCACGTGGCGCCGCTGCGCCAGCCTGCGAAGCGTTTTCCGGTGGGGCCACGGCTCTGGCAACAGCTCCCACGCCCGAAGAGCCAGGAGGAAAAGCCATGCCTCGTTGGAAAGCTCTTTGGCAGCCGCTCGCGTGGCCCCACAGCCCGTGGGGCTGCGGGCTTTGCGGCGGCCGTCAGCCTCGGCGCCACCGGCGCCCACGTGGTGCTGCCGCGCCAGCTTGCGAAGCATTTTCCGGTAGGGCCGCGACTCTGGCGACAGCTCCCAAGCCCGAAGAGCCAGGAGGGAAAGCCGTGCCTCGTTGGAAAGCTCTTTGGCGGCCGCTCGCCTGGCGAAACAGCCTGTGGGGCTGCGGGCTTTGCGGCGGCCGTCAGCCTCGGAGCCACCGGCACCCACCAGGTGCAGCCGCGCCAGCCTGCGAAGCATTTTCCGGTAGGGCCGTTTCTCTGGCGACAGCTGCCACGCCCGAAGAGCCAGGAGGGAAAGCCGTGCCTCGTTGGAAAGCTCTTTGGCAGCCGCTCGCCTGGCGAAACAGCCTGTGGGGCTGCGGGCTTTGCGGCGGCCGTCAGCCTCGGAGCCACCGGCACCCACCAGGTGCAGCCGCGCCAGCCTGCGAAGCATTTTCCGGTAGGGCCGCGTCTCTGGCGACAGCTCCCACGCCCGAAGAGCCAGGAGGGAAAGCCGTGCCTCGTTGCAAAGCTCTTTGGCGGCCGCTCGCGTGGCCCCACAGCCCATGGGGCTGCGGGCTATGCGGCGACCGTCAGCCTCCCTGCCACCGGCGCCCACGTGGCGCCGCTGCGCCAGCCTGCGAAGCATTTTCCTGTAGGGCCGCGGCTCTGGCGACAGCTCCCACACCCGAAGAGCCAGGAGGGAAAGCCGTGCCTCGTTGGAAAGCTCTTTGGCAGCGGCTCGCCTGGCGAAACAGCCTGTGGGGCTGCGGGCTTTGCGGCGGCCGTCAGCCTCGGAGCCACCGGCGCCCAATGGCGCCGCCCCACCAGCCTGCGAAGCATTTTCCTGTAGGGCCGCGGCTCTGGCGACAGCTCCCACGCCCGAAGAGCCAGGAGGGAAAGCCGTGCCTCGTTGGAAAGCTCTTTGGCAGCCGCTCGCCTCGCGAAACAGCCTGTGGGGCTGCGGGCTTTGCGGCGGCCGTCAGCCTCGCTGCCACCGGCACCCACGTGGCGCCGCCGCGCCAGCTTGCGAAGCATTTTCCGGTAGGGCCGCAAATCTGGCGACAGCTCCCACGCCCGAAGAGCCAGGAGGGAAAGCCATGCCTCGTTGGAAAGCTCTTTGGCAGCCTCTCGCGTGGCCCCACAGCCCGTGGGGCTGCGGGCTTTCCGGCGGACGTCAGCCTCAGCGACACCGGCGCCCACGTGGCGCCGCCGCGCCAGCCTGCGAAGCATTTTCCTGTAGGGCTGCGGCTCTGGCGACAGCTCCCAAGCACGAAGAGCCAGGAGGGAAAGCCGAGCCTCGTTGGAAAGCTCTTTGGCAGCCGATCGCGTGGCCCCACAGCCCGTGGGGCTGCGGGCTTTGCGGCGGCCGTCAGCCTCGGAGCCACCGGCGCCCACCAGGTGCAGCCGCGCCAGCCTGCGAAGCATTTTCCTGTAGGGCCGCGGCTCTGGCGACAGCTCCCACGCCCGAAGAGCGAGGAGGGAAAGCCGTGCCTCGTTGGAAAGCTCTTTGGCAGCCGCTCGCCTGGCGAAACAGCCTGTGGGGCTGCGGGCTTTGCGGCGGCCGTCAGCCTCGCTGCCACCGGCGCCCATGTGTCACCGCCTCACCAGGCTGCGAAGCATTTTCCGGTAGGGCTGCGGCTCTGACGACAACTCCCAAGCCCGAAGAGCCAGGAGGGAAAGCCATGCCTCGTTGGGTAGCTCTTTGGCAGCCGCTCGCGTGGCCCCACAGCCCATGGGGCTGCGGGCTCTGCGGCGGCCGTCAGCCTCGCCGCCACCGGCGCCCACGTGGCGCCGCTGCGCCAGCCTGCGAAGTGTTTTCCGGTAGGGCCGCGGCTCTGGCGACAGCTCCCACGCCCGAAGAGCCAGGAGGAAAAGCCATGCCTCGTTGGAAAGCTCTTTGGCAGCCGCTCGCGTGGCCCCACAGCCCGTGGGGCTGCGGGCTTTGCGGCGGCCGTCAGCCTTGGCGCCACCGGCGCCCACCAGGTGCAGCCGCGCCAGCCTGCGAAGCATTTTCCGGTAGGGCCGTGGCTCTGGCGACAGCTCCCACGCCCGAAGAGCCAGGAGGGAAAGCCGTGCCTCGTTGGAAAGCTCTTTGGCGGCCGCTCGCGTGGCCCCACAGCCCATGGGGCTGCGGGCTATGCGGCGACCGTCAGCCTCCCTGCCACCGGCGCCCACGTGGCGCCGCTGCGCCAGCCTGCGAAGCATTTTCCTGTAGGGCCGCGGCTCTGGCGACAGCTCCCACGCCCGAAGAGCCAGGAGGGAAAGCCGTGCCTCGTTGGAAAGCTCTTTGGCAGCCGCTCACGTGGCCCCACAGCCTGTGGGGCTGCGGGCTTTGCGGCGGCCGTCAGCCTCGGAGCCACCGGCGCCCACGTGGCGCCGCCCCACCAGCCTGCGAAGCATTTTCCTGTAGGGTCGCGGCTCTGGCGACAGCTCCCACGCCCGAAGAGCCAGGAGGGAAAGCCGTGCCTCGTTGGAAAGCTCTTTGGCAGCCGCTCGCGTGGCCCCACAGCCTGTGGGGCTGCGGGCTTTGCGGCGGCCGTCAGCCTCGGAGCCAACGGCGCCCACGTGGCGCCGCCCCACCAGCCTGCGAAGCATTTTCCTGTAGGGCCGCGGCTCTGGCGACAGCTCCCACGCCCGAAGAGCCAGGAGGGAAAGCCGTGCCTCGTTGGAAAGCTCTTTGGCAGCTGCTCGCGTGGCCCCACAGCCTGTGGGGCTGCGGGCTTTGCGGCGGCCGTCAGCCTCGGCGCCACCGGCGCCCACGTGGCGCCGCCCCACCAGCCTGCGAAGCATTTTCCTGTAGGGCCGCGGCTCTGGCGACAGCTCCCAAGCACGAAGAGCCAGGAGGGAAAGCCGTGCCTCGTTGGAAAGCTCTTTGGCAGCCGCTCGCCTGGCGAAACAGCCTGTGGGGCTGCGGGCTTTGCGGCGGCCGTCAGCCTCGGAGCCAACGGCACCCACCAGGTGCAGCCGCGCCAGCCTGCGAAGCATGTTCCGGTAGGGCCGTGGCTCTGGCGACAGCTCCCACGCCCGAAGAGCCAGGAGGGAAAGCCGTGCCTCGTTGGAAAGCTCTTTGGCAGCCGATCGCGTGGCCCCACAGCCCATGGGGCTGCGGGCTTTGTGGCGGCCGTCAGCCTCCCCGCCACCGGCGCCCACCAGGTGCAGCCGCGCCAGCCTGCGAAGCATTTTCCTGTAGGGCCGCAGCTCTGGCGACAGCTCCCACGCCCTAAGAGCGAGGAGAGAAAGCCGTGCCTCGTTGGAAAGCTCTTTGGCAGCCGCTCGCCTGGCGAAACAGCCTGTGGGGCTGCGGGCTTTGTGGCGGCCGTCAGCCTCGGCGCCACCGGCGCCCACGTGGCGCCGCTGCGCCAGCCTGCGAAGCATTTTCCGGTAGGGCCGCAACTCTGGCGACATCTCCCAAGCACGAAGAGCCAGGAGGGAAAGCCATGCCTCGTTGGAAAGCTCTTTGGCAGCCGCTCGCCTGGCGAAACAGCCCGTGGGGCTGCGGGCTTTGCCGCGGCCGTCAGCCTCGGAGCCACCGGCGCCCACGTGGCGCCGCCCCACCACCCTGTGAAGCATTTTCCGGTAGGGCCGCAACTCTGGCGACAGCTCCCAAGCACCAAGAGCCAGGAGGGAAAGCCGTGCCTCGTTGGAAAGCTCTTTGGCAGCCGATCGCGTGGCCCCACAGCCCGTGGGGCTGCGGGCTTTGTGGCGGCCGTCAGCCTCCCCGCCACCGGCGCCCACCAGGTGCAGCCGCGCCAGCCTGCGAAGCATTTTCCTGTAGGGCCGCGGCTCTGGCGACAGCTCCCACGCCCGAAGAGCCAGGAGGGAAAGCCGTGCCTCGTTGGAAAGCTCTTTGGCAGCCGCTCGCGTGGCCTCACAGCCCGTGGGGCTGCGGGCTTTGCAGCGGCCGTCAGCCTCGGCGCCACCGGCGCCCACGAGGCGCCGCCGCGCCTGCTTGCGAAGCATTTTCCAGTAGGGCCACGGCTCTGACGACAACTCCCAAGCCCGAAGAGCCAGGAGGGAAAGCCGTGCCTCCTTGGAAAGCTCTTTGGCAGCCGCTTGCGTGGCCCCACAGCCCGTGGGGCTGCGGGCTTTGCGGCGGCCGTCAGCCTCGGAGCCACCAGCGCCCACGTGGCGCCGCCCCACCAGCCTGCGAAGCATTTTCCGGTAGGGCCGCGGCTCTGGCGACAGCTCCCAAGGACGAAGAGCCACGAGGAAAAGCTGTGCCTCGTTGGAAAGCTCTTTGGCAGCCGCTCGCCTGGCCCCACAGCCCGTGGGGCTGCGGGCTTTGTGGCGGCCGTCAGCCTCCGCGCCACCGGCGTTCACGTGGCGCCGCCGCACAAGCCTGCGAAGCATTTTCCGGTAGGGCCGCGGCTCTGACGACAGCTCCCACGCCCGAAGAGCCAGGAGGGAAAGCCGTGCCTTGTTGGAAAGCTCTTTGGCAGCCGCTCGCGTGGCCCCACAGCCCGTGGGGCTGCGGGCTTTGCGGCGGTTATCAGCCTCGGAGCCACCGGCGCCCACGTGGCGCCGCCCCACCAGCCTGCGAAGCATTTTCCGGTAGGGCCGCAACTCTGGCGACAGCTCCCAAGCCCAAAGAGCCAGGAGGGAAAGCCATGCCTCGTTGGAAAGCTCTTTGGCAGCCGCTCGCCTGGCGAAACAGCCCGTGCGGCTGCGGGCTTTGCGGCGGCCGTCAGCCTCGGAGCCACCGGCGCCCACGTGGCGCCGCCCCACCAGCCTGCGAAGCATTTTCGGGTAGGGCCGCAACTCTGGCGACAGCTCCCAAGCCCGAAGAGCCAGGAGGGAAAGCCGTGCCTCGTTGGAAAGCTCTTTGGCAGCCGATCGCGTGGCCCCACGGCCCGTGGGGCTGCGGGCTTTGTGGCGGCCGTCAGCCTCCCCGCCACTGGCGCCCACCAGGTGCAGCCGCGCCAGCCTGCGAAGCATTTTCCTGTAGTGCCGCGGCTCTGGCGACAGCTCCCACGCCCGAAGAGCCAGGAGGGAAAGTCGTGCCTCGTTGGAAAGCTCTTTGGCAGCCGCTCGCCTGGCGAAACAGCCTGTGGGGCTGCGGGCTTTGCGGCGGCCGTCAGCCTCAGCGCCACCGGCGCCCACCAGGTACAGCCGCGCCAGCCTGCGAAGCATTTTCCTGTAGGGCCGCGGCTCTGGCGACAGCTCCCACGCCCGAAGAGCCAGGAGGGAAAGCCGTGCCTCGTTGGAAAGCTCTTTGGCAGCCGCTCGCGTGGCCCCACAGCCTGTGGGGCTGCGGGCTTTGCGGCGGCCGTCAGCCTCGGAGCCACCGGCGCCCACGTGGCGCCGCCCCACCAGCCTGCGAAGCATTTTCCTGTAGGGCCGCGGCTCTGGCGACAGCTCCCACGCCCGAAGAGCCAGGAGGGAAAGCCGTGCCTCGTTGGAAAGCTCTTTGGCAGCCGCTCGCGTGGCCCCACAGCCTGTGGGGCTGCGGGCTTTGCGGCGGCCGTCAGCCTCGGAGCCAACGGCGCCCACGTGGCGCCGCCCCACCAGCCTGCGAAGCATTTTCCGGTAGGGCCGCGGCTCTGGCGACAGCTCCCACGCCCGAAGAGCCAGGAGGGAAAGCCGTGCCTCGTTGGAAAGCTCTTTGGCAGCCGCTCGCGTGGCCCCACAGCCTGTGGGGCTGCGGGCTTTGCGGCGGCCGTCAGCCTCGGCGCCACCGGCGCCCACGTGGCGCCGCCCCACCAGCCTGCGAAGCATTTTCCTGTAGGGCCGCGGCTCTGGCGACAGCTCCCAAGCACGAAGAGCCAGGAGGGAAAGCCGTGCCTCGTTGGAAAGCTCTTTGGCAGCCGCTCGCCTGGCGAAACAGCCTGTGGGGCTGCGGGCTTTGCTGCGGCCGTCAGCCTCGGAGCCAACGGCACCCACCAGGTGCAGCCGCGCCAGCCTGCGAAGCATGTTCCGGTAGGGCCGTGGCTCTGGCGACAGCTCCCACGCCCTAAGAGCGAGGAGAGAAAGCCGTGCCTCGTTGGAAAGCTCTTTGGCAGCCGCTCGCCTGGCGAAGCAGCCTGTGGGGCTGCGGGCTTTGCGGCGGCCGTCAGCCTCGCTGCCACCGGCGCCCACGTGGCGCCGCTGCGCCAGCCTGCGAAGCATTTTCCGGTAGGGCCGCGTCTCTGGCGACAGCTCCCACGCCCGAAGAGCCAGGAGGGAAAGCCATGCCTCGTTGGAAAGCTCTTTGGCAGCCTCTCGCGTGGCCCCACCGCCCGTGGGGCTGCGGGCTTTGTGGCGGCCGTCAGCCTTGGCGCCACCGGCGCCCACATGGCGCCGCCGCGCCAGCTTGCGAAGCATTTTCCTGTAGGGCCGCAACTCTGGCGACATCTCCCAAGCACGAAGAGCCAGGAGGGAAAGCCATGCCTCGTTGGAAAGCTCTTTGGCAGCCGCTCGCCTGGCAAAACAGCCCGTGGGGCTGCGGGCTTTGCCGCGGCCGTCAGCCTCGGAGCCACCGGCGCCCACGTGGCGCCGCCCCACCACCCTGTGAAGCATTTTCCGGTAGGGCCGCAACTCTGGCGACAGCTCCCAAGCACCAAGAGCCAGGAGGGAAAGCCGTGCCTCGTTGGAAAGCTCTTTGGCAGCCGATCGCGTGGCCCCACAGCCCGTGGGGCTGCGGGCTTTGTGGCGGCCGTCAGCCTCCCCGCCACCGGCGCCCACCAGGTGCAGCCGCGCCAGCCTGCGAAGCATTTTCCTGTAGGGCCGCGGCTCTGGCGACAGCTCCCACGCCCGAAGAGCCAGGAGGGAAAGCCGTGCCTCGTTGGAAAGCTCTTTGGCAGCCGCTCGCGTGGCCTCACAGCCCGTGGGGCTGCGGGCTTTGCAGCGGCCGTCAGCCTCGGCGCCACCGGCGCCCACGAGGCGCCGCCGCGCCTGCTTGCGAAGCATTTTCCAGTAGGGCCACGGCTCTGACGACAACTCCCAAGCCCGAAGAGCCAGGAGGGAAAGCCGTGCCTCGTTGGAAAGCTCTTTGGCAGCCGCTTGCGTGGCCCCACAGCCCGTGGGGCTGCGGGCTTTGCGGCGGCCGTCAGCCTCGGAGCCACCAGCGCCCACGTGGCGCCGCTCCACCAGCCTGCGAAGCATTTTCCGGTAGGGCCGCGGCTCTGGCGACAGCTCCCAAGGACGAAGATCCAGGAGGAAAAGCTGTGCCTCGTTGGAAAGCTCTTTGGCAGCCGCTCGCCTGGCCCCACAGCCCGTGGGGCTGCGGGCTTTGTGGCGGCCGTCAGCCTCCGCGCCACCGGCGTTCACGTGGCGCCGCCGCACAAGCCTGCGAAGCATTTTCCGGTAGGTCCGCGGCTCTGACGACAGCTCCCACGCCCGAAGAGCCAGGAGGGAAAGCCGTGCCTTGTTGGAAAGCTCTTTGGCAGCCGCTCGCGTGGCCCCACAGCCCGTGGGGCTGCGGGCTTTGCGGCGGTTGTCAGCCTCGGAGCCACCGGCGCCCACGTGGCGCCGCCCCACCAGCCTGCGAAGCATTTTCCGGTAGGGCCGCAACTCTGGCGACAGCTCCCAAGCCCAAAGAGCCAGGAGGGAAAGCCATGCCTCGTTGGAAAGCTCTTTGGCAGCCGCTCGCCTGGCGAAACAGCCCGTGCGGCTGCGGGCTTTGCGGCGGCCGTCAGCCTCGGAGCCACCGGCGCCCACGTGGCGCCGCCCCACCAGCCTGCGAAGCATTTTCGGGTAGGGCCGCAACTCTGGCGACAGCTCCCAAGCCCGAAGAGCCAGGAGGGAAAGCCGTGCCTCGTTGGAAAGCTCTTTGGCAGCCGATCGCGTGGCCCCACAGCCCGTGGGGCTGCGGGCTTTGCGGCGGCCGTCAGCCTCCCCGCCACTGGCGCCCACCAGGTGCAGCCGCGCCAGCCTGCGAAGCATTTTCCTGTAGTGCCGCGGCTCTGGCGACAGCTCCCACGCCCGAAGAGCCAGGAGGGAAAGTCGTGCCTCGTTGGAAAGCTCTTTGGCAGCCGCTCGCCTGGCGAAACAGCCTGTGGGGCTGCGGGCTTTGCGGCGGCCGTCAGCCTCAGCGCCACCGGCGCCCACCAGGTACAGCCGCGCCAGCCTGCGAAGCATTTTCCGGTAGGGCCGCGGCTCTGGCGACAGCTCCCACGCCCGAAGAGCCAGGAGGGAAAGCCGTGCCTCGTTGGAAAGCTCTTTGGCGGTTGCTCTCGTGACCCCACAGCCCGTGGGGCTGCGGGCTTTGCGGCGGCCGTCAGCCTCGCTGCCACCGGCGCCCACGTGGCGCCGCTGTGCCAGCCTGCGAAGCATTTTCCTGTAGGGCCGCGTCTCTGGCGACAGCTCCCACGCCCGAAGAGCCAGGAGGGAAAGCCATGCCTCGTTGGAAAGCCCTTTGGCAGCCTCTCGCGTTGCCCCACAGCCCGTGGGGCTGCGGGCTTTGCGGCGGCCGTCAGCCTCGGCGACACCAGCGCCCACGTGGCGCCGCCGCACCAGTCTGCGAAGCATTTTCCGGTAGGGCTGCGGCTCTGACGACAGCTCCCAAGCCCGAAGAGCCAGGAGGGAAAGCCGTGCCTCGTTGGAAAGCTCTTTGGCAGCCGCTCGCCTGGCGAAACAGCCCGTGTGGCTGCGGGCTTTGCGGCGGCCGTCAGCCTCGCCGCCAACAGTGCCCACGTGGCGCTGCCGCGCCAGCTTGCGAAGCATTTTCCAGTAGGGCCACGGCTCTGACGACAACTCCCAAGCCCGAAGAGCCAGGAGGGAAAGCCGTGCCTCGTTGGAAAGCTCTTTGGCAGCCGCTTGCGTGGCCCCACAGCCCGTGGGGCTGCGGGCTTTGCGGCGGCCGTCAGCCTCGGCGCCACCAGCGCCCACGTGGCGCCGCCCCACCAGCCTGCGAAGCATTTTCCGGTAGGGCCGCGGCTCTGGCGACAGCTCCCAAGGACGAAGATCCAGGAGGAAAAGCTGTGCCTCGTTGGAAAGCTCTTTGGCAGCCGCTCGCCTGGCCCCACAGCCCGTGGGGCTGCGGGCTTTGTGGCGGCCGTCAGCCTCCGCGCCACCGGCGTTCACGTGGCGCCGCCGCACAAGCC
Organism: Chroicocephalus ridibundus; assembly: GCF_963924245.1. Classification (NCBI taxonomy): domain Eukaryota; kingdom Metazoa; phylum Chordata; class Aves; order Charadriiformes; family Laridae; genus Chroicocephalus; species Chroicocephalus ridibundus. The sequence goes on from NC_086306.1 coordinate 7,256,913, forward strand.
TGCGAAGCATTTTCCGGTAGGGCCGCGGCTCTGACGACAGCTCCCACGCCCGAAGAGCCAGGAGGGAAAGCCGTGCCTTGTTGGAAAGCTCTTTGGCAGCCGCTCGCGTGGCCCCACAGCCCGTGGGGCTGCGGGCTTTGCGGCGGTTGTCAGCCTCGGAGCCACCGGCGCCCACGTGGCGCCGCCCCACCAGCCTGCGAAGCATTTTCCGGTAGGGCCGCGGCTCTGGCGACAGCTCCCAAGCCCAAAGAGCCAGGAGGGAAAGCCATGCCTCGTTGGAAAGCTCTTTGGCAGCCGCTCGCCTGGCGAAACAGCCCGTGCGGCTGCGGGCTTTGCGGCGGCCGTCAGCCTCGGAGCCACCGGCGCCCACGTGGCGCCGCCCCACCAGCCTGCGAAGCATTTTCGGGAAGGGCCGCAACTCTGGCGACAGCTCCCAAGCCCGAAGAGCCAGGAGGGAAAGCCGTGCCTCGTTGGAAAGCTCTTTGGCAGCCGATCGCGTGGCCCCACAGCCCGTGGGGCTGCGGGCTTTGTGGCGGCCGTCAGCCTCCCCGCCACTGGCGCCCACCAGGTGCAGGCGCGCCAGCCTGCGAAGCATTTTCCTGTAGTGCCGCGGCTCTGGCGACAGCTCCCACGCCCGAAGAGCCAGGAGGGAAAGTCGTGCCTCGTTGGAAAGCTCTTTGGCAGCCGCTCGCCTGGCGAAACAGCCTGTGGGGCTGCGGGCTTTGCGGCGGCCGTCAGGCTCAGCGCCACCGGCGCCCACCAGGTACAGCCGCGCCAGCCTGCGAAGCATTTTCCGGTAGGGCCGCGGCTCTGGCGACAGCTCCCACGCCCGAAGAGCCAGGAGGGAAAGCCGTGCCTCCTTGGAAAGCTCTTTGGCGGTTGCTCTCGTGACCCCACAGCCCGTGGGGCTGCGGGCTTTGCGGCGGCCGTCAGCCTCGCTGCCACCGGCGCCCACGTGGCGCCGCTGCGCCAGCCTGCGAAGCATTTTCCTGTAGGGCCGCGTCTCTGGCGACAGCTCCCACGCCCGAAGAGCCAGGAGGGAAAGCCATGCCTCGTTGGAAAGCCCTTTGGCAGCCTCTCGCGTTGCCCCACAGCCCGTGGGGCTGCGGGCTTTGCGGCGGCCGTCAGCCTCGGCGACACCAGCGCCCACGTGGCGCCGCCGCACCAGTCTGCGAAGCATTTTCCGGTAGGGCTGCGGCTCTGACGACAGCTCCCAAGCCCGAAGAGCCAGGAGGGAAAGCCGTGCCTCGTTGGAAAGCTCTTTGGCAGCCGCTCGCCTGGCGAAACAGCCCGTGTGGCTGCGGGCTTTGCGGCGGCCGTCAGCCTCGCCGCCAACGGTGCCCACGTGGCGCTGCCGCGCCAGCTTGCGAAGCATTTTCCAGTAGGGCCACGGCTCTGACGACAACTCCCAAGCCCGAAGAGCCAGGAGGGAAAGCCGTGCCTCGTTGGAAAGCTCTTTGGCAGCCGCTTGCGTGGCCCCACAGCCCGTGGGGCTGCGGGCTTTGCGGCGGCCGTCAGCCTCGGCGCCACCAGCGCACACGTGGCGCCGCCCCACCAGCCTGCGAAGCATTTTCCGGTAGGGCCGCGGCTCTGGCGACAGCTCCCAAGGACGAAGATCCAGGAGGAAAAGCTGTGCCTCGTTGGAAAGCTCTTTGGCAGCCGCTCGCCTGGCCCCACAGCCCATGGGGCTGCGGGCTTTGTGGCGGCCGTCAGCCTCCGCGCCACCGGCGTTCACGTGGCGCCGCCGCACCAGTCTGCGAAGCATTTTCCGGTAGGGCCGCGGCTCTGACGACAGCTCCCACGCCCGAAGAGCCAGGAGGGAAAGCCGTGCCTTGTTGGAAAGCTCTTTGGCAGCCGCTCGCGTGGCCCCACAGCCCGTGGGGCTGCGGGCTTTGCGGCGGTTGTCAGCCTCGGAGCCACCGGCGCCCACGTGGCGCCGCCCCACCAGCCTGCGAAGCATTTTCCGGTAGGGCCGCAACTCTGGCGACAGCTCCCAAGCCCGAAGAGCCAGGAGGGAAAGCCATGCCTCGTTGGAAAGCTCTTTGGCAGCCGCTCGCCTGGCGAAACAGCCCGTGCGGCTGCGGGCTTTGCGGCGGCCGTCAGCCTCGGAGCCACCGGCGCCCACGTGGCGCCGCCCCACCAGCCTGCGAAGCATTTTCGGGTAGGGCCGCAACTCTGGCGACAGCTCCCAAGCCCGAAGAGCCAGGAGGGAAAGCCGTGCCTCGTTGGAAAGCTCTTTGGCAGCCGATCGCGTGGCCCCACAGCCCGTGGGGCTGCGGGCTTTGTGGCGGCCGTCAGCCTCCCCGCCACTGGCGCCCACCAGGTGCAGCCGTGCCAGCCTGCGAAGCATTTTCCTGTAGTGCCGCGGCTCTGGCGACAGCTCCCACGCCCGAAGAGCCAGGAGGGAAAGTCGTGCCTCGTTGGAAAGCTCTTTGGCAGCCGCTCGCCTGGCGAAACAGCCTGTGGGGCTGCGGGCTTTGCGGCGGCCGTCAGCCTCAGCGCCACCGGCGCCCACCAGGTACAGCCGCGCCAGCCTGCGAAGCATTTTCCGGTAGGGCCGCGGCTCTGGCGACAGCTCCCACGCCCGAAGAGCCAGGAGGGAAAGCCGTGCCTCGTTGGAAAGCTCTTTGGCGGTTGCTCTCGTGACCCCACAGCCCGTGGGGCTGCGGGCTTTGCGGCGGCCGTCAGCCTCGCTGCCACCGGTGCCCACGTGGCGCCGCTGCGCCAGCCTGCGAAGCATTTTCCGGTAGGGCCGCGTCTCTGGCGACAGCTCCCACGCCCGAAGAGCCAGGAGGGAAAGCCATGCCTCGTTGGAAAGCCCTTTGGCAGCCTCTCGCGTTGCCCCACAGCCCGTGGGGCTGCGGGCTTTGCGGCGGCCGTCAGCCTCGGCGACACCAGCGCCCACGTGGCGCCGCCGCACCAGTCTGCGAAGCATTTTCCGGTAGGGCTGCGGCTCTGACGACAGCTCCCAAGCCCGAAGAGCCAGGAGGGAAAGCCGTGCCTCGTTGGAAAGCTCTTTGGCAGCCGCTCGCCTGGCGAAACAGCCCGTGTGGCTGCGGGCTTTGCGGCGGCCGTCAGCCTCGCCGCCAACAGTGCCCACGTGGCGCTGCCGCGCCAGCTTGCGAAGCATTTTCCGGTAGGGCTGCGGCTCTGACGACAACTCCCAAGCCCGAAGAGCCAGGAAGGAAAGCCATGCCTCGTTGGAAAGCTCTTTGGCAGCCGCTCACGTGGCCCCACAGCCCGTGGGGCTGCGGGCTTTGCGGCGGCCGTCAGCCTCCGCGCCACCGGCGCCCACGTGGCGCCGCTGCGCCAGCTTGCGAAGCATTTTCCTGTAGGGCCGCGGCTCTGGTGACAGCTCCCACGCCCGAAGAGCCAGGAGGGAAAGCCGTGCCTCGTTGGAAAGCTCTTTGGCAGCCGCTCGCGTGGCCCCACAGCCTGTGGGGCTGCGGGCTTTGCGGCGGCCGTCAGCCTCATAGCCACCGGCGCCCACGTGGCGCCGCCCCACCAGCCTGCGAAGCATTTTCCGGTAGGGCCGCAACTCTGGCGACAGCTCCCAAGCCCGAAGAGCCAGGAGGGAAAGCCGTGCCTCGTTGGAAAGCTCTTTGGCAGCCAATCGCGTGGCCCCACAGCCCGTGGGGCTGCGGGCTTTGTGGCGGCCGTCAGCCTCCCCGCCACCGGCGCCCACCAGGTGCAGCCGCACCAGCCTGCGAAGCATTTTCCTGTAGGGCCGCGGCTCTGACGACAGCTCCCAAGCCCGAAGAGCCAGGAGGGAAAGCCGTGCCTCGTTGGAAAGCTCTTTGGTAGCCGCTCGTCTGGTGAAACAGCCTGTGGGGCTGCGGGCTTTGCGGCGGCCGTCAGCCTCGCTGCCACCGGCGCCCATGTGGCGCCGCCGCGCCAGCCTGCGAAGCATTTTCCGGTAGGGCCGCGGCTCTGGCGACAGCTCCCACGCCCGAAGAGCCAGGAGGGAAAGCCGTGCCTCGTTGGAAAGCTCTTTGGCAGCCTCTTCCGTGGCCCCACAGCCCGTGGGGCTGCGGGCTTTGCGGCGGCCGTCAGCCTCACCGCCAACGGTGCCCATGTGGCGCCGCCGCGCAAGTATGCAGAGCTTTTTGCGGTAGGGCCGCGACTCTGGCGACAGCTCCCACGCCCGAAGACCCAGGAGGGAAAGCCGTGCCTCGTTGGAAAGCTCTTTGGCAGCCACTCGCGTGGCCCCACAGCCCGTGGGGCTGCGGGCTTTGCGGCGACCGTCAGCCTCCCCGCCACCGGCGCCCACCAGGTGCAGCCGCGCCAGCCTGCGAAGCATTTTCCAGTAGGGCCGCGGCTCTGGCGACAGCTCCCACGCCCGAAGACCTAGGAGGGAAAGCCGTGCCTCGTTGGAAAGCTCTTTGGCAGCCGCTCGCCTGGCGAAACAGCCCGTGGGGCTGCGGGCTTTGCGGCGGCCGTCATCCTCGCTGCCACCGGCGCCCACGTGGCGCCGCTGCGCCAGCCTACGAAGCATTTTCCGGTAGGGCCGCGTCTCTGGCGACAGCTCCCACGCCCGAAGAGCCAGGAGGGAAAGCCATGCCTCGTTGGAAAGCTCTTTGGCAGCCGCTCGCGTGGCCCCACAGCCCGTGGGGCTGCGGGCTTTGTGGCGGCCGTCAGCCTCCCCGCCACCGGCGCCCACCAGGTGCAGCCGCGCCAGCCTGCGAAGCATTTTCCGGTAGGGCCGCGTCTCTGGCGACAGCTCCCACGCCCGAAGAGCCAGGAGGGAAAGCCGTGCCTCGTTGGAAAGCTCTTTGGCAGCCGCTCGCCTGGCGAAACAGCCCGTGTGGCTGCGGGCTTTGCGGCGGCCGTCAGCCTCGCCGCCAACAGTGCCCACGTGGCGCTGCCGCGCCAGCTTGCGAAGCATTTTCCGGTAGGGCTGCGGCTCTGACGACAACTCCCAAGCCCGAAGAGCCAGGAAGGAAAGCCATGCCTCGTTGGAAAGCTCTTTGGCAGCCGCTCACGTGGCCCCACAGCCCGTGGGGCTGCGGGCTTTGCGGCGGCCGTCAGCCTCCGCGCCACCGGCGCCCACGTGGCGCCGCTGCGCCAGCCTGCGAAGCATTTTCCTGTAGGGCCGCGGCTCTGGTGACAGCTCCCACGCCCGAAGAGCCAGGAGGGAAAGCCGTGCCTCGTTGGAAAGCTCTTTGGCAGCCGCTCGCCTGGCGAAACAGCCTGTGGGGCTGCGGGCTTTGCAGCGGCCGTCAGCCTCATAGCCACCGGCGCCCACGTGGCGCCGCCCCACCAGGCTGCGAAGCATTTTCCGGTAGGGCCGCAACTCTGGCGACAGCTCCCAAGCCCGAAGAGCCAGGAGGGAAAGCCGTGCCTCGTTGGAAAGCTCTTTGGCAGCCAATCGCGTGGCCCCACAGCCCGTGGGGCTGCGGGCTTTGTGGCGGCCGTCAGCCTCCCCGCCACCGGCGCCCACCAGGTGCAGCCGCGCCAGCCTGCGAAGCATTTTCCTGTAGGGCCGCGGCTCTGACGACAGCTCCCAAGCCCGAAGAGCCAGGAGGGAAAGCCGTGCCTCGTTGGAAAGCTCTTTGGTAGCCGCTCGTCTGGCGAAACAGCCTGTGGGGCTGCGGGCTTTGCGGCGGCCGTCAGCCTCGCTGCCACCGGCGCCCACGTGGCGCCGCCGCGCCAGCCTGCGAAGCATTTTCCGGTAGGGCCGCGGCTCTGGCGACAGCTCCCACGCCCGAAGAGCCAGGAGGGAAAGCCGTGCCTCGTTGGAAAGCTCTTTGGCAGCCGCTCGCGTGGCCCCACAGCCCGTGGGGCTGCGGGCTTTGCGGCGACCGTCAGCCTCCCCGCCACAGGCGCCCACCAGGTGCAGCCGCGCCAGCCTGCGAAGCATTTTCCAGTAGGGCCGCGGCTCTGGCGACAGCTCCCACGCCCGAAGACCTAGGAGGGAAAGCCGTGCCTCGTTGGAAAGCTCTTTGGCAGCCGCTCGCCTGGCGAAACAGCTTGTGGGGCTGCGGGCTTTGCGGCGGCCGTCATCCTCGCTGCCACCGGCGCCCACGTTGCGCCGCTGCGCCAGCCTACGAAGCATTTTCCGGTAGGGCCGCGTCTCTGGCGACAGCTCCCACGCCCGAAGAGCCAGGAGGGAAAGCCATGCCTCGTTGGAAAGCTCTTTGGCAGCCGCTCGCCTGGCTCCACAGCTAGTGGGGCTGCGGGCTTTGCGGCGGCCGTAAGCCTCGGCGCCACGGGAGCCCACCAGCTACAGCCGCGCCAGCCTGCGAAGCATTTTCCTGTAGTGCCGCGGCTCTGGCGACAGCTCCCACGCCCGAAGAGCCAGGAGGGAAAGTCGTGCTACGTTGGAAAGCTCTTTGGCAGCCGCTCGCCTGGCGAAACAGCCTGTGGGGTTGCGGGCTTTGCGGCGGCCGTCAGCCTCAGCGCCACCGGCGCCCACCAGGTACAGCCGCGCCAGCCTGCGAAGCATTTTCCGGTAAGGCCGCGGCTCTGGCGACAGCTCCCACGCCCGAAGAGCCAGGAGGGAAAGCCGTGCCTCGTTGGAAAGCTCTTTGGCGCTTGCTCTCGTGACCCCACAGCCCGTGGGGCTGCGGGCTTTGCGGCGGCCGTCAGCCTCGCTGCCACCGGCGCCCACGTGGCGCCGCTGCGCCAGCCTGCGAAGCATTTTCCGGTAGGGCCGCGTCTCTGGCGACAGCTCCCACGCCCGAAGAGCCAGGAGGGAAAGCCATGCCTCGTTGGAAAGCCCTTTGGCAGCCTCTCGCGTTGCCCCACAGCCCGTGGGGCTGCGGGCTTTGCGGCGGCCGTCAGCCTCGGCGACACCAGCGCCCACGTGGCGCCGCCGCACCAGTCTGCGAAGCATTTTCCGGTAGGGCTGCGGCTCTGACGACAGCTCCCAAGCCCGAAGAGCCAGGAGGGAAAGCCGTGCCTCGTTGGAAAGCTCTTTGGCAGCCGCTCGCCTGGCGAAACAGCCCGTGTGGCTGCGGGCTTTGCGGCGGCCGTCAGCCTCGCCGCCAACAGTGCCCACGTGGCGCTGCCGCGCCAGCTTGCGAAGCATTTTCCGGTAGGGCTGCGGCTCTGACGACAACTCCCAAGCCCGAAGAGCCAGGAAGGAAAGCCATGCCTCGTTGGAAAGCTCTTTGGCAGCCGCTCACGTGGCCCCACAGCCCGTGGGGCTGCGGGCTTTGCGGCGGCCGTCAGCCTCCGCGCCACCGGCGCCCATGTGGCGCCGCTGCGCCAGCTTGCGAAGCATTTTCCTGTAGGGCCGCGGCTCTGGTGACAGCTCCCACGCCCGAAGAGCCAGGAGGGAAAGCCGTGCCTCGTTGGAAAGCTCTTTGGCAGCCGCTCGCGTGGCCCCACAGCCTGTGGGGCTGCGGGCTTTGCGGCGGCCGTCAGCCTCATAGCCACCGGCGCCCACGTGGCGCCGCCCCACCAGCCTGCGAAGCATTTTCCGGTAGGGCTGCAACTCTGGCGACAGCTCCCAAGCCCGAAGAGCCAGGAGGGAAAGCCGTGCCTCGTTGGAAAGCTCTTTGGCAGCCAATCGCGTGGCCCCACAGCCCGTGGGGCTGCGGGCTTTGTGGCGGCCGTCAGCCTCCCCGCCACCGGCGCCCACCAGGTGCAGCCGCACCAGCCTGCGAAGCATTTTCCTGTAGGGCCGCGGCTCTGACGACAGCTCCCAAGCCCGAAGAGCCAGGAGGGAAAGCCGTGCCTCGTTGGAAAGCTCTTTGGTAGCCGCTCGTCTGGTGAAACAGCCTGTGGGGCTGCGGGCTTTGCGGCGGCCGTCAGCCTCGCTGCCACCGGCGCCCACGTGGCGCCGCCGCGCCAGCCTGCGAAGCATTTTCCGGTAGGGCCGCGGCTCTGGCGACAGCTCCCACGCCCGAAGAGCCAGGAGGGAAAGCCGTGCCTCGTTGGAAAGCTCTTTGGCAGCCTCTTCCGTGGCCCCACAGCCCGTGGGGCTGCGGGCTTTGCGGCGGCCGTCAGCCTCACCGCCAACGGTGCCCATGTGGCGCCGCCGCGCAAGTATGCAGAGCTTTTTGCGGTAGGGCCGCGACTCTGGCGACAGCTCCCACGCCCGAAGACCCAGGAGGGAAAGCCGTGCCTCGTTGGAAAGCTCTTTGGCAGCCACTCGCGTGGCCCCACAGCCCGTGGGGCTGCGGGCTTTGCGGCGACCGTCAGCCTCCCCGCCACCGGCGCCCACCAGGTGCAGCCGCGCCAGCCTGCGAAGCATTTTCCAGTAGGGCCGCGGCTCTGGCGACAGCTCCCACGCCCGAAGACCTAGGAGGGAAAGCCATGCCTCGTTGGAAAGCTCTTTGGCAGCCGCTCGCCTGGCGAAACAGCCCGTGGGGCTGCGGGCTTTGCGGCGGCCGTCATCCTCGCTGCCACCGGCGCCCACGTGGCGCCGCTGCGCCAGCCTACGAAGCATTTTCCGGTAGGGCCGCGTCTCTGGCGACAGCTCCCACGCCCGAAGAGCCAGGAGGGAAAGCCATGCCTCGTTGGAAAGCTCTTTGGCAGCCGCTCGCGTGGCCCCACAGCCCGTGGGGCTGCGGGCTTTGTGGCGGCCGTCAGCCTCCCCGCCACCGGCGCCCACCAGGTGCAGCCGCGCCAGCCTGCGAAGCATTTTCCGGTAGGGCCGCGTCTCTGGCGACAGCTCCCACGCCCGAAGAGCCAGGAGGGAAAGCCGTGCCTCGTTGGAAAGCTCTTTGGCAGCCGCTCGCCTGGCGAAACAGCCCGTGTGGCTGCGGGCTTTGCGGCGGCCGTCAGCCTCGCCGCCAACAGTGCCCACGTGGCGCTGCCGCGCCAGCTTGCGAAGCATTTTCCGGTAGGGCTGCGGCTCTGACGACAACTCCCAAGCCCGAAGAGCCAGGAAGGAAAGCCATGCCTCGTTGGAAAGCTCTTTGGCAGCCGCTCACGTGGCCCCACAGCCCGTGGGGCTGCGGGCTTTGCGGCGGCCGTCAGCCTCCGCGCCACCGGCGCCCACGTGGCGCCGCTGCGCCAGCCTGCGAAGCATTTTCCTGTAGGGCCGCGGCTCTGGTGACAGCTCCCACGCCCGAAGAGCCAGGAGGGAAAGCCGTGCCTCGTTGGAAAGCTCTTTGGCAGCCGCTCGCCTGGCGAAACAGCCTGTGGGGCTGCGGGCTTTGCAGCGGCCGTCAGCCTCATAGCCACCGGCGCCCACGTGGCGCCGCCCCACCAGGCTGCGAAGCATTTTCCGGTAGGGCCGCAACTCTGGCGACAGCTCCCAAGCCCGAAGAGCCAGGAGGGAAAGCCGTGCCTCGTTGGAAAGCTCTTTGGCAGCCAATCGCGTGGCCCCACAGCCCGTGGGGCTGCGGGCTTTGTGGCGGCCGTCAGCCTCCCCGCCACCGGCGCCCACCAGGTGCAGCCGCGCCAGCCTGCGAAGCATTTTCCTGTAGGGCCGCGGCTCTGACGACAGCTCCCAAGCCCGAAGAGCCAGGAGGGAAAGCCGTGCCTCGTTGGAAAGCTCTTTGGTAGCCGCTCGTCTGGCGAAACAGCCTGTGGGGCTGCGGGCTTTGCGGCGGCCGTCAGCCTCGCTGCCACCGGCGCCCACGTGGCGCCGCCGCGCCAGCCTGCGAAGCATTTTCCGGTAGGGCCGCGGCTCTGGCGACAGCTCCCACGCCCGAAGAGCCAGGAGGGAAAGCCGTGCCTCGTTGGAAAGCTCTTTGGCAGCCGCTCGCGTGGCCCCACAGCCCGTGGGGCTGCGGGCTTTGCGGCGACCGTCAGCCTCCCCGCCACAGGCGCCCACCAGGTGCAGCCGCGCCAGCCTGCGAAGCATTTTCCAGTAGGGCCGCGGCTCTGGCGACAGCTCCCACGCCCGAAGACCTAGGAGGGAAAGCCGTGCCTCGTTGGAAAGCTCTTTGGCAGCCGCTCTCCTGGCGAAACAGCTTGTGGGGCTGCGGGCTTTGCGGCGGCCGTCATCCTCGCTGCCACCGGCGCCCACGTTGCGCCGCTGCGCCAGCCTACGAAGCATTTTCCGGTAGGGCCGCGTCTCTGGCGACAGCTCCCACGCCCGAAGAGCCAGGAGGGAAAGCCATGCCTCGTTGGAAAGCTCTTTGGCAGCCGCTCGCGTGGCTCCACAGCTAGTGGGGCTGCGGGCTTTGCGGCGGCCGTAAGCCTCGGCGCCACGGGAGCCCACCAGCTACAGCCGCGCCAGCCTGCGAAGCATTTTCCGGTAGGGCCGCGGCTCTGGCGACAGCTCCCACGCCCGAAGAGCCAGGAGGGAAAGCCGTGCCTCGTTGGAAAGCTCTTTGGCAGCCGCTCGCGTGGCCCCACAGCCCGTGGGGCTGCGGGCTTTGTGGCGGCCGTCAGCCTCCCCGCCACCGGCGCCCACCAGGTGCAGCCGCGCCAGCCTGCGAAGCATTTTCCGGTAGGGCCGCGGCTCTGGCGACAGCTCCCACGCCCGAAGAGCCAGGAGGGAAAGCCGTGCCTCGTTGGAAAGCTCTTTGGCAGCCGCTCGCGTGGCCTCACAGCCCGTGGGGCTGCGGGCTTTGCGGCGGCCGTCAGCCTCGGCGCCACCGGCGCCCACGTGGCGCCGCCGCGCCAGCTTGCGAAGCATTTTCCAGTTGGGCCACGGCTCTGACGACAACTCCCAAGCCCGAAGACCCAGGAGGGAAAGCCGTGCCTCGTTGGAAAGCTCTTTGGCAGCCGCTTGCGTGGCCCCACAGCCCGTGGGGCTGCGGGCTTTGCGGCGGCCGTCAGCCTCGGAGCCACCAGCGCCCACGTGGCGCCGCCCCACCAGCCTGCGAAGCTTTTTCCGGTAGGGCCGCGGCTCTGGCGACAGCTCCCACGCCCGAAGAGCCAGGAGGGAAAGCCGTGCCTCGTTGGAAAGCTCTTTGGCAGCCGCTCGCGTGGCCCCACAGCCCGTGGGGCTGCGGGCTTTGCGGCGGTTGTCAGCCTCGGAGCCACCGGCGCCCACGTGGCGCCGCCCCACCAGCCTGCGAAGCATTTTCCGGTAGGGCCGCAACTCTGGCGACAGCTCCCAAGCTCGAAGAGCCAGGAGGGAAAGCCATGCCTCGTTGGAAAGCTCTTTGGCAGCCGCTCGCCTGGCGAAACAGCCCGTGCGGCTGCGGGCTTTGCGGCGGCCGTCAGCCTCGGAGCCACCGGCGCCCACGTGGCGCCGCCCCACCAGCCTGCGAAGCATTTTCCGGTAGGGCCGCAACTCTGGCGACAGCTCCCAAGCACGAAGAGCCAGGAGGGAAAGCTGTGCCTCGTTGGAAAGCTCTTTGGCAGCCGCTCGCGTGGCCCCACAGCCCGTGGGGCTGCGGGCTTTGCGGCGGCCGTCAGCCTCGGAGCCACCGGCACCCACCAGGTGCAGCCGCGCCAGCCTGCGAAGCATTTTCCGGTAGGGCCGCGTCTCTGGCGACAGCTCCCACGCCCGAAGAGCCAGGAGGGAAAGCCGTGCCTCGTTGCAAAGCTCTTTGGCGGCCGCTCGCGTGGCCCCACAGCCCATGGGGCTGCGGGCTATGCGGCGACCGTCAGCCTCCCTGCCACCGGCGCCCACGTGGTGCCGCTGCGCCAGCCTGCGAAGCATTTTCCTGTAGGGCCGCGGCTCTGGCGACAGCTCCCACGCCCGAAGAGCCAGGAGGGAAAGCCGTGCCTCGTTGGAAAGCTCTTTGGCAGCCGCTCGCCTGGCGAAACAGCCTGTGGGGCTGCGGGCTTTGCGGCGGCCGTCAGCCTCGGAGCCACCGGCGCCCAATGGCGCCGCCCCACCAGCCTGCGAAGCATTTTCCTGTAGGGCCGCGGCTCTGGCGACAGCTCCCACGCCCGAAGAGCCAGGAGGGAAAGCCGTGCCTCGTTGGAAAGCTCTTTGGCAGCCGCTCGCGTGGCCCCACAGCCTGTGGGGCTGCGGGCTTTGCGGCGGCCGTCAGCCTCGGAGCCACCGGCGCCCACGTGGCGCCGCCCCACCAGCCTGCGAAGCATTTTCCTGTAGGGCTGCGGCTCTGGCGACAGCTCCCAAGCACGAAGAGCCAGGAGGGAAAGCCGTGCCTCGTTGGAAAGCTCTTTGGCAGCCGCTCGCCTGGCGAAACAGCCTGTGGGGCTGCAGGCTTTGCGGCGGCCGTCAGCCTCGCTGCCACCGGCGCCCACGTGGCGCCGCTGCGCCAGCCTGCGAAGCATTTTCTGGTAGGGCCGTGGCTCTGGCGACAGCTCCCACGCCCGAAGAGCCAGGAGGGAAAGCCATGCCTCGTTGGAAAGCTCTTTGGCAGCCTCTCGCGTGGCCCCACAGCCCATGGGGCTGTGGGCTTTCCGGCGGACGTCAGCCTCAGCGACACCGGCGCCCACGTGGCGCCGCCGCGCCAGCCTGCGAAGCATTTTCCTGTAGGGCTGCGGCTCTGGCGACAGCTCCCAAGCACGAAGAGCCAGGAGGGAAAGCCGTGCCTCGTTGGAAAGCTCTTTGGCAGCCGATCGCGTGGCCCCACAGCCCGTGGGGCTGCGGGCTTTGCGGCGGCCGTCAGCCTCGGAGCCACCGGCACCCACCAGGTGCAGCCGCGCCAGCCTGCGAAGCATTTTCCTGTAGGGCCGCGGCTCTGGCGACAGCTCCCACGCCCGAAGAGCGAGGAGGGAAAGCCGTGCCTCGTTGGAAAGCTCTTTGGCAGCCGCTCGCCTGGCGAAACAGCCTGTGGGGCTGCGGGCTTTGCGGCGGCCGTCAGCCTCGCTGCCACCGGCGCCCATGTGTCACCGCCTCACCAGGCTGCGAAGCATTTTCCGGTAGGGCCGCGGCTCTGGCGACAGCTCCCACGCCCGAAGAGCCAGGAGGGAAAGTCGTGCCTCGCGGGAAAGCTCTTTGGCAGCCGCTCGTGTGGCCCCACAGCCCGTGTGGCTGCGGGCTTTGCGGCGGCCGTCAGCCTCGCCGCCAACGGTGCCCACGTGGCGCTGACGTGCCAGCTTGCGAAGCATTTTCCGGTAGGGCTGCGGCTCTGACGACAACTCCCAAGCCCGAAGAGCCAGGAGGGAAAGCCATGCCTCGTTGGAAAGCTCTTTGGCAGCCGCTCGCGTGGCCCCACAGCCCGTGGGGCTGCGGGCTTTGCGGCGGCCGTCAGCCTCGCCGCCACCGGCGCCCACGTGGCGCCGCTGCGCCAGCCTGCGAAGCGTTTTCCGGTAGGGCCGCGGCTCTGGCGACAGCTCCCACGCCCCAAGAGCCAGGAGGAAAAGCCATGCCTCGTTGGAAAGCTCTTTGGCAGCCGCTCGCGTGGCCCCACAGCCCGTGGGGCTGCGGGCTTTGCGGCGGCCGTCAGCCTCGGCGCCACCGGCGCCCACGTGGCGCTGCCGCGCCAGCTTGCGAAGCATTTTCCGGTAGGGCTGCAGCTCTGACGACAGCTCCCAAGCCCGAAGAGCCAGGAGGGAAAGCCGTGCCTCGTTGGAAAGCTCTTTGGCGGCCGCTCGCCTGGCGAAACAGCCTGTGGGGCTGCGGGCTTTGCGGCGGCCGTCAGCCTCGGAGCCACCGGCACCCACCAGGTGCAGCTGCGCCAGCCTGCGAAGCATTTTCCGGTAGGGCCGTGGCTCTGGCGACAGCTCCCACGCCCGAAGAGCCAGGAGGGAAAGCCGTGCCTCGTTGGAAAGCTCTTTGGCGGCCGCTCGCGTGGCCCCACAGCCCATGGGGCTGCGGGCTATGCGGCGGCCGTCAGCCTCCCTGCCACCGGCGCCCACGTGGCGCCGCTGCGCCAGCCTGCGAAGCATTTTCCTGTAGGGCCGCGGCTCTGGCGACAGCTCCCACGCCCGAAGAGCCAGGAGGGAAAGCCGTGCCTCGTTGGAAAGCTCTTTGGCAGCCGCTCGCCTGGCGAAACAGCCTGTGGGGCTGCGGGCTTTGCGGCGGCCGTCAGCCTCGGAGCCACCGGCGCCCACGTGGCGCCGCCCCACCAGCCTGCGAAGCATTTTCCTGTAGGGCCGCGGCTCTGGCGACAGCTCCCACGCCCGAAGAGCCAGGAGGGAAAGCCGTGCCTCGTTGGAAAGCTCTTTGGCAGCCGCTCGCCTGGCGAAACAGCCTGTGGGGCTGCGGGCTTTGCGGCGGCCGTCAGCCTCGGAGCCACCGGCGCCCACGTGGCGCCGCCCCACCAGCCTGCGAAGCATTTTCCGGTAGGGCCGCGGCTCTGGCGACAGCTCCCAAGCACGAAGAGCCAGGAGGGAAAGCCGTGCCTCGTTGGAAAGCTCTTTGGCAGCCGCTCGCCTGGCGAAACAGCCTGTGTGGCTGCGGGCTTTGCGGCGGCCGTCAGCCTCGCTGCCACCGGCGCCCACGTGGCGCCGCTGCGCCAGCCTGCGAAGCATTATCCGGTAGGGCCGTTTCTCTGGCGACAGCTCCCACGCCCAAGAGCAGGGAGGGAAAGCCGTGCCTCGTTGGAAAGCTCTTTGGCAGCCGCTCGCCTGGCGAAACAGCCTGTGGGGCTGCGGGCTTTGCGGCGGCCGTCAGCCTCGCTGCCACCGGCGCCCACGTGGCGCCGCCGCGCCAGCCTGCGAAGCATTTTCCGGTACGCCCGCGGCTCTGGCGACAGCTCCCACGCCCGAAGAGCCAGGAGGGAAAGCCGTGCCTCGTTGGAAAGCTCTTTGGCGGCCGCTCGCGTGGCCCCACAGTCCGTGAGGCTGCGGGCTTTCCGGCGGCCGTCAGCCTCGGTTCCATCGGCGCCCACCAGGTGCAGCCGCGCCAGCCTGCGAAGCATTTTCCGGTAGGGCCGCGGCTCTGGCGACAGCTCCCACGCCCGAAGAGCCAGGAGGGAAAGCCGTGCCTCGTTGGAAAGCTCTTTGGCAGCCGCTCGCGTGGCCCCACAGCCCGTGGGGCTGCGGGCTTTGCGGCGGCCGTCAGCCTCGGCGCCACCGGCGCCTACGTCGCGCCGCCACGCCAGCCTGCGAAGTATTTTCCGGTACGTTACTTCCGGGTGGTCACGTGGGGAGCGGCGTCTGCCGGTCGCGTTTCCGTCGGGCGGGAGGATGGTAGGCGGTCCCCGCTCCCGGGACGGACCCCCCCCCGCTCCCGGGACGGTTCCCCCCCTCCCCGCGTCCCCCCCCCGCGTCCCCGGGCTCACAGCCCGGCCCCGGCCCCACCCCCCCCGTCCTCCGGGTCGGACCCCCCCTGCGTCCTCCGGCTCGGACCCCCCCGCTCCCGGGACGGTTCCCCCCCCGCGTCCCGTCCCCTGGCTCCCAGGCCGGCCCCGGCCCCACCCCCCCCGTCCTCCGGCTCGGACCCCCCCTGCGTCCTCCGGCTCGGACCCCCCCGCTCCCGGGACGGTTCCCCCCCCGCGTCCCGTCCCCTGGCTCCCAGGCCGGCCCCGGCCCCGGCCCCCCCCGCCGCGTCCTCCGGCTCGGACCCCCCCTCCCTCCCTCCCTCGCGTACCCCCCCATCGGGACGGTTCTCCCCCCGCGTCCCCGGGGTCCCGGGCCGGCCCCCCCCTGCTCCCGGGCCGGCGTCCCCCCGCTCCCGGGCCCGCAGCCCCCCCGCTCCCTGTTCCTTTGCGAGGAGACGGGCCCCGGCCCTCCTCCCCAGCCGAGGCACTGCCGGCAGATGTCCTCCCCCCGTCCTGTTCCCGACAGCGGCGGCCGCCCCTGGCTGCGCTTGGTCGCCTCTCGATGCAGGTGCCAGGAGCATCCGGGTGGGGAAAGCAGCGTCTCCAGGAGCTCCTGCTGCAGGGGGGGCTCCCGCTGGGGCGAGTGGTCGGGGAACTGCTGCCCCTTCTCTTTCTCTCCCGGAGGCCGCGGTTGTCCGCTCCTCCCCGGGGTTGTCGTGGGCTGCCTTTGCCACAGACTTGCCTGGGCTGTCTCCGTTCAGCCCCGTTCTCCCTCCTGGTGTGGGCGACCTGGGACTGGTGGACGTTTACTGGCTTTGAACAGGAGCTGCTGTGGGTGAAGCTTAAGATGCTTGAAAAACGTGAAACAGCCAGAGAACAACATCAAGGTGATTGAGCCAGAAGGTGCTTCCTGCGGCAGGGAAGAGACAGCCAAGCATTTCTGGGTGAGGAAGGGTCCCCTCTGAGTTGTCCTCAGCAGACCAGATTGCTGATATGTACCGCAGGGTCCGTACGCGTATCCAAAATCACGGTATGGCCATGGGGAAGGGTTGTGTGCGTGCAAGGCTGCACATCTGGGAAGCTTCATATCGCAAGAGCTGTAAGACACCGCTGTGTTCTCTTAGGTGGAGGATGGTCAAGTGACCAGCGCTGCAGAAGAGGAAGGGACAGAGAAAGAGAGAGGCACCTGAACTGGAAAATTCTGTGGGCAGCGCTGAAAGCAGGAGCTGCGGTGAGTCCCAGGCTTTGGGGGCGTGTCCCACTCGTCAGGAGCCTCCGTTGGCTGCAGTCTTCACAGACCTTCACGAAAGAAGGACGCTTTAGATTGCCACCTAGCTTTACGCCAGAAGTTTTTTTCCTGTCTTGGCAGAATTCCAGCTGCCAGCGTTTCTCCGTGGTCGCCCTTCCTTCTGCCGTGATGGTACAGGACAGACGGAAAGAATCCGGAGTGCTCTGCGAGTACGGGGTGCGTCTGCGATGCGCGTCTGCTTTTTTCCTGAGGTACTTGTAGTGTGGACTCTGAAGTTAACGGGAAGGATGTGCCAGCGCTCCTCCTATAGTTTTTCTGTGAAATATTTTAACAAAATCCTTATCGCTTCCCGCTGTCAGGAAAGAGGGGAGGGTAAGTGACTTCAGATTTGTAAATTCTCAGCGGCACGGACTAAGGTGAGATAAATCTCAAGGTCCATACAGAAACATTTATTAGCTTACCAAAATGGTTAGTATAGATCTTAACAAGCCCACGATAATTGGTTAGGTATATAAAAAATTATGGCAGGTGTTGGGGTGTACATTGTGTTAGTTAACACCAGGTGTAGGACAACTTATGGCAAGCGGTGCTTAAGGTCGTACTTAAGGTCATCTTAAGGTCATCACTTCACAGCTCTAACTGTTACTTAACAATTCCAAGAGAAAAGAGAAACTGAGGGACAGAGAGAGGAAAAGACAGAGAAAAAGACAGAGATAAAGAGATCGCGGGTCCTGGTTCCAGCGTCTTTTTCAGGGATTCTTCCCAGGCATAATCTTCTTCTTTCTTGGGAAGAATCTTCCCAGGCACTATCTATTTCTTTTGTTTCTTTTTTGTTCCCTCGGGGCACTTATTTTCCCCTTTTACGTTTGCTGAATCAGCACGGTCCGCCCTCCTTGCTGAGGACGGGCTCAGCTCAGGTTTCTCCCTTCTCCCCGGTGACGTGTGCCATGATTTGGGTGGAGAGACGAGTGCCATGGTCACACATGTTTAGCGTGATCTCTGTAATCTTCATTAGCACATGCAGGGCGTGCGCTTTCATGTGCGTTTCGCGGATAATGAAGCAAAGGTCACTCATGGGACACAACGGCCTCGAGAACTGAGAACGAGCGAGCTCACGGCACGAGTGGCAGAACCGACCTGTCTTCACAAGACAGTTCTCCCACACTTTCAGCCGCCAGAAGTGTGAGCCTCATCAGCTGTTTGAAGGCCAGGCCTGCGTTATTTATTTCCTTGCGAGTGTTTGAGGCGTTCCACTGAAGGCTTGGAGGGGCTCCTGCCCCTCGGCAGGGAATTTACAGTCCGTCCCTCACAATCCTAAAAACAAAATAAAGTCTGTCCTGGAGCACGTTACGCCTCTGCAAAGCTTACTTCCCTCCATTTATTTTTCTCTTCCTGAAAGCATATTCTTCTCTTTCTGGGTGCTCACTGTCAAACGATACTGTGAAAATAATTCTGTACTAGAAGAGGGAAGGAACTGTTTGTAAGAGTTCACATGTCCAGAAGAAGCAGGCTTTGCTTTCACGATAAAAACTTTATGCTTTCTCAGTCAATAAGTCTTTAAAATATTTCACAGCGGTACTCGAAAACCTCACTGAGATACTGGCATCTGTCCTAAAGGCGATTGAGGTCAAAGAGGAGACATGGACAAAACGGGACAAACGGGCATCGCCTCTCTGTGTTCTCCAGGCTTTGCCGTGAAGCATCAGCAGCGTTTAACTCGTGACGGCGAATCCTGTGGTTTTGGTTGTGGTTTTGGTGAGTTACGGCTTCAACAATGTCCTTTTTCTGTAACCTCGGGAGGAAGTTCATTTCCTTCCGCAGGCCCAAGTGCCGCGCGTCTCCCCCCAGTTGCTGGCATCGCCGGCCTTTGGGTTCTCGGTTGGAACAGTCGAGATACCATAAAAACGCGTTCCTCTGCGCCTTCAGCACAGCCAAAAGCATTCGCGAATCTGCCGGTCCTTTTTGGTAGCCCTACGGATCGCGGCGCCGGCGATTTGATTCCCCGCCCCCAAAAGTAAAACCATTTGGAGGAGTTTTTTCTCTCACTGATTTTTCTATGTTAAATGAAGCTAAAAAAAAAAAAGTGAGAGTTGTATAATCGACAAACTGACTTGCGTAGTTTAAACTGCAGCCGCCTAAACGGCTGTAGTGTACAATTTATGAGGTGTACCTGGGCAGTTAGGTATTTGTTCGAAATGTTTAAAAGGAGAGACAACTGAATGTTACGCGGTTTTCCCCCCCGTTTTTTTGGCAGAGTGCTCTGAAGTACTTCTGTCTGGCTTTCAGTGCCACCTTTTCCCGGCAGCCAGTAGTGTCTCTCTCGGGCAGCGCCGCTGCCCCGATGTCCCTCCTCCTCCTCGTGTAGCACACAAAAAACCCCCCGTGGTCAAATCATAGCTGTGTATTTTGGAGACGGATAGTTTAATAGTATCCGTTCACAGCCGTGCAAGTTAAATTAGCGCCGAAGGAAAGCCAAGTACTTTCACAGGGTAAGTATTTTCACTGGGTGGATGTAAACTTCATGCACACCTTCTCAGTGAAAGGGAAAGGGCCAGGTGTTTCCCAGCACCAGCCGGAGGGTTCGCCCTTATGCTAAGAACGTGTTCAAAATGGCACTGATTAGTCTTAATCCTGACTTTTAAGAGTTCAAATGGCGCTGGCTTTTGAAGGCTGTGCTGTATTTCGAGCTGAGCTGTTTCCCCAGCTCCTGTCCCGTCCCTCCGTCTGACGGAATTCCTCTGCTCTCTTCTGTGCTGTTTTTTTGGGATGCTGAGCTATAATTGGGGATTTTTGTTTTCCAGGTGCCTCGTTGTAGGCGTCTCGTGCTGCTCGAGAGATGCCCCAGCCCAGGTTTGCAGCCGGTGGCGGAGCCCCCCTGAGGAGAAGGGGCCAGCCCTGGGTCTGGGCGTTTTAAGCCTTTTTTTGGGGTGAATAGAAGGGTGTCTGTGTGTGTGTGTCTTGGGGGGTGATGGTGTCATTTGGGGCACCCCGATGTCACTGGGGCAGCGATGATGCAGCAGAGGAGCAGGTGAGTGGGAGATGGGGGGGGGGGTTACGTGGAGTTGCCCCCCCAAAAGAAGTGGGTCGCGGCCCCAGAATGTCTGAAAATTCTTGGGATGCATTAAAAAATGTGAAAACCTGTAACTATGGGCAGGATGCATTGAAATAGGGAATGAGAAACATACATATATATAAATTATGTATGTAAAAGTTCAAAATAAAAACCTCTGTCTCTAAGGATTCTGTGATTCTGTGTTATATGAAAGATCCTAGAATATAAAAATACTTAGATGCGTTTATAAAAAGATATTAGTGTCAAACTAGGTGTGTAGGCAGACAGCCTAAATAGATATTCGGTATCAAAAGCGTTAACGTAGGAAATGGGCAACGTAAATTCCCTAAACGTACAGATGTGTGTCAATACCGGAGCGGGTGCTGCCGCCTGGCGGCTGAAGGCGCGTCCTGCAGGTGGGGGGCGGCGCATGCGCAGTGCCCGCGCCTCCCGGCCCCCCTCGGCCCCCGCCGCCGGCGCCGCGTGGGTTCCGCAGCTCGTGCGCAGGCGCGGCTTCGCGGAGGCCCGTCCGGCCGCAGCCTCAAGAGAGCGGCGGCCGGAGGGCGAACCAGGACCGCCGGGACTCTGGCGAGCTCCGCGCCACCTGGAGCGGCATCGGTGCCGCCCGCCCGGCCTCCAGAGCGGCCATCGGCCCCTCCGCATCAGCTCTTACACGTTACCACGGCCCCGTCAGTGCCCGGCAGTTTTCCGGGTTTCCATCTACGTGACCTCGCGGTCCTCCAGGACCCCGGAAGTGCCCCCTCAGTCCTCCGACGCGCGTCTCCGTGGCACTTCGGTCCTCCAGGACCCCGGAAGTGCCCCCTCAGTCCTCCGACGCGCGTCTCCGTGGCACTTCGGTCCTCCACGACCCCGGAAGTGCCCCCTCAGCCCTCCGACGCGCGTCTCCGTGGCACTTCGGTCCTCCACGACCCCGGAAGTGCCCCCTCAGTCCTCTGACGCGCGTCTCCGTGGCACTTCGGTCCTCCACGACCCCGGAAGTGCCCCCTCAGTCCTCCGACGCGCGTCTCTATGGCACTTTAGTCCTCCAGGAGCCCGTCCGTAAATGCTCATAAGTCTTCTGGAAATCATATGCTTCCAACACTCTTCCAAAACGATAAAACACGATTATCAGTTAACCACAAAAATATCTGAAGATCGCAAAAATAATGCAACCCCTGCAGAGCTCTCTTCTCCACAGCAACAACTGGACAGAAATCACACAAAAGCGGTAAGAGAATCACCAGAGGTTAGTCCCAAATGGAAATAAAAAGGGGAGGCGCTTCGCCTGCTGGGAACTTAAGGCAGGAGAAGCAAAGCTGCTGCTCCCGCTGCCACCCGCCTTCACGTCTTCTGGGGGTTGGCCCTGCCCCTTTCCCAGGGGATTGTGGGAAGGGCGGTGGGCGGGGCCCGGGGTACACGAGCCCCAGCCCGGGCTCAGGAGCTCATTCTGCTGCTGGGCCCCGTGGGGTGGGTGCTCTGCTGGTCCCTCGCTTTGCTGCAGCTTTGGGACAGGCTCAGCTGTTTGGGCAGGCGTGTTTCGGCATTTAGGGAGGCAGAGGTGAGAAGGCTGAGCTGAGACCTTCGGGAGCAGTAAACATCCAGCTGCCTGTATGGTAGAAAGTTGACTGGTATGCTCCTTTTTTTTTCGGGTCATAACTTTGTGATGAGTGTTTAAGGGGTGCCCAGATGGTTTAATAGTATGCTTTTCTTTGTTCTAGGAGCACTGCATTTTCCTAGAATTTCTGACTTTATTGAAGATAGAACTGTGGGTTTTTCACCAGTTTTGCAGTATGCTGTGTAAATTGCTGATATTGTTTCTCTTAATTGGGTTGATGATGAGATTATCTTATGGGGGTTAGGGTGAGCGTTTTGTATGCATCTGCATATATGGCACCAGCATTTCTCAAGAAAGCAGCAGGGACGTAAGGCATAGCGTCGTTCAGGGTATGGCATGGCTCATCACCTTTCCCCGTTGCCCATGGAGTGCCACGGTGTCCCTAGAGTTTTTGCAGCGGGCAGCAGGCCCCTCATAGATTGTGTCAGGACATTATTTGTTTTGTGGGTCTGATGCAGAGCCCAGAGTCTGTGGGAAGACAGAAGATAGGAGGTGCCTGCCAAACGCAGGGCACAGCTCAGAAGAGCTGCTCCTGAGAAGCAGCCGGCGTAGGGGGTTCAGGGTTGCAAATACAGGATGGGAGCTGTCAGGAAGAAGTGAGGCTCCTTCCCTGACGGTTGAGGAGAAGAGAAGGGGTTTCTAAAGTTTTGGCGCTGGGGGCTGGCTAGGAAAAGGAGGTGGGTTCATCAGTCTCTGTCATATCGGTTTTGCATTTGGATTTGGGTGTCGACAGGGTCTGGTCTGTTCTAGTCTCTTGCATTTGAGGTGAGCTGGACAGTGTGGAGGAGGAGCACGGGACTGATGATTTTGCAGAAATGCAATGGTAATTTTGTGTTTGTTGGTATCTTAGGTGCCATAAATAATTGTTGCTGCAGCCTCCGACTGGAATCGACGTGAAGCAGGTGAGTGGATTGCCATGGCACCTCTGAGGATGAGGGTGTTGTGGAAGAGGTTGGCATCTACTGTCATGGTGGTCACTGCTGGAGCTGTGATTTCTTTTTGTTTTGCTGATGAAGAGGAACATGGTGACTGCAGGAACACATCAGTTAGCTGTTTGTTGTGTTTTTTTTTGTCAAGGATGAATTCAGACCACTGGCCCTCTGAAAGCGAAGTAGAGGGACAGGTGCTGGAGGGGGGCCAAGGTTGACAGTTTCAGGGAGGAGTTTTAAAGTCAGGCTAGAGCAGAGGGCTATGCGGGAGCAGTCTCCTCTGAGTAGGTAAAGGGAGTGGGTTACTTTTCAGCACAAAGCTAGTGTGTGCTGGGCAGGGCAGTTCTGGCCTGTGTCTTTGGTTGTGTAGTTTGTGTGCTCTGTCTTCTGTGTCTTGGACTTTCCTTAAGTTTTGGTGTCCTTATTTCTCTTTGCACTCAAGGAGCACAGCATGTGCCTCGGGCACCACCTGTAGGGTCTCAAATGCCTGTGCTAATTGGCAGAGTGCCCAATGGGCACTTCTTTTCTTGCATAACAATTTTAAAGTGCAGATAGGACTTGCCTCTCAGGAGTTTCTGAATGGTCCTCTTCTGCAGCGTCGTTCCCGGCTGCCTGAGCAGCTCTCTTCTCTGAGCCCTAGCCGTTCTAGCCACCTGCTGTTACGCACTGGGATTTCTTCCCTGCATCCTTACGTTCTCGGGTCTTGAAGCCATGCTTCCTGCACATACGTCATCTCCGTTTTGACAGGAACTTCTTGGAATGGTCCGTTACATTTGACTCTTTTATGGCTTGGCTGTAGAGCCTGGTCGTGTCAGCGCTGCAGCCCTGTCGCTCTTCTTGCCCGACAGCGTCTCTTGTCTGAAAGTCGCTCTTCTTGCCCGACAGCGTCTCTTGTCTGAAAGTCGCTCTTCTTGTGGAGAGTTTTCTCTCATCTTGGAGTCACGTTGTCTCTAGTGCTGTGTGGTGTTGGGCTGCACGTGGGTGTGTTTGGCTTGGAGCTGCGCTGCCTGGGGCTGTAGAGTCAGGGGTAGGGGGAACAGCAGTAAGAGTATATGGTTAATACATTGATCTAATGAGACTGTTGAGGCCAAGGTGGTACAGTCAACTCCCATCAAGTTAGCCATCAGCAGGTGGTGTGGGCAGCTCTTTAATTAAGGGTTTTTTTGGGATGAGCAGAGCTATGTGGGAGGGGCTGTTCAGCAGT
Organism: Chroicocephalus ridibundus; assembly: GCF_963924245.1. Classification (NCBI taxonomy): domain Eukaryota; kingdom Metazoa; phylum Chordata; class Aves; order Charadriiformes; family Laridae; genus Chroicocephalus; species Chroicocephalus ridibundus. Next base: position 7,279,937 of record NC_086306.1, read on the forward strand.
AGTGAAGCAGACTGCATCTCAAAGATGTTAAAGCTGCTTTGTGTGGGGTGTGATGTTTGTGTAGTTTGTTTTTTTTTTTTAATGTCAGGCTGTAATTGTACTCCAGATGGTATTTCTAAGTCAAAAGAAGACCTTTTCCGGGGGGGTGTGGGTTGTCACACTGGGTCCCCCCCAAAAGAGGCAGTTCACAACCTAAAAATGCCTGAAAATTCATGGGGGGAATGTGTGTTTAAAAATGGAATAAAACCTGTCTATATGGGCATGAGGCATTGAAATAAAGAAGAATTTCTCATTTTTATACCTATTGTAAAATATGAGTTTATGTATATAAATTTGTTTTTGTTCTAGCTACTTAGATGTTAATTAGGGTGCTTTATGCAGGTTCAGGAAATACATGACTTGTAATTCCATGCTTTTTTGTTGCTTTCTGTATTTTGGGACTCAAGTAGTGCTGTTGAGTAACAGGTCAAAATGAGATTATCAATATGACTTTAAATTGCTAGCAATTTACAATAAATAACTTATTTCACAGAGGAAAATGTTTTTGAGAAAGTTTTCTCATAGAATCTGATTCTGTTTTGTTATTCACTCCCATCCAAAAAGGGGTTCTGGCAGAAGTTCGTTAGTACACACGGTCTTGCTAGAAATAAGGAATGACCCCATAGTAATAGATTGTGTTTGGGTTTGTATTTTTTTTTTTTGAAGGACACTCAAGTACATAAATTTTAATAATACTGTTATCATTGCATTGAATAAGCTACTTTTCTATAGAGATAAGTCTGATGTTTATTTTTTTTCTATTTACATTCCATAAAAAAATAACTTAATTGCTCACCTGGACATGTCATTGATGGAATAGGTGTAGCTGCAAGGGAGGAGCAGATAATGCTTTTTCTATCAAGGGTCACTCTTCACTACTTTGTAAATAGTAAACTTAAAGCAAATAACAACACCTGCTGCACCTTCAGGTGCTTTTATGCTTCTGGGGGTTGGCCCCACCCTTTACCCAGGGGATTGTGGGAAAGGTGGTGGGTGGGGCCTGAGGGCCTCAGGTGGGGCCCGGGGTATATGAGCCACAGCTTCAGGGCAGGACCTTGTCTGCTGCTGGTCTTTTCCAGGGTCAGAGCTCTGGAGCTTCTTAAGTGTTGTTTTGGAGCTTGTGCAGCTGTTTGGGAAGGCTTGTTTTAGCGTTTAAACTAGCATAGGTAAGACATCAGAGGTAAGACTTCTCAATGTAAGGGTGGTTGCCATAGAAAGTGGAGTTGTATGTTATCTTTTTTTTTTCCCCCCATATCTTTAGTTTTGTAGGGAGCATTTGGTTTGTTTAAATGGCTTAATAGTATGTATCTTTTTTTTTTTTTGCTTATGGCAGGTGGTGTGTTTTACTATAATTTCTGACTTCATTGAAGATAAAATCTTGTGTTTTTTTCCAATTTTGATGTACACTATGTTAGTTGGTGTTTTTATTAGTCTTAATTGTGTGTGTTATGAGATACTGGAGTAGGATTTAGGGTGAGTGTTTTGTACGTATCTATATATTGAGTTTGTTTGTTTTGAGGAAGCAGCAGGGATGGCTCATCATTTTGCCCCAGAGCATGCAGGGTATCACGGTGGCCCTAAAGCTCTTGCGGGAGGCTACCAGTAGGTTCTGTAACTGTTTTCCCGGCTTTCCAGGTCTGTAGCAGAGCCCGGAGTCTCTATGAAGGCGGAAGACAGGAGGCGCCTGCCAAACACAGGGCAGGGCTCAGAACAGCAGGTCCTGAGGAGCAGTTGGAAAATAAGGGGCAGGAGTTGTGGGGAAGCAGTGGGCCTCCTTCCCTGATGGTTCAGGAGGGGGATGGCTAGGAGAGGGAGGCGGGTTCATGTGTCTTTCTCAAACCAGTTTTGTAATTGGGTTTGGTTGTTGATGGTATCTAGTCTGCTCTAGGCTCTCGCATTTGAGGCAAGACAGATAGTATTGAGGAGGAGCACAGGACTGGTGGTTTGGCAGAAGCGCAGTGCAAATGCTGTGTTTCTTGATATCTTAGGTGCCGTGAATAACTGTCGCTACAGCATCCGACTCTAGAATCTGTGTGGAGCAGGCAATCAGACTGCATCAGCATTCAGGAGGCTTGAGGGGTTTTGTGGAGGAGGTCGTCATCTCCTCTCAGGATGCTTATTGCTGGTGTTGTGGCTGCTTTTGTGATGACTTTCTCTTTTCCTTTTCCTTTTGCAGAGGAAGAGTAAGCCGGTGACTGCAGGAACGTATCGGATGGTTGTGTTTTGTGGACTACGTCGAGGATGGAATCAGATGCTAGCCCTCCAAAAGCTAAGTTGAGAGACCAGCACTGGAGAGGGGTGGAGGCTGACAATTGTGTAATGGGGTCTTTGACGTTAGTGTAGGGGGGAGGGCTGTTCTGGGGCACAGTCTCCTTTGGGCAGGTAAACAATGTAGCTTACTGTCCAGTGTGATGTTAGTGCATCCTAGGCAGGGCAGTTGCAGCCTGTGTGTGTTGTCGTGTCGTTCGTGTGGTCTGTGTTTTGCATCCTAGACCCTTTTTTTGGGTCTTGAGATCATCTTTAAGCTCCAGGAGCACGGAATGTGCATTGGGTGCCATCCTTATGGTGTCGAACACCTGCACCTGTGGGCGTAGCACCAACCGTCTGCCTCTCTTCTTGCATTAGCATCTTAAAGCGTGCATCGGTCTTGCATCTTGGAACTTTCTGGATGGCCCGCGTCAGCGACTGGGGCTTCTTCCCTGTGTCGTTAAGTTCTTAGGTCTTGAAGCTAGGCTTCCTGTGTGTCCATCTTGTCAGGCTCAACAGTCCCTTCTCAGGAACTGTGAAGTTCTACACTTTGTTTCAGGGGGTTCTGTGGAGCCTCTTCACATCGTCACCATCACAGTCCTGCAGGCTGTCTTGCCCGACGATGACTTTGGTCCCGGTGTCATCCTTCTTGCTGAGAGTTTTCTCTCATCCTTGAGGCGCGTCGTTTGTTGTGTTCTGTGTAGTGTCAGTCTGTGTGTGTTTGGCTTGGGGCTGCCCTGCCTGGGTGTGTAGTGTCCAGGGTAGGCAGAATCACGACAGCAGTCTGTACTGAATATGAGGATCTGTCTAGACCCAGGCAAAGGTTGCTCAGTCGTCTCGAATTGATTAGCTTTCGAGAGGCTGTGTGGACAGGTGTTTCATTAGTGGGCGCTGGCATAAGCGGAGACAAGTTGGAGAGGGTGTTCATGGCTAGTGAAGGGGACAGTATCTCAAAGATGGTAAACCTGCATTGTGTGGGGTGTAATGTTTGCAGGCGTCTCTTCTTTGGATGACAGGCTGTAGTTGGACTTATGTGAACAGGGTTCCTAAGTAGAAACAAGACCTTTGGAATTAAGCTACTGCTCTGCATTAGGGTAATGTTTGATGTTGGTGTGTTGCTTTTTCTTCAGATGCAGAGAGATGAGGTGGCCAGGGATACACAGGGGAGCTGATGGGGGTGCAGGACAAAGGTGGCTGAGCCCGAGGTCTTAAAGGGAAGATGTGACCGGCGGCTCCATGAATACATTTGGCCACTTCTTCTTTTTTTCATGTGAATGTGAGGTTACGTAGCCATGTGTGGAAGTGCTGGTCTGAGGTACAACAGAACTGGTGTTGTTTGCAGTCACTTTACTTTTCAGGTAAGTCTCTTCCAATGAAGTGAACTCTCTGAAAATAATGACGTATTTTTCAGGTAGTATCTGCCTTCAGAGCACCAAGAACTTATATTTACACTTAATGCGAAGGGATGCCGTGCAGAGAGGCTCTTGCTTATACTTATTCCTACAACAGCACAGCCCAGCTAACTTTTATATATGCCCTGTTGGAGGGTTGGAAGCAGAAAAGCGTAGAGGGGTTGTACCCATAGTGAAGAGTAGACGGGACCGGTGACCCGAATCTGACTGATAGGGTATTCCATCCCATCCTCATCACGCTCAGTATAAAAGCGGAGGGATCAAAGGGGTCGGTACCTGTTGTCTGGCCTCTGAAGACTCCTCTGTCTGTTCATTGTCCTTTGACCTCGATCCGTGCATTTATGCAACCAGGTCCGGAGTCTGGTTCCGGACTGTCACGGAGTCTGGTTCCGGACTTTGCCAGTGAAGCAGCGGTCATCCTGGGAGCTCTGTATCGGGTTGTGTATGTCCTGTATATATTTAATTGTTTTCTTGTTACTGTTGTCTTTTCTTGGTATTATTTTGCTGTTAAGATTTCATTACAGTTCAGTTTATCTTTCAGTCCCTAAGTCTCTCTCTCTTGTTCTTTTCTGCCTCAGGAGAGAAGTTAAAAGGGAGCATGTGTCACTTGTTTTACTGCATGGCCTAAGGCACAACAGCAATGATGACAGACAGGGCACCGGAGCAGACTCGGCCGAGGAGAGCGGCGGCCCCAAGCCTTGGTTCTTTCTCAGCCACTGCATTACAGGCGGCACACAAGCCTCTGCTTGCACTCTGTCTGTCGGTCCGATCCAGAACACAGTTCTGGCAGAAGTCGGATAATATGCGTCGTCTTGCTAGAAATGCTGTATGACTCGTTGTGGGGTTTCTTTTACAAGGAAACTAAAGCACATTGAGTCTTGATAAAAATATTGTTATTGTGCTTCATGATCTTCTGGCCTATTTAGGTTAGGATGATGTCTTTCTCTTTATGTCTACGCCCTGCAGAAGTTTAATTAAGTTTACTTACCTACCGGGCCCTGTTGCTGACACAGTTGATGTAGTTGTAATAAAAGAGCACATATTGTCCGTTCCTCTAAGGGTCGCTTTCTCCGTTTTGGTGTTTTGCATGCTGTACTTCTCAGGCCTGTGAGGAAAGGAGCAGCTTTTCCTCTGGCAGGCTCTATGCCTTGTGGAGGTCAGCCAGGCCCTTTCCCAGGTGCTGGTGGGAAGGGCGTTGGGCGGGGCCCGGGGTATATAACCCACAGCCTCTGCTGGGGCAGCTCGTTCTGCTGCCAGGTGTCTCCAGGGTCAGAGCTCTGCCTGTCCTTCAGTCGATTGCAGCTTTGGAGGCGGCTCAGCTCCTTGGGTGGAGATGTTATCCCATTTAGAGAATAGCAGGTAAGAAGCTGGAGGTGGCAAGACCTTCAGGACCAGGTGAGGTTTGGCAGCGTGTATAGTAGAGAGCGGCCTCATGTGCCGGTTCTCTTCCTTGTGGTTTTTCAGGTGAGTCGCGTGGTAATGAGTCTTAGGGGGCGGTGAGATAGTTTAAGGGTATGGTTTTCTCTCTTCCAGGCATGGCGCATTTTCCTGGAATCCCTGACTGTATTGAAGACGGAACTTTCTTGTTTGTGTTTTTTTTTTTTTTCCCCCACTAGCTTTGCTGTATCCCAGATAAGATGCCAATAGAATTTGTCTCAATCGGGCAGATGATGAGATTACTTTGCAGGGACTGGGTGAGCACCTTGTCTGCAGCTGTAGATGGAGTTTCCACATTTCTCAGGAAAGCAGCAGGGCCATAAAGCATAACGTATTTCAGGATGTGGGGTGCCTTGTCACCTTCCCCCACCGTGCTCAGGGTTTTGCCGTGTCCCTGGAGCCTTTGCGGCTTGTGGCAGGCCCCTGGTATAGGTCAGATCAGGGCTTCACTGACTCTGTGGGTCTGCAGCAGAGCCCAGAGTCCGTGGGAAGACAGAAGATAGGAGGTGGTGGTGGGACGCAGGGAGAGGCTGGGAAGAGTGGCTCTCAAGAAGTGTCCAACGCCGGGTGTTCGGGCTGGCAAATAAAGGGTGGGATCTATGGGGAAGAAGTGGGGCTCCTTCCCTGGCAGCTCAGGGAGAAGAGAAGGGGTTTCTAAAGTTTTGGCACTGGGGGAGGGCTAGAAAAGGGAGCCGGGTTCATGAGTCCTTCTTGGACAGGTTTTGCAGATGGGTTCGGGTGTCGTCGGAGCCTGGTGTGCTCTAGGCTCTCGCATTTGAGGCGAGCCAGATAGTATCGAGGAGGAGCACGGGACTGGTGGTTTGGCAGTAGCGCAGTGGTAATGCTGTGTTTCTTGGTATCTTAGGTGCCGTGAATAACTGTTGCCGCAGCGTCAGACTCTGGAATTGGCGCTGAGCGGGCGAGCAGAATGCCTCGGTGTTCATGAGGCTGAGGGTGTTGTGGAAGAGGTTGGCATCTCCTCTCAGGATGCTTATTGCTGGTGCTGTGGCTGCTTTTGGGATAACTTTTTTTTTTCTTTTCCTTTTGCAGAGGAAGAGGAGGAAGCTGGTGACCACAGGAACGTACTGGATGGCTGTTTTCTGTGGACTGCCTCAAGGATGGATTCGGACCCCTGGCCCTCCAAAAGCTAAGTTGAGAGACTGGCGCTCGAGAGGGGACGAGGTTGAGAATTGCAAAAAGGTGTCTTTGAAGTTGGCGTAGGGGAGAGGTTTGTCCTGGAGGGCAGTCTCCTTTAGGCACGTAAGGGATGCGGCTTACTGTTCGGCATTCCCGGGCAGGGTGGTTCCAGCCTGTGTGTGTTGTTGTCTTTCGTGTGGTCCGTGTTCTGTGTCTTAGACCTTTCTTGGGTCTCGAGGTCGTCTTTAAGCTCCAGGAGCACGGCATGGCGCCTCAGGCGCCATCCCTAGGGTCTCGAACGCCTGCACCCATGGGCATAGCACCATTCGGCTGCTGGTCGTCTTGCGTTAGAAGCTTAAAGCTTGCATTGGTCTTGCGTCTTGGAAGTTTCCGGATGGCCCGCGTCTACAACTGGGACTTCTTCCCTATGTCATTATGTTCTTAGGTCTTGAAGCCAGGCTTCCCCCGCATACATCTTATCAGTCTTGACAGTCCCTTCTTATCACAGATGATGATGTCCTACGCTCTGTTTCAGGGGCTTCCATAGAGCCTCTTCACATCACCACCACGGTCTCCAGGTCGTCTTGCCCGACGGTGACTTCCGTCTGGGTGTCATCCTTCTTGCTGAGAGTTTTCTCTCATCCTTGAGATGCGTTGTTTTTAGCGTTTTGTGTAGTGTTGGTCTGTGCTTGTGTGTGTGTCTGGCTCGGAGCCCCCCTGCCCGGGTGTGTAGAGTCCAGGGCAGGCAGAATAGTGACGAGAGTCTACAGTTAATATGTGGATCTGTGGCGACCGAGGCAAAGGTTGGGTAGTCATCTGGAATTAATTTGCTCTCAGTAGGTTGGGTGCGTGGGTGTTTTATTAGTGGGTGTTGGCATAAGCAGAGCCAAGTCGGAGAGGCTGTTCACAGTCAGTGAAGGACACAGTATCTCAAAGATGTTCAGGCTGCTTTGTGTGGGGTGTAATGTTTGTGGGCTTTTTCTGTGTTTTTTTTTTTTTGATGGCAGGCTGTAGTTGGATCTAATTGAACAGTGTTCCGAAGTAGAAACAAGACCTTTGGAATTAAGCTATCGCTCTGCATCGGCGTAATGTTGGATTTTTTTTTTTTTCTCTTTTTAGATGCCGAGAGATGAGATGTGCAGGGTGACGTAGGGGAGCCGAGAGGAGCGCTGTACGGAGGTGGCTCGGCATGTGGCATTAGAGGGAAGATGTGACTGGCGCCTCTATGAATACAATTGGGTACTTTTTTTTTCATGTGAATGAAGACAGAAGATAGGAGTTGATGGTGTGGCGGTTTGGCAGAAGCGCAGTGGTAATGTTGTGTTTCTTGGTCTCTTAGGTGCTGTGAATAACTATCATTGCAGCCTCGGACTCCGGAATCGGCGCAGAGCGGGCAAGCAGAACGCCACGGCATTCGGGAGGCTGAGCGTGTCGTCGAAGAGGTTGGCATCTCCTCTCAGGATGCTTATTGCTGGTGCTGTGGCGGCCTCTGGGATTATGTTTTATTTTCCTTTTGCAGAGGAAGAGGAGGAACCTGGTGACTGCGGAAATGTATCGGATGGCTGGTTTTTGCGGACCGCATCGAAGAAGGATTCAGATGCCTGTCCCTCCAAAAGCTAAGTTGACAGTCAGGCGCCGGAGAGGGGCCGAGGTGGACAATTGCAAAATGGGGTCTTTGACGTTAGCGTAGTGGCGAGGGCTGTCCCGGGGCACAGTCATATTTAGGAAGGTAAAGGATGTTGCTTACTGCTCAGTGTGACGCTAGCGTGTCCCGGGCAGGGCAGTTCCAGCCCGTGCGTGTTGTCATGTCGTTCATGTGGTCTGTGTTGTGTATCTTCGCCCCTTCTTGGGTCTCGAGGTCATCTTTGAGCTCCAGGAGCACGACGTGGGGCCCTGGGCGTCATCCTTAGGGTCTCGAATGCTTGGGCCTGTGGGCGTAGCACCATTCATCTGATGCTCTTCTTGCGTTAGCATCTTAAAGCGTGCATCAATCTTGCCTCTCGGAAGTTTCTGGACGGCCCACTTCCACGTCTGGGAGTTCTTCCCTGCGTCGTTACGTTCTTAGGTCTTGAAGCCAGACTTCCTGCACGTCCATCTTAGCGGGCTCAACAGTCCATTCTTATTACGTACCATCACGTTCTACAGTTTGCTTCAGGGGGTTCCGTAGAGCGTCTTCATGTTGACATCATCACGATCCCACAGATTTTCTTGCACGACGGTGACTTTGGTCCCCGTGTCATCTTTCTTGCTGAGAGTTTTCTCTCATCTTTGAGGCGTGTCGTTCGTAGCGTTCCGTGTAGTGTCTGTCCGTAACCGTGAGTGTTTGGCTCGGGGCTGCCCTGCCTCGGCACGTAGTGTCCAGGGTGGGCGGAATCCTGTGGAGAGTCTATATGTAGTACATGAATCCCAGTAGATCGGGGCAAAGGTGTTAGAGTTGTCTCAGGGTAGCCATTGGGAGGCTGTGTAGACACCTCTTCTGTTTTGTTTGGGAAGAGCAGAGGCATGTTGGAAAGGCAATACAGCAGCAGTGAAGAAGAGTTCATGTGGAAGAGGGTACAGCTGGTTTTGGTGCGGATTTTTTTTTTGTAATTTTCTTTGTGTACGGTTGTATTTGGACCTTAGATGGTATTTGTAAAAAGGTGCAAGGCTTTTTGTTGTTATGACTCTATTGCTCTGCCTCAGGGTGATTTCTCTGATGTCGTTCTTGCAGATGCAACAGGACAAGCTTGGCGGGGCAGCGTAGGAGAGGAGAGCAATGTAAGAAGATGAGTCAGCACGTGGTATTAGAGAGAAGATGTGGCTCTGAGTACTGTATGTATTGGTTCTTTCCAATTTGAAGTTTTGAAGCAATGAATGACATGGGATGTGGGGATGGGGATGAGTCAGTCACTTCAGCCCACCCGCCGCTGCTGACCTTATCACATCTGCCTCAGAGGGAGCAACTTTCAAGTTTTAAAGCAACCCATGTCTGTTGGGTTTTATGGGTGGTTTGCGAGCCTTCAGGTTGCACGCCTCGGGGGAGGATGGGCGGGCAAGGTGAGGGAGTGGGAGATGGGGAATTTGGTAGGGTTTTGGGCAGTATCTCGGCGTGTGTTTCTTCGGTTGGTGTGACATGCAGGGTCAGAGGGGCGATGCTGCGCACCCACTGAGTAGTCCCAGCAAGTGAGGCGGTTGTGGACACGTTGGCGTCTAATAGCCCAGTGCTACATTGCGGCTCAGGGGAGTGTTTGTCTTTGGTTTTGCAGGCGCCGCAGGCATCCGGAGCCAGACGAGCGTTGGAGGTGAGCTGGGTAGCAGAGAGGTAGCGCATGGGGGTGGTGGTTTCCCGTAAGCTCAAGAGTAATATTGTGTGTCTTAGGTGTTTTAGGTGCCAGAACCAGAGTGTGCCACAAAGTCCAAACCCAGAATCCATGCGGAGCAGGTGAGCAGAAGGGTACGGCGCGTGTGATGCGGGGTACAGTTGCAGTACAACTTAGTGTTGATGGACGTGATGGTGCCTGATGGCACCATTTTGTGCAAATCGGGATTACGTTGCTCAGTAACTTCCTTGACTGCCATTTGAGATGGTCTTGTGTCGTACGCTTAAGAATTTGGTTCCGTACTATGTTCTTGTATATTTGAAATAGTATTGCTCCGCCTCACTCAGTATCGGTTTCGCATCGTGTTGCCCCGTCACGCTCTTGATTGCTCTGTGTTCTATTCTGGCATCGTACCACACCGTGTTGCGTGGTTTTTTTTTTTTAATCGGTTGTTCTTTGACTGTGTAATGCCTTGTACCGCCCTCTATTGCGTTATGTCTCGTGTTATATTGCCCCGTCGTAGCCTTGACTGCCTTCTGATCTGTTCGGGCCTCGTACCACGCTGTATTGCGGGTTTTTTAATCGGTTGTTCTTCATCTGGCTTTCTAATGCCTTGTACCGCCCTGTATTGTGTAACATCTTGCATTATATTGCCCCGTCATAGTCTCGACTGCCTTCTGATCCACTCTGGCATCGCACCGCACTGTATTGTGTGGTTTTTAATCGGTTCTTCTTTATTTGACTGTGTAATGCCTTGTACTGCTGTGTATTGTGTTACTTCTCATGTTATAGTGTGCTGTCGTTGTCTTGACTGCCTTCTGATGTTTTCTGGTATTACAGTTGAACGTATGCTGGGTTTCTTAATCGGTTGTTCTTCGTTTGGCTGCATGTTGCCTTGTTACCACCTGGTATGGTGTTGTGTCTTGCATTGTATTGCCCTGTCACTGTCTCGACGGTCATTTTACACGTTCCGTCCTAGGACCGCGCTGTATTGTGAATTCTTTCATGGGTTGTTGTTTCCTTGACTGTGTCGCCTGGTAGGGCCCCGTATCGCGTTACGTCTTGCCTTGTATTGCTCTGTCATTGTGGTGACCGACATCTGATATATTCTACCGTTGTATGGCACCGTACCGTCAATTCTTTCATTGTCTGCTCTGCATTTGACTGTATGTTGCCTTGTACTGCCCTGTGTAAGGTTAGATCTTGCATGGTGTTGCCCTGTCGTTGTCTTGCCAGTTATTTTAGAGTCTCTGGCACAGTATTGTGCAATTTTTAACCGGTTGTTCTGTATTTGACCGCTGTTGCGATGTCACCCCCCTTTTTCCTCCAGGCTGCTGCTCGAGCTATAACGACCAGCAGGAGTCGCTACGAGTGGCACTTGAACTTTGTGGGGTGGCTGGCACCAGAGTCAAGACACTGTGAGTCAGTTAGCTTGCTATAGACCTAGCGGACAGACCAAGAGCCCTTTGAGCTTCCTTGCAAGGCAGCGGCCTGTTTGCCAGCGTTTCCCGGGGACACTCACTTAAGGTTCTGCTCCTCTAGGTTGAGAGAAGCCTTGCCGCAACAGATTCTGGGTAAGTGACTAACAGCATGCCAGACTTTGCCATCTTAGCTGAGCGATACGAAGGGTTTGATCACGCAGATATGATCCTTTAGAGGTGAACCGTTGCCCAAGTCCGGGGCGAGGATGGGATCCAGCCGCACCTAGACTCCTCTCGGAGAAGGAGTTTAGAAAGCAAGGGGGTCCTTTCCGAGCCTCGTGACTCAACGGGAGGGTCTCCCTGACAGCTTGTCTGACCCTGGCCCCTAGGCAGTAAATAATCCGGGGTGCGTGGCCATATGGAATCTGGTAAAGCGCCGTCACATGCGCTGCTGCCTTTGGAGAATCACTGTGTTGATGTTTCTGAATGTTTCACCGCTTCTCTCTTAGAAGCGAAGTTAGCCGCTCGGCCTGCCACAACTGCGTATTGCCTTGTCCGGCCCTGTATGGCATCACGTTTGGCATTGTATTGTCCTCTATTTGCCCGGACTGCCATCTGATCTGTTCCGGCATTGTACTGGTGTGTATTGTGGGTTTTTTAATCGGTTGTGCGTTATTTGAATGCGTATTGCCCTGTCTAGTGTTGTATCTTGCATTGTACTGCCCCGTCATTCCGTTCACTGTCACTTTAGATGTTCTGGGATTGCAGCGATCCGTATTGTGCAGGTTTTATTCGTTAGTCTGTGTTTGACCGTGTATTGCCTTGTTACCACCTTGTATTGTGTTGCGGCTTGCATTGTATCGCCATGTTATTGTTCTGAGTGCCATCTGATACATTTTGGTGTTGTACAGCCCTGCATTGTTACGTCTTCCATTGTATAGCTCTGTCACTGCCTCGACTGCTGTCTCACGCGTTTTGGCATTGCATCGCACGGTATTGCGGGATACTTAATCAGTTATTTATTTGACCGTGTATTTCACTGTACTGCCCTGTATTGCGTTATTTCTTGCCTTGTATTGCTCTGTCATTGTCTTGACTGGCATCTCCATTTATTTTTGTTTTCTCCCGCACTGTATTGCGGTTCTTCTAATTGGTTGGTATTTAGTTGACTGCGTCTTCAGTTCTGCTCTGTCGTGTAATGTTGCATCTTGGATCGTGTCGCCCTATAGTTGTTTTGACTGCCACCCGAGACCGTGTGGGATCGTACTGCACCGTATTGTGGCGTTTTGATGGGTTGTTTCCTATATTATTCTGTATCGTGTTGTAGCAACCTGTATTGTGTTACATTGTGCGTTGTGTTGCCATGAAATAGTCTTAACTGTCCTTTTACACTCTCTGGGGTTGTACCGCACCGAACTGAGGGTGTTTTTGATCGGCTGTTCTATATTTGACTACGTATTGCTTTGTACTGCCCTGTATTTTCCTGAGTCTTGCGTCGTATTGCCCTCTCACCGTGCTGCGAGCCATCTGATGTATTCTGGCGTTGACAGGCACTGTATTGAGGGCTTCTTAGGCTGTTGTACTCTATTTGACCGTGCATCAATTTTGTGATCGGTCATTCCCTATTTGACTGTGTATTGGCCTTGTACTGCCCTGTGTAAAGTTACGTCTCGCATTGTATTGCCCTGTCATAGTATTGCCTGTCATAGTCTGTCATAGCACCAGGATGTGCCCTTGAGCGGGGACGCTTGCTTCAGGTTCTGCTCCTCAAGGCTGAGAGATCCCTTGCCGCAACAGAGTCTCGGTAAGTGACTAATACCACGCTAAACCTCGTAGCCTTAGCTCAGTGATATAAAGGGTTGATGGCGCGGATACAATCCTTTAGAGGTGAACCGGTGCCCAAGTCCAGGGCTAGGAATTGGATCCAGCCGCACTTAGACTGCTCTTCAAGAAGGAGTTTAGAAAGCAAGGGGGTTGTGGCTCGACGGGAGGGTCTCCCTAACAGCTCGTCTGACCCTGGCCCCTGTGCAATAAATGATCTGGGGTACGTGGCCACGGAACCTGGTAAAGGGATGTTACGTTCACTGCTGCCTTTGTCGAAACACTGTGTTGATGTTTCTAAATGTTTCTCTACTTCTCTCAGGACTGAAGTGAATCGCTCCACCCGCCACAACTGCATATTGCCTTGTCCGGCCCCGTATTGGGTTACCTCTCGCCTTGTATTGCCCTGTCCTTCTTTTGGTTGCCATCTGACCCATGTGAATTCACTGCACTGTGAATTTTGTGACTGTCTGTTATTTATTTGACTGAGTATTGCCTTGTACTGCCTTGTGTACTGCGACGTAGTGCTTTGTCTTGCCCTGTAATTGCCTTGACTGCCATCCGAGATGTTTTGAGATCGTACGGCAGCGTAGTGCGGGTTTTCTGGTCAGCTGTTCTCTATTTGACTGTGTACGGCCTTGCGCTGCCCTGCACGGTGTTCTGTCTCGCGTTGTCATTGTCTCGACCGACGTGTGTGATTGTTTGCCATTGTTTGCCAGTGTGGTTTGGGTATTGTAGTTTACTGTTCTTCATTTGACTGCGTATTGCCTTGTACTGACCTGTATAACGTTATGTCTTGCACTGCATTGCCCTGGCATTGTCTTGACCGACATCTGAGACGGTCTGGCATTGTACTGTACTGTATTGGGAGTCTTGTAATTTGCTCTAATTTATTTGTCTGCGAATCGGGTTGTACTGCCCTGTATACTGTAACGTGTGGCATTGTACCGCCTGTCACTGGCTTAACGGTGGCTTTAGAGATTCTATCGTAAGACTGCACTCCGTTGTGAATTTCTCTATTGGTGATTCTGTGACGGCGTATTGCCTGGCACGGCCCAGTACTGTGTTACGCTTGACGTTGCATCGCTCTGTCATTGTCTTCAATGAGATGTGACACTTGGTAACATACGATGGCACTGTATTGCCAATTTTTCCAGTGGCTATGCTTAATTTGAGCATGTATTGATGTGTAGCGCTCTGTATGATGTTAAGTCGTACACTGTCTTGACTTAATAATAGAAATGCTAGAGGCTGGCGTGGTGCCAAGTGGGAAAGGGTGGCTGTGAGACTCTGAAGGCAGCAGGAAAGCCCGCAGCCCGAGGTGGTGCCGCCGCGCCAGCCTCCAAACCATTTTCCGGTAGGGCCGCGGCTCTGGCGACAGCTCCCACGCCGGAAGAGCCAGGAGGGAAAGCCATGCCTCGCTGGAAAGCTCTTTGGCAGCCGCTCGCGTGGCCCCACAGGCCGTGGGGCTGCGGGCTTTGCAGCGGCCGTCAGCTTCGGCGCCACCGGCACCCACGTGGCGCTGCCGCACCAGCCTGCGAAGCATTTTCCGGTAGGGCCGCGGCTCTGGCGACAGCTCCCACGCCCGAAGACCTAGGAGGGAAAGCCGTGCCTCGTTGGAAAGCTCTTTGGCAGCCGCTCGCGTGGCCCCACAGCCCGTGGGGCTGCGGGCTTTGCGGCGACCGTCAGCCTCGGCGCCACCGGCGCCCACCAGGTGCCGCCCCACCAGCCTGCGAAGCATTTTCCGGTAGGGCCGCAACTCTGGCGACAGCTCCCAAGCCCGAAGAGCCAGGAGGGAAAGCCATGCCTCGTTGGAAAGCTCTTTGGCAGCCGCTTGCCTGGCGAAACAGCCCGTGGGGCTGCGGGCTTTGCGGCGGCCGTCAGCCTCGGAGCCACCGGCGCCCACGTGGCGCCGCCCCACCAGCCTGCGAAGCATTTTCCGGTAGGGCTGCGGCTCTGGCGACAGCTCCCAAGCACGAAGAGCCAGGAGGGAAAGCTGTGCCTCGTTGGAAAGCTCTTTGGCAGCCGCTCGCGTGGCCCCACAGCCCGTGGGGCTGCGGGCTTTGCGGCGGCCGTCAGCCTCAGCGCCACCGGCGCCTACCAGCTACAGCCGCGCCAGCCTGCGAAGCATTTTCCGGTAGGGCTGCGGCTCTGGCGACAGCTCCCACGCCCGAAGAGCCAGGAGGGAAAGCTGTGCCTCGTTGGAAAGCTCTTTGGCAGCCGCTCGCGTGGCCCCACAGCCCGTGGGGCTGCGGGCTTTGTGGCTGCCGTCAGCCTCCCCGCCACCGGCGCCCACCAGGTGCAGCCGCGCCAGCCTGCGAAGCATTTTCCTGTAGGGCCGCAGCTCTGACGACAGCTCCCAAGCCCGAAGAGCCAGGAGGGAAAGCCGTGCCTCGTTGGAAAGCTCTTTGGCAGCCGCTCGTTTGGCGAAACAGCCTGTGGGGCTGCGGGCTTTGCGGCGGCCGTCAGCCTCGCTGCCACCGGCGCCCACGTGGCGCCGCCACGCCAGCCTGCGAAGCATTTTCCGGTAGGGCCGCGGCTCTGGCGACAGCTCCCACGCCCGAAGAGCCAGGAGGGAAAGCCGTGCCTCGTTGGAAAGCTCTTTGGCAGCCTCTTCCGTGGCCCCACAGCCCGTGGGGCTGCAGGCTTTGCGGCGGCCGTCAGCCTCTCCGCCAACGGTGCCCATGTGGCGCCGCCGCGCAAGTATGCAGAGCTTTTTGCGGTAGGGCCGCGACTCTGGCAACAGCTCCCACGCCCGAAGACCCAGGAGGGAAAGCCGTGCCTCGTTGGAAAGCTCTTTGGCAGCCGCTCGCGTGGCCCCACAGCCCGTGGGGCTGCGGGCTTTGCGGCGACCGTCAGCCTCGGCGCCACCGGCGCCCACCAGGTGCCGCCCCACCAGCCTGCGAAGCATTTTCCTGTAGGGCCGCGGCACTGGCGACAGCTCCCACGCCCAAAGAGTAGGGAGGGAAAGCCGTGCCTCGTTGGAAAGCTCTTTGGCAGCCGCTCGCCTGGCGAAACAGCCTGTGGGGCTGCGGGCTTTGCGGCGGCCGTCAGCCTCGGAGCCACCGGCGCCCACGTGGCGCCGCCGCGCCAGCCTGCGAAGCATTTTCCGGTAGGGCCGCAACTCTGGCGACAGCTCCCAAGCACGAAGAGCCAGGAGGGAAAGCCGTGCCTCGTTGGAAAGCTCTTTGGCAGCCGATCGCGTGGCCCCACAGCCCGTGGGGCTGCGGGCTTTGTGGCGGCCGTCAGCCTCGGCGCCACTGGCGCCCACCAGGTGCAGCCGCGCCAGCCTGCGAAGTATTTTCCTGTAGGGCCGTGGCTCTGGCGACAGCTCCCAAGCCCGAAGAGCCAGGAGGGAAAGCCGTGCCTCGTTGGAAAGCTCTTTGGCAGCCGCTCGCGTGGCCCCACAGCCCGTGGGGCTGCGGGCTTTGCGGCGGTTGTCAGCCTCGGAGCCACCGGCGCCCACGTGGCGACGCCCCACCAGCCTGCAAAGCATTTTCCGGTAGGGCCGCAACTCTGGCGACAGCTCCCACGCCCGAAGAGCCAGGAGGGAAAGCCATGCCTCGTTGGAAAGCTCTTTGGCAGCCGCTCGCGTGGCCCCACAGCCCGTGGGGCTGCGGGCTTTGTGGCGGCCGTCAGCCTCAGTGCCACCGGCGCCCACCAGCTACAGCCGCGCCAGCCTGCAAAGCATTTTCCGGTAGGGCCGCGGCTCTGGCGACAGCTCCCACGCCCGAAGAGCCAGGAGGGAAAGCCGTGCCTCGTTGGAAAGCTCTTTGGCAGCCGCTCGCGTGGCCCCACAGCCCGTGGGGCTGCGGGCTTTGCGGCGGCCGTCAGCCTCGGCGCCACCGGCGCCCACGTGGCGCCGCCGCGCCAGCTTGCGAAGCATTTTCCAGTAGGGCCACGGCTCTGACGACAACTCCCAAGCCCGAAGAGCCAGGAGGGAAAGCTGTGCCTCGTTGGAAAGCTCTTTGGGAGCCTCTCGCATGGCCCCACAGCCCGTGGGGTTTGCGGGCTTTGCGGTGGCCGTCAGCCTCGGAGCCACCGGCGCCCACGTGGCGCCGCCCCACCAGCCTGCGAAGCATTTTCCGGTAGGGCCGCAACTCTGGCGACAGCTCCCAAGCCCGAAGAGCCAGGAGGGAAAGCCATGCCTCGTTGGAAAGCTCTTTGGCAGCCGCTCGCCTGGCGAAACAGCCCGTGGGGCTGCGGGCTTTGCGGCGGCCGTCAGCCTCGGAGCCACCGGCGCCCACGTGGCGCCGCCCCACCAGCCTGCGAAGAATTTTCCGGTAGGGCCGCAACTCTGGCGACAGCTCCCAAGCACGAAGAGCCAGAAGGGAAAGCCGTGCCTCGTTGGAAAGCTCTTTGGCAGCCGCTCGCGTGGCCCCACAGCCCGTGGGGCTGCGGGCTTTGCGGCGACCGTCAGCCTCCCCGCCACCGGCACCCACCAGGTGCAGCCGCGCCAGCCTGCGAAGCATTTTCCTGTAGGGCCGCGGCTCTGGCGACAGCTCCCACGCCCAAAGAGCAGGGAGGGAAAGCCGTGCCTCGTTGGAAAGCTCTTTGGCAGCCGCTCGCCTGGCGAAACAGCCCGTGGGGCTGCGGGCTTTGCGGCGGCCGTCAGCCTCGGAGCCACCGGCGCCCACGTGGCGCCGCCGCGCCAGCCTGCGAAGCATTTTCCGGTAGGGCCGCAACTCTGGCGATAGCTCCCAAGCACGAAGAGCCAGGAGGGAAAGCCATGCCTCGTTGGAAAGCTCTTTGGCAGCCGATCGCGTGGCCCCATAGCCCGTGGGGCTGCGGGCTTTGTGGCGGCCGTCAGCCTCCCCGCCACTGGCGCCCACCAGGTGCAGCCGCGCCAGCCTGCGAAGCATTTTCCTGTAGGGCCGCGGCTCTGATAACAGCTCCCACGCCCGAAGAGCCAGGAGGGAAAGCCGTGCCTCGCTGGAAAGCTCTTTGGCAGCCGCTCGCGTGGCCCCACAGCCCGTGAGGCTGCGGGCTTTGCGGCGGCCGTCAGCCTCGCTGCCACCGGCGCCCATGTGTCACCGCCTCACCAGGCTGCGAAGCATTTTCCGGTAGGGCCGCGGCTCTGGCGACAGCTCCCACGCCCGAAGAGCCAGGAGGGGGAGGATGGGCGGGCAAGGTGAGGGAGTGGGAGATGGGGAATTTGGTAGGGTTTTGGGCAGTATCTCGGCGTGTGTTTCTTCGGTTGGTGTGACATGCAGGGTCAGAGGGGCGATGCTGCGCACCCACTGAGTAGTCCCAGCAAGTGAGGCGGTTGTGGACACGTTGGCGTCTAATAGCCCAGTGCTACATTGCGGCTCAGGGGAGTGTTTGTCTTTGGTTTTGCAGGCGCCGCAGGCATCCGGAGCCGGACGAGCGTTGGAGGTGAGCTGGGTAGCAGAGAGGTAGCGCATGGGGGTGGTGGTTTCCCATAAGCTCAAGAGTAATATTGTGTGTCTTAGGTGTTTTAGGTGCCAGAACCAGAGTGTGCCACAAAGTCCAAACCCAGAATCCATGCGGAGCAGGTGAGCAGAAGGGTACGGCGCGTGTGATGCGGGGGATATTGCAGTACAACTTAGTGTTGATGGACGTGATGGTGCCTGATGGCACCATTTTGTGCAAATCGGGATTACGTTGCTCGGTAACTTCCTTGACTGCCATTTGAGATGGTCTTGTGTCGTACGCTTAAGAATTTGGTTCCGTACTATGTTCTTGTATATTTGAAATAGTATTGCTCCGCCTCACTCAGTATCGGTTTCGCATCGTGTTGCCCCGTCACGCTCTTGATTGCTTTGTGATCTATTCTGGCATCGTACCACACCGTGTTGCGTGGTTTTTTTTTTTTAATCGGTTGTTCTTTGACTGTGTAATGCCTTGTACCGCCCTCTATTGCGTTATGTCTCGTGTTATATTGCCCCGTCGTAGCCTTGACTGCCTTCTGATCTGTTCGGGCCTCGTACCACGCTGTATTGCGGGTTTTTTAATCGGTTGTTCTTCATCTGGCTTTCTAATGCCTTGTACCGCCCTGTATTGTGTAACATCTTGCATTATATTGCCCCGTCATAGTCTCGACTGCCTTCTGATCCACTCTGGCATCGCACCGCACTGTATTGTGTGGTTTTTAATCGGTTCTTCTTTATTTGACTGTGTAATGCCTTGTACTGCTGTGTATTGTGTTACTTCTCATGTTATAGTGTGCTGTCGTTGTCTTGACTGCCTTCTGATGTTTTCTGGTATTACAGTTGAACATATGCTGGGTTTCTTAATCGGTTGTTCTTCGTTTGGCTGCATGTTGCCTTGTTACCACCTGGTATGGTGTTGTGTCTTGCATTGTATTGCCCTGTCACTGTCTCGACGGTCATTTTACACGTTCCGTCCTAGGACCGCGCTGTATTGTGAATTCTTTCATGGGTTGTTGTTTCCTTGACTGTGTCGCCTGGTAGGGCCCCGTATCGCGTTACGTCTTGCCTTGTATTGCTCTGTCATTGTGGTGACCGACATCTGATATATTCTACCGTTGTATGGCACCGTACCGTCAATTCTTTCATTGTCTGCTCTGCATTTGACTGTATGTTGCCTTGTACTGCCCTGTGTAAGGTTAGATCTTGCATGGTGTTGCCCTGTCGTTGTCTTGCCAGTTATTTTAGAGTCTCTGGCACAGTATTGTGCAATTTTTAACCGGTTGTTCTGTATTTGACCGCTGTTGCGATGTCACCCCCCTTTTTCCTCCAGGCTGCTGCTCGAGCTATAACGACCAGCAGGAGTCGCTACGAGTGGCACTTGAACTTTGTGGGGTGGCTGGCACCAGAGTCAAGACACTGTGAGTCAGTTAGCTTGCTATAGACCTAGCGGACAGACCAAGAGCCCTTTGAGCTTCCTTGCAAGGCAGCGGCCTGTTTGCCAGCGTTTCCCGGGGACACTCACTTAAGGTTCTGCTCCTCTAGGTTGAGAGAAGCCTTGCCGCAACAGATTCTGGGTAAGTGACTAACAGCATGCCAGACTTTGCCATCTTAGCTGAGCGATACGAAGGGTTTGATCACGCAGATATGATCCTTTAGAGGTGAACCGTTGCCCAAGTCTGGGGCGAGGATGGGATCCAGCCGCACCTAGACTCCTCTCGGAGAAGGAGTTTAGAAAGCAAGGGGGTCCTTTCCGAGCCTCGTGACTCAACAGGAGGGTCTCCCAGACAGCGTGTCAGACCCTGGCCCTGAGGCAGTAAATGACCCGGGGTGCGTGGCCATATGGAACCTGGTAAAGTGCCATCACGTGCGCTGCTACCTTTAGTGAATCACTGTTATGTTTGTTAATGTTTCTCTACCTCTCTCTTAGGAGTGAATTTTATCATTGCGCCCGCCACAACTGCATATGGCCTGTGTTACATCTTGCATTGCATTGCCCTGTCGTCTTGACGGTCACGTTAGAGAATCTGTCCTAGGTCTGGACTGTAGTGTGATGTCTCTCATGGGTTCTGATGTGGCTGTGTATTGCCTTGTCCGGCCCCGTGTGGTGTTACGTCTTCCATTGTATTGCTCTGTTGTTGTCTTGATTGTCATCTGATCTATTCTGCCGTTGTAGGCCACCATATTGTCACTTCCTTCATCAGCTGTTTTTTATGAGCCATGTAAAGGGTTGACGGCACAGACATAATCCTTTAGAGGTGAACCGTTGCCCAAGTCCGGGGCTAGGAATTGGATCCAGCCGCACCTAGACTCCTCTCCGAGAAGGAGTTTAGAAAGCAAGGGGGTCCTCTCCGAGCTAGGAATTGGATCCAGCCGCACCTAGACTCCTCTCCGAGAAGGAGTTTAGAAAGCAAGGGGGTCCTTTCCGAGCCTCGTGACTCAACGGGAGGGTCTCCCTGACAGCTCGTCTGACCCTGGCCCCTAGGCAGGAAATAATCCAGGGTCCGTGGCCACGGAACCTGATAAAGCGCCGTCATGCGCACTGCTGCCTTTGGAGAATCACTGTGTTGATGTTTCTGAATGTTTCTCTACTTTTCTCTTAGGAGTGAAGTGAATGGCTCCACCTGCCACAACTGCATATTGCCTTGTCCGGCCCCGTGTTGGGTTACGTCTTGCCTTGTATTGCCCTATCGTTGTCATGATTGCCACCTGACCCATGGTGTCATAGTAGTGCACTGCATTGTGAATTTTTTGACTGTCTGTTATTTATTTGACTGAGTATTGGCTGGCAGTGGCCTGTATTGTGTTATCTTGCACCGTATTGCCCTGTATTTGCCGTGACTGCCCTCTGAGACTTCCTGAGATCGTAGGGCGTTCTGTTGTGGGTTTTGTAATTGGCTGTTCTTTGTGTGACTGTGTATTGCTTTGTGCTGCCCTGTATTGTGTTACAGCTCGTGTTGCATTACTCTGTCATTGTTTTGACTGCGTTTTGGGACAGTGTCACAGTGCTGCACTGGATTATGGGTATTTTAACTGTTCTTGACTTGGCTGCGCGTTGCCTTTTACTGCTCTGTGTGATGTTAGGTCTTGCACTGTATTGGTCTGTCGTTGTCTTGGCTGTTACTTTGGACTGTCTGGGATTGTACTTATTTATTGTGAAAGTTCCATTGGTTGTTCCTTATTTGACTGCTGGGGTGGTGCGGGCGCCCCTTCGTTTTGGCGCCCCAATCATCCATGGAGTTGTTCTGAGTGGTACTTGAAGTTGGGGGATGGTTGGCAACACAGTGGGGACCTAGATATTTTGTTCCTGTGCTGATGTGACTATAAGTCAATTAGCTTACCCCATAAATAGTGGACAGCCCAAGAGCCTTTTGACTTCTGCATGGCAGGGGCCTCCGTGCCAGGATCTCCCCTTGAGCAGGGACGCTCAATTAAGGTTCTGCTCCTCGAGATAGAGATGCCTTGCCGCAACAGATTCTCAGTAAGTGACTAATAGCATACAAAACCTTGTAGCCTTAGCTCAGTGATATAAAGGGTCGATGGCGCAGATACAATCCTTTAGAGGTGAACCGTTGCCTAAGTCCGGGGCTAGGAATTGGATCCAGCCGCACCTAGACTCCTCTCCGAGAAGGAGTTTAGAAAGCAAGGGGGTCCTTTCCGAGCCTCGTGACTCAACGGGAGGGTCTCCCTGACAGCTTGTCTGACCCTGGCCCCTAGGCAGTAAATAATCCGGGGTGCGTGGCCATATGGAATCTGGTAAAGCGCCGTCACATGCGCTGCTGCCTTTGGAGAATCACTGTGTTGATGTTTCTGAATGTTTCACCGCTTCTCTCTTAGAAGCGAAGTTAGCCGCTCGGCCTGCCACAACTGCGTATTGCCTTGTCCGGCCCTGTATGGCATCACATTTGGCATTGTATTGTCCTCTATTTGCCCGGACTGCCATCTGATCTGTTCCGGCATTGTACTGGTGTGTATTGTGGGTTTTTTAATCGGTTGTGCGTTATTTGAATGCGTATTGCCCTGTCTAGTGTTGTATCTTGCATTGTACTGCCCCGTCATTCCGTTCACTGTCACTTTAGATGTTCTGGGATTGCAGCGATCCGTATTGTGCAGGTTTTATTCGTTAGTCTGTGTTTGACCGTGTATTGCCTTGTTACCACCTTGTATTGTGTTGCGGCTTGCATTGTATCGCCATGTTATTGTTCTGAGTGCCATCTGATACATTTTGGTGTTGTACAGCCCTGCATTGTTACGTCTTCCATTGTATAGCTCTGTCACTGCCTCGACTGCTGTCTCACGCGTTTTGGCATTGCATCGCACGGTATTGCGGGATACTTAATCAGTTATTTATTTGACCGTGTATTTCACTGTACTGCCCTGTATTGCGTTATTTCTTGCCTTGTATTGCTCTGTCATTGTCTTGACTGGCATCTCCATTTATTTTTGTTTTCTCCCGCACTGTATTGCGGTTCTTCTAATTGGTTGGTATTTAGTTGACTGCGTCTTCAGTTCTGCTCTGTCGTGTAATGTTGCATCTTGGATCGTGTCGCCCTATAGTTGTTTTGACTGCCACCCGAGACCGTGTGGGATCGTACTGCACCGTATTGTGGCGTTTTGATGGGTTGTTTCCTATATTATTCTGTATCGTGTTGTAGCAACCTGTATTGTGTTACATTGTGCGTTGTGTTGCCATGAAATAGTCTTAACTGTCCTTTTACACTCTCTGGGGTTGTACCGCACCGAACTGAGGGTGTTTTTGATCGGCTGTTCTATATTTGACTACGTATTGCTTTGTACTGCCCTGTATTTTCCTGAGTCTTGCGTCGTATTGCCCTCTCACCGTGCTGCGAGCCATCTGATGTATTCTGGCGTTGACAGGCACTGTATTGAGGGCTTCTTAGGCTGTTGTACTCTATTTGACCGTGCATCAATTTTGTGATCGGTCATTCCCTATTTGACTGTGTATTGGCCTTGTACTGCCCTGTGTAAAGTTACGTCTCGCATTGTATTGCCCTGTCATAGTATTGCCTGTCATAGTCTGTCATAGCACCAGGATGTGCCCTTGAGCGGGGACGCTTGCTTCAGGTTCTGCTCCTCAAGGCTGAGAGATCCCTTGCCGCAACAGAGTCTCGGTAAGTGACTAATACCACGCTAAACCTCGTAGCCTTAGCTCAGTGATATAAAGGGTTGATGGCGCGGATACAATCCTTTAGAGGTGAACCGGTGCCCAAGTCCAGGGCTAGGAATTGGATCCAGCCGCACTTAGACTGCTCTTCAAGAAGGAGTTTAGAAAGCAAGGGGGTTGTGGCTCGACGGGAGGGTCTCCCTAACAGCTCGTCTGACCCTGGCCCCTGTGCAATAAATGATCTGGGGTACGTGGCCACGGAACCTGGTAAAGGGATGTTACGTTCACTGCTGCCTTTGTCGAAACACTGTGTTGATGTTTCTAAATGTTTCTCTACTTCTCTCAGGACTGAAGTGAATCGCTCCACCCGCCACAACTGCATATTGCCTTGTCCGGCCCCGTATTGGGTTACCTCTCGCCTTGTATTGCCCTGTCCTTCTTTTGGTTGCCATCTGACCCATGTGAATTCACTGCACTGTGAATTTTGTGACTGTCTGTTATTTATTTGACTGAGTATTGCCTTGTACTGCCTTGTGTACTGCGACGTAGTGCTTTGTCTTGCCCTGTAATTGCCTTGACTGCCATCCGAGATGTTTTGAGATCGTACGGCAGCGTAGTGCGGGTTTTCTGGTCAGCTGTTCTCTATTTGACTGTGTACGGCCTTGCGCTGCCCTGCACGGTGTTCTGTCTCGCGTTGTCATTGTCTCGACCGACGTGTGTGATTGTTTGCCATTGTTTGCCAGTGTGGTTTGGGTATTGTAGTTTACTGTTCTTCATTTGACTGCGTATTGCCTTGTACTGACCTGTATAACGTTATGTCTTGCACTGCATTGCCCTGGCATTGTCTTGACCGACATCTGAGACGGTCTGGCATTGTACTGTACTGTATTGGGAGTCTTGTAATTTGCTCTAATTTATTTGTCTGCGAATCGGGTTGTACTGCCCTGTATACTGTAACGTGTGGCATTGTACCGCCTGTCACTGGCTTAACGGTGGCTTTAGAGATTCTATCGTAAGACTGCACTCCGTTGTGAATTTCTCTATTGGTGATTCTGTGACGGCGTATTGCCTCGCACGGCCCAGTACTGTGTTACGCTTGACGTTGCATCGCTCTGTCATTGTCTTCAATGAGATGTGACACTTGGTAACATACGATGGCACTGTATTGCCAATTTTTCCAGTGGCTATGCTTAATTTGAGCATGTATTGATGTGTAGCGCTCTGTATGATGTTAAGTCGTACACTGTCTTGACTTAATAATAGAAATGCTAGAGGCTGGCGTGGTGCCAAGTGGGAAAGGGTGGCTGTGAGACTCTGAAGGCAGCAGGAAAGCCCGCAGCCCGAGGTGGTGCCGCCGCGCCAGCCTCCAAACCATTTTCCGGTAGGGCCGCGGCTCTGGCGACAGCTCCCACGCCCGAAGAGCAGGGAGGGAAAGCCATGCCTCGTTGGAAAGCGCTTTGGCAGCCGCTCGCGTGGCCCCACAGCCCGTGGGGCTGCGGGCTTTGCGGCGGCCGTCAGCCTCGGAGCCACCAGCGCCCACGTGGCGCCGCCCCACCAGCCTGCGAAGCATTTTCCGGTAGGGCCGCGGCTCTGGCGACAGCTCCCACGCCCGAAGAGCCAGGAGGGAAAGCCGTGCCTCGTTGGAAAGCTCTTTGGCAGCCGCTCGCGTGGCCCCACAGCCCGTGGGGCTGCGGGCTTTGCGGCGGCCGTCATCCTCGCTGCCACCGGCGCCCACGTGGCGCCGCTGCGCCAGCCTACGAAGCATTTTCCGGTAGGGCCGCGGCTCTGGCGACAGCTCCCACGCCCGAAGAGCCAGGAGGGAAAGCCATGCCTCGTTGGAAAGCTCTTTGGCAGCCGCTCGCGTGGCCCCACAGCCCGTGGGGCTGCGGGCTTTGCGGCGGCCGTCAGCCTCAGCGCCGCCGGCGCCCACCAGCTACAGCCGCCGCACCAGGCTGTGAAGCATTTTCCGTTACGGCTGCGGCTCTGGCGACAGCTCCCACGCCCGAAGAGCAGGGAGGGAAAGCCATGCCTCGTTGGAAAGCTCTTTGGCAGCCGCTCGCGTGGCCCCACAGCCCGTGGGGCTGCGGACTTTGTGGCGGCCGTCAGCCTCCCCGCCACCGGCGCCCACCAGGTGCAGCCGCGCCAGCCTGCGAAGCATTTTCCTGTAGGGCCCCGGCTCTGGTGACAGCTCCCAAGCACGAAGAGCCAGGAGGGAAAGCTGTGCCTCGTTGGAAAGCTCTTTGGCAGCCGCTCACGTGGCCCCACAGCCCGTGGGGCTGCGGGCTTTGCGGCGGCCGTCAGCCTCAGCGCCACCGGCGCCTACCAGCTACAGCCGCGCCAGCCTGCGAAGCATTTTCCGGTAGGGCCGCGGCTCTGGCGACAGCTCCCACGCCCGAAGAGCCAGGAGGGAAAGCCGTGCCTCGTTGGAAAGCTCTTTGGCAGCCGCTCGCGTGGCCCCACAGCCCGTGTGGCTGCAGGCTTTGCGGCGGCCGTCAGCCTCGCCGCCACCAGCGCCCACGTGGCGCCGCCGCACGAGCCTGCGAAGCATTTTCCGGTAGGGCCGCGGCTCTGGCGACAGCTCCCACGCCCGAAGAGCCAGGAGGGAAAGCCATGCCTCGTTGGAAAGCTCTTTGGCAGTCTCTTGCGTGGCTCCACAGCCCGTGGGGCTGCGGGCTTTGCGGCGGCCGTCAGCCTCGGCGCCACCGGCGCCCACGTGGCGCTGCCGCGCCAGCTTGCGAAGCATTTTCCGGTAGGGCTGCGGCTCTGACGACAGCTCCCAAGCCCGAAGAGCCAGGAGGGAAAGCCGTGCCTCGTTGGAAAGCTCTTTGGCAGCCGCTCGCGTGGCCCCACAGCCCGTGGGGCTGCGGGCTTTGTGGCGGCCGTCAGCCTCCCCGCCACCGGCGCCCACCAGCTACAGCCGCGCCAGCCTGCGAAGCATTTTCCAGTAGGGCCGCAACTCTGGCGACAGCTCCCAAGCACGAAGAGCCAGGAGGGAAAGCCGTGCCTCGTTGGAAAGCTCTTTGGCAGCCGCTCGCGTGGCCCCACAGCCCGTGTGGCTGCGGGCTATACGGCGGCCGACAACCTCGTCGACACCGGCGCCCACGTGGCGCCGCCGCGCCAGCCTGCGAAGCATTATCCGGTAGGGCTGCAACTCTGGCGACAGCTCCCAAGCACGAAGAGCCAGGAGGGAAAGCCGTGCCTCGTTGGAAAGCTCTTTGGCAGCCGCTCGCCTGGCGAAACAGCCCGTGGGGCTGCGGGCTTTGCGGCGGCCGTCAGCCTCGGAGCCACCGGCGCCCACGTGGCGCTGCCCCACCAGCCTGCGAAGCATTTTCCGGTAGGGCCGCGGCTCTGGCGACAGCTCCCACGCCCGAAGAGCGAGGAGAGAAAGCCGTGACTCGTTGGAAAGCTCTTCGGCAGCCGCTCGCGTGGCCCCACAGCCCATGGGGCTGCGGGCTTTGCGGCGGCCGTCAGCCTCAGCGCCACCGGCGCACACCAGCTACAGCCGCGCCAGCCTGCGAAGCATTTTCCGGTAGGGCTGCGGCTCTGGCGACAGCTCCCACGCCCGAAGAGCCAGGAGGGAAAGCCGTGCCTCGTTGGAAAGCTCTTTGGCAGCCGCTCGCCTGGCGAAACAGCCCGTGTGGCTGCGGGCTTTGCGGCGGCCGTCAGCCTCGCCGCCAACGGTGCCCACGTGGCGCTGCCGTGCCAGCTTGCGAAGCATTTTCCGGTAAGGCCGCGTCTCTGGCGACAGCTCCCACGCCCGAAGAGCCAGGAGGGAAAGCCGTGCCTCGTTGGAAAGCTCTTTGGCAGCCGCTCGCGTGGCCCCACAGCCCGTGGGGCTGCGGGCTTTGCGGCGGCCGTCAGCCTCGGCGCCACCGGCGCCCACGTGGCGCCGCTGCGCCAGCCTGCGAAGCATTTTCCTGTAGGGCCGCGGCTCTGGCGACAGCTCCCACGCCCGAAGAGCCAGGAGGGAAAGCCGTGCCTCGTTGGAAAGCTCTTTGGCAGCAGCTCGCCTGGCGAAACAGCCTGTGGGGCTGCGGGCTTGGCGGCGGCCGTCAGCCTCGCTGCCACCGGCGCCCATGTGGCGCCGCCGCGCCAGCCTGCGAAGCATTTTCCTGTAGGGCCGCGGCTCTGGCGACAGCTCCCACGCCCGAAGAGCCAGGAGGGAAAGCCGTGCCTCGTTGGAAAGCTCTTTGGCAGCCGCTCGCCTGGCGAAACAGCCTGTGGGGCTGCGGGCTTTGCGGCGGCCGTCAGCCTCTCCGCCAACGGTGCCCATGTGGCGCCGCCGCGCAAGTATGCAGAGCTTTTTGCGGTAGGGCCGTGACTCTGGTGACAGCTCCCACGCCCGAAGACCCAGGAGGGAAAGCCGTGCCTCGTTGGAAAGCTCTTTGGCAGCCGCTCGCGTGGCCCCACAGCCCGTGGGGCTGCGGGCTTTGCGGCGGCCGTCAGCCTCCCCGCCACCGGCGCCCACCAGGTGCAGCCGCGCCAGCCTGCGAAGCATTTTCCTGTAGGGCTGCAGCTCTGGCGACAGCTCCCAAGCCCGAAGAGCCAGGAGGGAAAGCCGTGCCTCGTTGGAAAGCTCTTTGGCAGCCGCTCGCCTGGCGAAACAGCCCGTGGGGCTGCGGGCTTTGCGGCTGCCGTCAGCCTCCCCGCCACCGGCGCCCACGAGGTGCAGCCGCGCCAGCCTGCGAAGCATTTTCCGGTAGGGCTGCGGCTCTGGCGACAGCTCCCAAGCCCGAAGAGCCAGGAAGGAAAGCCATGCCTCGTTGGAAAGCTCTTTGGCAGCCGATCGCGTGGCCCCACAGCCCGTGGGGCTGCGGGCTTTGCGGCGGCCGTCAGCCTTGGCGCCACCGGCACCCACGTAGCGCCGCTGCACCAGCCTGCGAAGCATTTTCCGGTAGGGCCGCGGCTCTGGCGACAGCTCCCACGCCCGAAGAGCCAGGAGGGAAAGCCGTGCCTCGTTGGAAAGCTCTTTGGCAGCCGCTCGCCTGGCGAAACAGCCTGTGGGGCTGCGGGCTTTGCGGCGGCCGTCAGCCTCGGAGCCACCAGCGCCCACGTGGCGCCGCCCCACCAGCCTGCGAAGCATTTTCCTGTAGGGCCGCGGCTCTGGCGACAGCTCCCACGCCCGAAGAGCCAGGAGGGAAAGCCGTGCCTCGTTGGAAAGCTCTTTGGAAGCCTCTTCCGTGGCCCCACAGCCCGTGGGGCTGCGGGCTTTGCGGCGGCCGTCAGCCTCTCCGCCAACGCTGCCCATGTGGCGCCGCCGCGCAGGTATGCAGAGTTTTTTGCGGTAGGGCCGCGACTCTGGCGACAGCTCCCACGCCCGAAGACCCAGGAGGGAAAGCCGTGCCTCGTTGGAAAGCTCTTTGGCAGCCGCTCGCGTGGCCCCACAGCCCGTGGGGCTGCGGGCTTTGCGGCGACCGTCAGCCTCCCCGCCACCGGCGCCCACCAGGTGCAGCCGCGCCAGCCTGCGAAGCATTTTCCTGTAGGGCCGCGGCTCTGGCGACAGCTCCCACGCCCGAAGAGCAGGGAGGGAAAGCCGTGCCTCGTTGGAAAGCTCTTTGGCAGCCGCTCGCTTGTCGAAACAGCCCGTGGGGCTGCGGGCTTTGCGGCGGCCGTCAGCCTCGGAGCCACCGGCGCCCACGTGGCGCCGCCGCGCCAGCCTGCGAAGCATTTTCCGGTAGGGCCGCAACTCTGGCGACAGCTCCCAAGCACAAAGAGCCAGGAGGGAAAGCCGTGCCTCGTTGGAAAGCTCTTTGGCAGGCGATCGCGTGGCCCCACAGCCCGTGGGGCTGCGGGCTTTGTGGCGGCCGTCAGCCTCCCCGCCGCTGGCGCCCACCAGGTGCAGCCGCGCCAGCCTGCGAAGCATTTTCCTGTAGGGCCGCGGCTCTGGCGACAGCTCCCACGCCCAAAGACCTAGGAGGGAAAGCCGTGCCTCGTTGGAAAGCTCTTTGGCAGCCGCTCGCCTGGCGAAACAGCCTGTGGGGCTGCGGGCTTTGCGGCGGCCGTCATCCTCGCTGCCACCGGCGCCCACGTGGCGCCGCTGCGCCAGCCTACGAAGCATTTTCCGGTAGGGCCGCGTCTCTGGCAACAGCTCCCACGCCCGAAGAGCCAGGACGGAAAGCCATGCCTCGTTGGAAAGCTCTTTGGCAGCCGCTCGCGTGGCCCCACAGCCCGTGGGGCTGCGGGCTTTGCGGCGGCCGTCAGCCTCGGAGCCACCAGCGCCCACGTGGCGCCGCCCCACCAGCCTGCGAAGCATTTTCCGGTAGGGCCGCGGCTCTGACGACAGCTCCCACGCCCGAAGAGCCAGGAGGGAAAGCCATGCCTCGTTGGAAAGCTCTTTGGCAGCCGCTTGCATGGCCCCACAGCCCGTGGGGCTGCGGGCTTTGCGGTGGCCGTCAGCCTCGGCGCCACCGGCGCCCACGTGGCGCTGCCGCGCCAGCTTGCGAAGCATTTTCCGGTAGGGCTGTAGTTCTGACGACAGCTCCCAAGCCCGAAGAGCCAGGAGGGAAAGCCATGCCTCGTTGGAAAGCTCTTTGGCAGCCGCTCGCGTGGCCCCACAGCCCGTGGGGCTGCGGGCTTTGCGGCGGTTGTCAGCCTCGGAGCCACCGGAGCCCACGTGGCGCCGCCCCACCAGCCTGCGAAGCATTTTCCGGTAGGGCCGCAACTCTGGCGACAGCTCCCACGCCCGAAGAGCCAGGAGGGAAAGCCATGCCTCGTTGGAAAGCTCTTTGGCAGCCGCTCGCCTGGCGAAACAGCCCGTGCGGCTGCGGGCTTTGCGGCGGCCGTCAGCCTCGGAGCCACCGGCGCCCACGTGGCGCCGCCCCACGAGCCTGCGAAGCATTTTCCGGTAGGGCCGTGACTCTGGCGACAGCTCCCAAGCACGAAGAGCCAGGAGGGAAAGCTGTGCCTCGTTGGAAAGCTCTTTGGCAGCCGCTCGCGTGGCCCCACAGCCCGTGGGGCTGCGGGCTTTGCGGCGGCCGTCAGCCTCAGCGCCACCGGCGCCTACCAGCTACAGCCGCGCCAGCCTGCGAAGCATTTTCCGGTAGGGCCGCGGCTCTGGCGACAGCTCCCACGCCCGAAGAGCCAGGAGGGAAAGCCGTGCCTCGTTGGAAAGCTCTTTGGCAGCAGCTCGCGTGGCCTCACAGCCCGTGGGGCTGCGGGCTTTGCGGCGGCCGTCAGCCTCGGAGCCACCGGCGCCCACGTGGCGCCGCCGCGCCAGCTTGCGAAGCATTTTCCAGTAGGGCCACGGCTCTGACGACAACTCCCAAGCCCGAAGAGCCAGGAGGGAAAGCCGTGCCTCGTTGGAAAGCTCTTTGGCAGCCGCTCGCGTGGCCCCACAGCCCATGGGGCTGCGGGCTTTGCGGCGGCCGTCAGCCTCGGCCCCACCGGCGCCCACGTGGTACCGCCGCACCAGCCTGCAAAGCATTTTCCTGTAGGGCCGCGGCTCTGGCGACAGCTCCCACGCCCGATGAGCTGGGAGGGAAAGCCATGCCTCGTTGGAAAGCTCTTTGGCAGCCGCTCGCGTGGCCCCACAGCCCGTGTGGCTGCGGGCTTTGCGGCGGCCGTCAGCCTCGCCGCCACCAGCGCCCACGTGGCGCCGCCGCACGAGCCTGCGAAGCATTTTCCGGTAGGGCCGCGGCTCTGGCGACAGCTCCCACGCCCGAAGAGCCAGGAGGGAAAGCCCTGCCTCGTTGGAAAGCTCTTTGGCAGCCTCTTGCGTGGCCCCACAGCCCGTGGGGCTGCGGGTTTTGCGGCGGCCGTCAGCCTCGGCGCCACCGGCGCCCACGTGGCGCTGCCGCGCCAGCTTGCGAAGCATTTTCCGGTAGGGCTGCGGCTCTGACGACAGCTCCCAAGCCCGAAGAGCCAGGAGGGAAAGCCGTGCCTCGTTGGAAAGCTCTTTGGCGGCCGCTCGCGTGGCCCCACAGCCCGTGTGGCTGCGGGCTTTGTGGCGGCCGTCAGCCTCGGCGCCACCGGCGCCCACCAGGTGCAGCCGCGCCAGCCTGCGAAGCATTTTCCTGTAGGGCCGCGGCTCTGGCGACAGCTCCCACGCCCGAAGAGCGAGGAGAGAAAGCCGTGCCTCGTTGGAAAGCTCTTTGGCAGCCGCTCGCCTGGCGAAACAGCCTGTGGGGCTGCGGGCTTTGCGGCGGCCTTCAGCCTCGCTGCCACCGGCGCCCACGTGGCGCCGCTGCGCCAGCCTGCGAAGCATTTTCCGGTAGGGCCGCATCTCTGGCGACAGCTCCCACGCCCGAAGACCTAGGAGGGAAAGCCGTACCTCGTTGGAAAGCTCTATGGCAGCCGCTCGCGTGGCCCCACAGCCCGTGGGGCTGCGGGCTTTCCGGCGGCCGTCAGCCTCAGCGACACCGGCGCCCACGTGGCGCCGCCGCGCCAGCCTGCGAAGCATTTTCCTGTAGGGCTGCGGCTCTGGCGACAGCTCCCACGCCCGAAGAGCCAGGAGGGAAAGCCGTGCCTCGTTGGAAAGCTCTTTGGCAGCCGTTCGCCTGGCGAAACAGCCCGTGGGGCTGCGGGCTTTGCGGCGGCCGTCAGCCTCGGAGCCACTGGCGCCCACGTGGCGCCGCCCCACCAGCCTGCGAAGCATTTTCCGGTAGGGCCGCAACTCTGGCGACAGCTCCCAAGCCCGAAGAGCCAGGAGGGAAAGCCGTGCCTCGTTGGAAAGCTCTTTGGCAGCCGATCGCGTGGCCCCACAGCCCGTGGGGCTGCGGGCTTTGTGGCGGCCGTCAGCCTCGGAGCCACCGGCGCCCACCAGGTGCAGCCGCGCCAGCCTGCGAAGCATTTTCCTGTAGGGCCGTGGCTCTGGCGACAGCTCCCACGCCCGAAGAGCCAAGAGGGAAAGCCGTGCCTCGTTGGAAAGCTCTTTGGCAGCCGCTCGCATGGCCTCACAGCCCGTGGGGCTGCGGGCTTTGCGGCGGTTGTCAGCCTCAGAGACACCGGCGCCCACGTGGCGCCGCCCCACCAGCCTGCGAAGCATTTTCCGGTAGGGCCGCAACTCTGGCGACAGCTCCCAAGCCCGAAGAGCCAGGAGGGAAAGCCATGCCTCGTTGGAAAGCTCTTTGGCAGCCGCTCGCCTGGCGAAACAGCCCGTGCGGCTGCGGGCTTTGCGGCGGCCGTCAGCCTCGGAGCCACCGGCGCCCACGTGGCGCCGCCCCACCAGCCTGCGAAGCATTTTCCGGTAGGGCCGCGGCTCTGGCGACAGCTCCCACGCCCGAAGATCTAGGAGGGAAAGCCGTGCCTCGTTGGAAAGCTCTTTGGCAGCCGCTCGCCTGGCGAAACAGCTTGTGGGGCTGCGGGCTTTGCGGCGGCCGTCAGCCTCGGCGCCACCGGAGCCCACCAGCTACAGCCGCGCCAGCCTGCGAAGCATTTTCCGGTAGGGCCGCGGCTCTGGCGACAGCTCCCAAGCACAAAGAGCCAGGAGGGAAAGCCGTGCCTCGTTGGAAAGCTCTTTGGCAGCCGCTCGCGTGGCCCCACAGCCCGTGGGGCTGCGGGCTTTGTGGCGGCCGTCAGCCTCGGCGCCACCGGCGCCCACCAGGTGCAGCCGTGCCAGCCTGCGAAGCATTTTCCAGTTGGGCCACGGCTCTGACGACAACTCCCACGCCCGAAGACCCAGGAGGGAAAGCCGTGCCTCGTTGGAAAGCTCTTTGGCAGCCGCTTGCGTGGCCCCACAGCCCGTGGGGCTGCGGGCTTTGCGGCGGCCGTCAGCCTCGGAGCCACCAGCGCCCACGTGGCGCCGCCCCACCAGCCTGCGAAGCATTTTCCGGTAGGGCCGCGGCTCTGGCGACAGCTCCCACGCCCGAAGAGCCAGGAGGGAAAGCCGTGCCTCGTTGGAAAGCTCTTTGGCAGCCGCTCGCGTGGCCCCACAGCCCGTGGGGCTGCGGGCTTTGCGGCGGTTGTCAGCCTCGGAGCCACCGGCGCCCTCGTGGCGCCGCCCCACCAGCCTGCGAAGCATTTTCCGGTAGGGCCGCAACTCTGGCGACAGCTCCCAAGCCCGAAGAGCCAGGAGGGAAAGCCATGCCTCGTTGGAAAGCTCTTTGGCAGCCGCTCGCGTGGCCTCACAGCCCGTGGGGCTGCGGGCTTTGCGGCGGCCGTCAGCCTCTAAGCCACCGGCGCCCACGTGGCGCCGCTGCGCCAGCTTGCGAAGCATTTTCCAGTAGGGCCACGGCTCTGACGACAACTCCCAAGCCCAAAGAGCCAGGAGGGAAAGCCGTGCCTCGTTGGAAAGCTCTTTGGCAGCCGCTCGCGTGGCCCCACAGCCCATGGGGCTGCGGGCTTTGCGGCGGCCGTCAGCCTCGGCGCCACCGGCGCCCACGTGGTACCGCCCCACCAGCCTCCGAAGCATTTTCCGGTAGGGCTGCGGGTCTGGCGACAGCTCCCGCGCCCGAAGAGCAGGGAGGGAAAGCCATGCCTCGTTGGAAAGCTCTTTGGCAGCCGCTCGCGTGGCCCCACAGCCCGTGTGGCTGCGGGCTTTGCGGCGACCGTCAGCCTCCCCGCCACCGGCGCCCACCAGGTGCAGCCGCGCCAGCCTGCGAAGCATTTTCCGGTAGGGCCGCGGCTCTGGCGACAGCTCCCACCCCCGAAGAGCAGGGAGGGAAAGCCATGCCTCGTTGGAAAGCTCTTTGGCAGCCTCTTGCGTGGCCGCACAGCCCGTGGGGCTGCGGGCTTTGCGGCGGCCGTCAGCCTCGGCGCCACCGGCGCCCACGTGGCGCTGCCGCGCCAGCTTGCGAAGCATTTTCCGGTAGGGCTGCGGCTCTGGCGACAGCTCCCAAGCCCGAAGAGCCAGGAGGGAAAGCCGTGCCTCGTTGGAAAGCTCTTTGGCGGCCGCTCGCATGGCCCCACAGCCCGTGGGGCTGCGGGCTTTCCGGCGGACGTCAGCCTCGGAGCCACCGGCGCCCACCAGGTGCAGCCGCGCCAGCCTGCGAAGCATTTTCCTGTAGGGCCGCGGCTCTGGCGACAGCTCCCACGCCCGAAGAGCGAGGAGGGAAAGCCGTGCCTCGTTGGAAAGCTCTTTGGCAGCCGCTCGCCTGGCGAAACAGCCTGTGGGGCTGCGGGCTTTGCGGCGGCCGTCAGCCTCGCTGCCACCGGCGCCCATGTGTCGCCGCCTCACCAGGCTGCGAAGCATTTTCCGGTAGGGTTGCGGCTCTGACGACAACTCCCAAGCCCGAAGAGCCAGGAGGGAAAGCCGTGCCTCGTTGGAAAGCTCTTTGGCAGCCGCTCGCGTGGCCCCACAGCCCGTGGGGCTGCGGGCTTTGCGGCGGTTGTCAGCCTCGGAGCCACCGGCGCCCACGTGGCGCCGCCCCACCAGCCTGCGAAGCATTTTCCGGTAGGGCCGCAACTCTGGCGACAGCTCCCAAGCCCGAAGAGCCAGGAGGGAAAGCCATGCCTCGTTGGAAAGCTCTTTGGCAGCCGCTCGCCTGGCGAAACAGCCCGTGGGGCTGCGGGCTTTGCGGCGGCCGTCAGCCTCGGAGCCACCGGCGCCCACGTGGCGCCGCCCCACCAGCCTACGAAGCATTTTCCGGTAGGGCCGCAACTCTGGCGACAGCTCCCAAGCACGAAGAGCCAGGAGGGAAAGCCGTGCCTCGTTGGAAAGCTCTTTGGCAGCCGCTCGCGTGGCCCCACAGCCCGTGGGGCTGCGGGCTTTGCGGCGGCCGTCAGCCTCACCGCCACCGGCGCCCACCAGGTGCAGCCGCGCCAGCCTGCGAAGCATTTTCCGGTAGGGCCGCGGCTATGGCGACAGCTCCCACGCCCGAAGAGCCAGGAGGGAAAGCCGTGCCTCGTTGGAAAGCTCTTTGGCAGCCACTCGCGTGGCCCCACAGCCCGTGGGGCTGCGGGCTTTGTGGGGGCCGTCAGCCTCCCCGCCACCGGCGCACACCAGGTGCAGCCGCGCCAGCCTGCGAAGCATTTTCCTGTAGGGCCGCGACTCTGGCGACAGCTCCCACGCCCGAAGACCCAGGAGGGAAAGCCGTGCCTCGTTGGAAAGCTCTTTGGCAGCCGCTCGCGTGGCCTCACAGCCCGTGGGGCTGCGGGCTTTGCGGCGGCCATCAGCCTCGGAGCCACCGGCGCCTACGTGGCGCCGCCGCGCCAGCTTGCGAAGCATTTTCCAGTAGGGCCACGGCTCTGACGACAACTCCCAAGCCCGAAGAGCCAGGAGGGAAAGCCGTGCCTCGTTGGAAACCTCTTTGGCAGCCGCTCGCGTGGCCACACAGCCCATGGAGCTGCGGGCTTTGCGGCGGCCGTCAGCCTCACCGCCACCGGCGCCCACCAGGTGCAGCCGCGCCAGCCTGCGAAGCATTTTCCGGTAGGGCCGCGGCTATGGCGACAGCTCCCACGCCCGAAGAGCCAGGAGGGAAAGCCGTGCCTCGTTGGAAAGCTCTTTGGCAGCCACTCGCGTGGCCCCACAGCCCGTGGGGCTGCGGGCTTTGTGGGGGCCGTCAGCCTCCCCGCCACCGGCGCACACCAGGTGCAGCCGCGCCAGCCTGCGAAGCATTTTCCTGTAGGGCCGCGACTCTGGCGACAGCTCCCACGCCCGAAGACCCAGGAGGGAAAGCCGTGCCTCGTTGGAAAGCTCTTTGGCAGCCGCTCGCGTGGCCTCACAGCCCGTGGGGCTGCGGGCTTTGCGGCGGCCATCAGCCTCGGAGCCACCGGCGCCTACGTGGCGCCGCCGCGCCAGCTTGCGAAGCATTTTCCAGTAGGGCCACGGCTCTGACGACAACTCCCAAGCCCGAAGAGCCAGGAGGGAAAGCCGTGCCTCGTTGGAAACCTCTTTGGCAGCCGCTCGCGTGGCCACACAGCCCATGGAGCTGCGGGCTTTGCGGCGGCCGTCAGCCTCGGCGCCACCGGCGCCCACGTGGTACCGCCCCACCAGCCTGCGAAGCGTTTTCCGGTAGGGCCGCGGCTCTGGCGACAGCTCCCAAGCACGAAGAGCCAGGAGGGAAAGCCGTGCCTCGTTGGAAAGCTCTTTGGCAGCCGCTCGTGTGGCCCCACAGCCCGTGGGGCTGCGGGCTTTGCGGCGGCCGTCAGCCTTTGCGCCACCGGCGCCCAAGTGGCGCCGCCGCACGAGCCTGCGAAGCATTTTCCGGTAGGGCCGCGGCTCTGGCGACAGCTCCCACGCCCGAAGAGCCAGGAGGGAAAGCCGTGCCTCGTTGGAAAGCTCTTTGGCAGCCGCTCGCGTGGCCCCACAGCCCGTGGGGCTGCGGGCTTTGCGGCGACCGTCAGCCTCCCCGCCACCGGCGCCCACCAGGTGCAGCCGCGCCAGCCTGCGAAGCATTTTCCGGTAGGGCCGCGGCTCTGGCGACAGCTCCCACGCCCGAAGAGCCAGGAGGGAAAGCCATGCCTCGTTGGAAAGCTCTTTGGCAGCCTCTTGCGTGGCCCCACAGCCTGTGGGGCTGCGGGCTTTGTGGCGGCCGTCAGCCTCCCCGCCACTGGCGCCCACCAGGTGCAGGCGCGCCAGCCTGCGAAGCATTTTCCGGTAGGGCTGCGGCTCTGACGACAGCTCCCACGCCCGAAGAGCCAGGAGGGAAAGCCGTGCCTCGTTGGAAACCTCTTTGGCAGCCGCTCGCGTGGCCCCACAGCCCGTGGGGCTGCGGGCTTTCCGGCGGACGTCAGCCTCAGCGACACCGGCGCCCACGTGGCGCCGCCGCGCCAGCCTGCGAAGCATTTTCCTGTAGGGCTGCGGCTCTGGCGACAGCTCCCAAGCCCGAAGAGCCAGGAGGGAAAGCCATGCCTCGTTGGAAAGCTCTTTGGCGGCCGCTCGCATGGCCCCACAGCCCGTGGGGCTGCGGGCTTTCCGGCGGACGTCAGCCTCGGAGCCACCGGCGCCCACCAGGTGCAGCCGCGCCAGCCTGCGAAGCATTTTCCTGTAGGACTGCGGCTCTGGCGACAGCTCCCACGCCCGAAAAGCGAGGAGGGAAAGCCGTGCCTCGTTGGAAAGCTCTTTGGCAGCCGCTCGCCTGGCGAAACAGCCTGTGGGGCTGCGTGCTTTGCGGCGGCCGTCAGCCTCGCTGCCACCGGCGCCCATGTGTCGCCGCCTCACCAGGCTGCGAAGCATTTTCCGGTAGGGTTGCGGCTCTGACGACAACTCCCAAGCCCGAAGACCCAGGAGGGAAAGCCGTGCCTCGTTGGAAAGCTCTTTGGCAGCCGCTCGCGTGGCCCCACAGCCCGTGGGGCTGCGGGCTTTGCGGCGGTTGTCAGCCTCGGAGCCACCGGCGCCCACGTGGCGCCGCCCCACCAGCCTGCGAAGCATTTTCCGGTAGGGCCGCAACTCTGGCGACAGCTCCCAAGCCCGAAGAGCCAGGAGGGAAAGCCATGCCTCGTTGGAAAGCTCTTTGGCAGCCGCTCGCCTGGCGAAACAGCCCGTGGGGCTGCGGGCTTTGCGGCGGCCGTCAGCCTCGGAGCCACCGGCGCCCACGTGGCGCCGCCCCACCAGCCTACGAAGCATTTTCCGGTAGGGCCGCAACTCTGGCGACAGCTCCCAAGCACGAAGAGCCAGGAGGGAAAGCCGTGCCTCGTTGGAAAGCTCTTTGGCAGCCGCTCGCGTGGCCCCACAGCCCGTGGGGCTGCGGGCTTTGCGGCGGCCGTCAGCCTCACCGCCACCGGCGCCCACCAGGTGCAGCCGCGCCAGCCTGCGAAGCATTTTCCGGTAGGGCCGCGGCTATGGCGACAGCTCCCACGCCCGAAGAGCCAGGAGGGAAAGCCGTGCCTCGTTGGAAAGCTCTTTGGCAGCCACTCGCGTGGCCCCACAGCCCGTGGGGCTGCGGGCTTTGTGGGGGCCGTCAGCCTCCCCGCCACCGGCGCACACCAGGTGCAGCCGCGCCAGCCTGCGAAGCATTTTCCTGTAGGGCCGCGACTCTGGCGACAGCTCCCACGCCCGAAGACCCAGGAGGGAAAGCCGTGCCTCGTTGGAAAGCTCTTTGGCAGCCGCTCGCGTGGCCTCACAGCCCGTGGGGCTGCGGGCTTTGCGGCGGCCATCAGCCTCGGAGCCACCGGCGCCTACGTGGCGCCGCCGCGCCAGCTTGCGAAGCATTTTCCAGTAGGGCCACGGCTCTGACGACAACTCCCAAGCCCGAAGAGCCAGGAGGGAAAGCCGTGCCTCGTTGGAAACCTCTTTGGCAGCCGCTCGCGTGGCCACACAGCCCATGGAGCTGCGGGCTTTGCGGCGGCCGTCAGCCTCGGCGCCACCGGCGCCCACGTGGTACCGCCCCACCAGCCTGCGAAGCATTTTCCGGTAGGGCCGCGGCTCTGGCGA
Source organism: Chroicocephalus ridibundus (assembly GCF_963924245.1). NCBI lineage: Eukaryota > Metazoa > Chordata > Aves > Charadriiformes > Laridae > Chroicocephalus > Chroicocephalus ridibundus. The sequence goes on from NC_086306.1 coordinate 7,318,515, forward strand.
CAGCTCCCAAGCACGAAGAGCCAGGAGGGAAAGCCGTGCCTCGTTGGAAAGCTCTTTGGCAGCCGCTCGTGTGGCCCCACAGCCCGTGGGGCTGCGGGCTTTGCGGCGGCCGTCAGCCTTTGCGCCACCGGCGCCCAAGTGGCGCCGCCGCACGAGCCTGCGAAGCATTTTCCGGTAGGGCTGCGGCTCTGGCGACAGCTCCCACGCCCGAAGAGCCAGGAGGGAAAGCCGTGCCTCGTTGGAAAGCTCTTTGGCAGCCGCTCGCGTGGCCCCACAGCCCGTGGGGCTGCGGGCTTTGCGGCGACCGTCAGCCTCCCCGCCACCGGCGCCCGCCAGGTGCAGCCGCGCCAGCCTGCGAAGCATTTTCCGGTAGGGCCGCGGCTCTGGCGACAGCTCCCACGCCCGAAGAGCCAGGAGGGAAAGCCATGCCTCGTTGGAAAGCTCTTTGGCAGCCTCTTGCGTGGCCCCACAGCCCGTGGGGCTGCGGGCTTTGTGGCGGCCGTCAGCCTCCCCGCCACTGGCGCCCACCAGGTGCAGCCGCGCCAGCCTGCGAAGCATTTTCCGGTAGGGCTGCGGCTCTGACGACAGCTCCCACGCCCGAAGAGCCAGGAGGGAAAGCCGTGCCTCGTTGGAAACCTCTTTGGCAGCCGCTCGCGTGGCCCCACAGCCCGTGGGGCTGCGGGCTTTCCGGCGGACGTCAGCCTCAGCGACACCGGCGCCCACGTGGCGCCGCCGCGCCAGCCTGCGAAGCATTTTCCTGTAGGGCTGCGGCTCTGGCGACAGCTCCCAAGCCCGAAGAGCCAGGAGGGAAAGCCATGCCTCGTTGGAAAGCTCTTTGGCAGCCTCTTGCGTGGCCCCACAGCCCGTGGGGCTGCGGGCTTTGTGGCGGCCGTCAGCCTCGGAGCCACCGGCGCCCACCAGGTGCAGCCGCGCCAGCCTGCGAAGCATTTTCCTGTAGGGCCGCGGCTCTGGCGACAGCTCCCACGCCCGAAGAGCGAGGAGGGAAAGCCGTGCCTCGTTGGAAAGCTCTTTGGCAGCCGCTCGCCTGGCGAAACAGCCTGTGGGGCTGCGGGCTTTGCGGCGGCCGTCAGCCTCGCTGCCACCGGCGCCCATGTGTCGCCGCCTCACCAGGCTGCGAAGCATTTTCCGGTAGGGCTGCGGCTCTGACGACAACTCCCAAGCCCGAAGAGCCAGGAGGGAAAGCCGTGCCTCGTTGGAAAGCTCTTTGGCAGCCGCTCGCGTGGCCCCACAGCCCGTGGGGCTGCGGGCTTTGCGGCGGTTGTCAGCCTCGGAGCCACCGGCGCCCATGTGGCGCCGCCCCACCAGCCTGCGAAGCATTTTCCGGTAGGGCCGCAACTCTGGCGACAGCTCCCAAGCCCGAAGAGCCAGGAGGGAAAGCCATGCCTCGTTGGAAAGCTCTTTGGCAGCCGCTCGCCTGGCGAAACAGCCCGTGGGGCTGCGGGCTTTGCGGCGGCCGTCAGCCTCGGAGCCACCGGCGCCCACGTGGCACCGCCCCACCAGCCTGCGAAGCATTTTCCGGTAGGGCCGCAACTCTGGCGACAGCTCCCACGCCCGAAGAGCCAGGAGGGAAAGCCGTGCCTCGTTGGAAAGCTCTTTGGCGGCCGCTCGCCTGGCGAAACAGCCTGTGGGGCTGCGGGCTTTGCGGCGGCCGTCAGCCTCGGCGCCACCGGCGCCCACCAGGTGCAGCCGTGCCAGCCTGCGAAGCATTTTCCGGTAGGGCCGTGGCTCTGGCGACAGCTCCCACGCCCGAAGAGCCAGGAGGGAAAGCCGTGCCTCGTTGGAAAGCTCTTTGGCAGCCGATCGCGTGGCCCCACAGCCCGTGGGGCTGCGGGCTTTGTGGCGGCCATCAGCCTCCCCGCCACCGGCGCCCACCAGGTGCAGCCGCGCCAGCCTGCAAAGCATTTTCCTGTAGGGCCGCGGCTCTGGCGACAGCTCCCACGCCCTAAGAGCGAGGAGAGAAAGCCGTGCCTCGTTGGAAAGCTCTTTGGCAGCCGCTCGCCTGGCGAAACAGCCTGTGGGGCTGCGGGCTTTGCGGCGGCCGTCAGCCTCGCTGCCACCGGCGCCCACGTCGCGCGGCCACGCCAGCCTGCGAAGCATTTTCCGGTAGGGCCGCGTCTCTGGCGACAGCTCCCACGCCCGAAGAGCCAGGAGGGAAAGCCATGCCTCGTTGGAAAGCTCTTTGGCAGCCTCTCGCGTGGCCCCACAGCCCGTGGGGCTGCGGGCTTTGTGGCGGCCGTCAGCCTCGGCGCCACCGGCGCCCACATGGCGCCGCCGCGCCAGCTTGCGAAGCATTTTCCGGTAGGGCCGCAACTCTGGCGACAGCTCCCAAGCACGAAGAGCCAGGAGGGAAAGCCGTGCCTCGTTGGAAAGCTCTTTGGCAGCCGATCGCGTGGCCCCACAGCCCGTGGGGCTGCAGGCTTTGTGGCGGCCGTCAGCCTCCCCGCCACCGGCGCCCACCAGGTGCAGCCGCGCCAGCCTGCGAAGCATTTCCCTGTAGGGCCGCGGCTCTGGCGACAGCTCCCACACCCGAAGAGCGAGGAGGGAAAGCCGTGCCTCGTTGGAAAGCTCTTTGGCAGCCGCTCGCCTGGCGAAACAGCCTGTGTGGCTGCGGGCTTTGCGGCGGCCGTCAGCCTCGCCGCCAACGGTGCCCACGTGGCGCTGCCGTGCCAGCTTGCGAAGCATTTTCCGGAAGGGCTGCGGCTCTGACGACAACTCCCAAGCCCGAAGAGCCAGGAGGGAAAGCCATGCCTCGTTGGAAAGCTCTTTGGCAGCCTCTCGCGTGGCCCCACAGCCCATGGGGCTGCGGGCTCTGCGGCGGCCGTCAGCCTCGCCGCCACCGGCGCCCACGTGGCGCCGCTGCGCCAGCCTGCGAAGCGTTTTCCGGTAGGGCCGCGGCTCTGGCGACAGCTACCACGCCCGAAGAGCCAGGAGGAAAAGCCATGCCTCGTTGGAAAGCTCTTTGGCAGCCGCTCGCGTGGCCCCACAGCCCGTGGGGCTGCGGGCTTTGCGGCGGCCGTCAGCCTCGGCGCCACCGGCGCCCACGTGGTGCTGCCGCGCCAGCTTGCGAAGCATTTTCCGGTAGGGCTGCGGCTCTGACGACAGCTCCCAAGCCCGAAGAGCCAGGAGGGAAAGCCGTGCCTCGTTGGAAAGCTCTTTGGCAGCCGCTCGCGTGGCCCCACAGCCCTTTGGGGCTGCGGGCTTTGCGGCGGCCGTCAGCCTCGGAGCCACCGGCACCCACCAGGTGCAGCCGCGCCAGCCTGCGAAGCATTTTCCGGTAGGGCCATTTCTCTGGCGACAGCTCCCACGCCCGAAGAGCCAGGAGGGAAAGCCGTGCCTCGTTGGAAAGCTCTTTGGCAGCCGCTCGCCTGGCGAAACAGCCTGTGGGGCTGCGGGCTTTGCGGCGGCCGTCAGCCTCGGAGCCACCGGCACCCACCAGGTGCAGCCGCGCCAGCCTGCGAAGCATTTTCTGGTAGGGCCGTGGCTCTGGCGACAGCTCCCATGCCCGAAGAGCCAGGAGGGAAAGCCGTGCCTCGTTGGAAAGCTCTTTGGCAGCCGATCGCGTGACCCCACAGCCCATGGGGCTGCGGGCTATGCGGCGACCGTCAGCCTCCCTGCCACCGGCGCCCACATGGCGCCGCTGCGCCAGCCTGCGAAGCATTTTCCTGTAGGGCCGCGGCTCTGGCGACAGCTCCCACGCCCGAAGAGCCAGGAGGGAAAGCCGTGCCTCGTTGGAAAGCTCTTTGGCAGCCGCTCGCCTGGCGAAACAGCCTGTGGGGCTGCGGGCTTTGCGGCGGCCGTCAGCCTCGGAGCCAACGGCGCCCACGTGGCGCCGCCCCACCAGCCTGCGAAGCATTTTCCTGTAGGGCCGCGGCTCTGGCGACAGCTCCCACGCCCGAAGAGCCAGGAGGGAAAGCCGTGCCTCGTTGGAAAGCTCTTTGGCAGCCGCTCGTGTGGCCCCACAGCCCGTGGGGCTGCGGGCTTTGTGGCGGCCGTCAGCCTCCCCGCCACCGGCGCCCACCAGGTGCAGCCGCGCCAGCCTGCGAAGCATTTTCCTGTAGGGCCGCGGCTCTGGCGACAGCTCCCACGCCCTAAGAGCGAGGAGAGAAAGCCGTGCCTCGTTGGAAAGCTCTTTGGCAGCCGCTCGCCTGGCGAAACAGCCTGTGGGGCTGCGGGCTTTGCGGCGGCCGTCAGCCTCGCTGCCACCGGCGCCCACGTGGCGCCGCTGCGCCAGCCTGCGAAGCATTTTCCGGTAGGGCCGCGTCTCTGGCGACAGCTCCCACGCCCGAAGAGCCAGGAGGGAAAGTCGTGCCTCGCTGGAAAGCTCTTTGGCAGCCGCTTGTGTGGCCCCACAGCCCGTGTGGCTGCGGGCTTTGCGGCGGCCGTCAGCCTCGCCGCCAACGGTGCCCACGTGGCGCTGCCGTGCCAGCTTGCGAATCATTTTCCGGTAGGGCTGCGGCTCTGACGACAACTCCCAAGCCCGAAGAGCCAGGAGGGAAAGCCGTGCCTCGTTGGAAAGCTCTTTGGCAGCCGCTCGCGTGGCCCCACAGCCCATGGGGCTGCGGGCTCTGCGGCGGCCGTCATCCTCGCCGCCACCGGCGCCCACGTGGCGCCGCTGCGCCAGCCTGCGAAGTATTTTCCGGTAGGGCCGCGGCTCTGGCGACAGCTCCCACGCCCGAAGAGCCAGGAGGAAAAGCCATGCCTCGTTGGAAAGCTCTTTGGCAGCCGCTCGCGTGGCCCCACAGCCCGTGGGGCTGCGGGCTTTGCGGCGGCCGTCAGCCTCGGCGCCACCGGCGCCCACGTGGCGCTGCCGCGCCAGCTTGCGAAGCATTTTCCGGTAGGGCTGCGGCTCTGACGACAGCTCCCAAGCCCGAAGAGCCAGGAGGGAAAGCCGTGCCTCGTTGGAAAGCTCTTTGGCGGCCGTGCGCCTGGCGAAACAGCCTATGGGGCTGCGGGCTTTGCGGCGGCCGTCAGCCTCGGAGCCACCGGCACCCACCAGGTGCAGCCGCGCCAGCCTGCGAAGCATTTTCGGGTAGGGCCGTGGATCTGGCGACAGCTCCCACGCCCAAAGAGCCAGGAGGGAAAGCCGTGCCTCGTTGGAAAGCTCTTTGGCAGCCGCTCGCCTGGCGAAACAGCCTGTGTGGCTGCGGGCTTTGCGGCGGCCGTCAGCCTCGGAGCCAACGGCACCCACCAGGTGCAGCCGCGCCAGCCTGCGAAGCATGTTCCGGTAGGGCCGTGGCTCTGGCGACAGCTCTCACGCCCGAAGAGCGAGGAGGGAAAGCCGTGCCTCGTTGGAAAGCTCTTTGGCAGCCGATCGCGTGGCCCCACAGCCCGTGGGGCTGCGGGCTTTGTGGCGGCCGTCAGCCTCCCCGCCACCGGCGCCCACCAGGTGCAGCCGCGCCAGCTTGCGAAGCATTTTCCGGTAGGGCTGCGGCTCTGACGACAGCTCCCAAGCCCGAAGAGCCAGGAGGGAAAGCCGTGCCTCGTTGGAAAGCTCTTTGGCGGCCGCTCGCCTGGCGAAACAGCCTGTGGGGCTGCGGGCTTTGCGCGGCCGTCAGCCTCGGAGCCACCGGCGCCCACGTGGCGCCGCCGCGCCAGCCTGCGAAGCATTTTCCGGTAGGGCCGCAACTCTGGCGACAGCTCCCAAGCACGAAGAGCCAGGAGGGAAAGCCGTGCCTCGTTGGAAAGCTCTTTGGCAGCCGATCGCATGGCCCCACAGCCCGTGGGGCTGCGGGCTTTGTGGCGGCCGTCAGCCTCCCCGCCACTGGCGCCCACCAGGTGCAGCCGCGCCAGCCTGCGAAGCATTTTCCTGTAGGGCCTCGGCTCTGGCGACAGCTCCCACGCCCGAAGATCTAGGAGGGAAAGCCGTGCCTCGTTGGAAAGCTCTTTGGCAGCCGCTCGCCTGGCGAAACAGCCTGTGGGGCTGCGGGCTTTGCGGCGGCCGTCATCCTCGCTGCCACCGGCGCCTACGTGGCGCCGCTGCGCCAGCCTACGAAGCATTTTCCGGTAGGGCCGCGTCTCTGGCGACAGCTTCCACGCCCGAAGAGCCAGGAGGGAAAGCCATGCCTCGTTGGAAAGCTCTTTGGCAGCCGCTCGCGTGGCCCCACAGCCCGTGGGGCTAAGGGCTTTGCGGCGGCCGTCAGCCTCCCCGCCACCGGTGCCCACCAGGTGCAGCCGCGCCAGCCTGCGAAGCATTTTCCTGTAGGGCCGCGGCTCTGGCGACAGCTCCCACGCCCGAAGAGCCAGGAGGGAAAGCCATGCCTCGTTGGAAAGCTCTTTGGCAGCCGCTTGCGTGGCCTCACAGCCCGTGGGCCTGCGGGCTTTCCGGCGGACGTCAGCCTCAGCGACACCGGCGCCCACGTGGCGCCGCCGCGACAGCGTGCGAAGCATTTTCCTGTAGGGCCGCGGCTCTGGCGACAGCTCCCACGCCCGAAGAGCACGGAGGGAAAGCCGTGCCTCGTTGGAAAGCTCTTTGGCAGCCTCTTCCGTGGCCCCACAGCCCGTGGGGCTGCGGGCTTTGCGGCGGCCGTCAGCCTCAGCGCCACCGGCGCTCACCAGCTACAGCCGCGCCAGCCTGCGAAGCATTTTCCGGTAGGGCCGCGGCTCTGGCGACAGCTCCCACGCCCGAAGAGCCAGGAGGGAAAGCCGTGCCTCGTTGGAAAGCTCTTTGGCAGCCGCTCGCCTGGCGAAACAGCCTGTGGGGCTGCGGGCTTTGCGCGGCCGTTAGCCTCGGAGCCACCGGCGCCCACGTGGCGCCGCCGCGCCAGCCTGCAAAGCATTTTCTGGTAGGGCCGCAACTCTGGCGACAGCTCCCAAGCACGAAGAGCCAGGAGGGAAAGCCGTGCCTCGTTGGAAAGCTCTTTGGCAGCCGCTCGCGTGGCCCCACAGCCCGTGGGGCTGCGGGCTTTGTGGCGGCCGTCAGCCTCCCCGCCACTGGCGCCCACCAGGTGCAGCCGCGCCAGCCTGCGAAGCATTTTCCTGTAGGGCCGCGGCTCTGGCGACAGCTCCCACGCCCGAAGATCTAGGAGGGAAAGCCGTGCCTCGTTGGAAAGCTCTTTGGCAGCCGCTCGCCTGGCGAAACAGCCTGTGGGGCTGCGGGCTTTGCGGCGACCGTCATCCTCGCTGCCACCGGCGCCTACGTGGCGCCGCTGCGCCAGCCTACGAAGCATTTTCCGGTAGGGCCGCGTCTCTGGCGACAGCTTCCACGCCCGAAGAGCCAGGAGGGAAAGCCATGCCTCGTTGGAAAGCTCTTTGGCAGCCGCTCGCGTGGCCCCACAGCCCGTGGGGCTGCGGGCTTTGCGGCGGCCGTCAGCCTCCCCGCCACCGGTGCCCACCAGGTGCAGCCGCGCCAGCCTGCGAAGCATTTTCCTGTAGGGCCGCAACTCTGGCGACAGCTCCCACGCCCGAAGAGCCAGGAGGGAAAGCCATGCCTCGTTGGAAAGCTCTTTGGCAGCCGCTTGCGTGGCCTCACAGCCCGTGGGGCTGCGGGCTTTCCGGCGGACGTCAGCCTCAGCGACACCGGCGCCCACGTGGCGCTGCCGCGACAGCGTGCGAAGCATTTTCCTGTAGGGCTGCGGCTCTGGCGACAGCTCCCACGCCCGAAGAGCACGGAGGGAAAGCCGTGCCTCGTTGGAAAGCTCTTTGGCAGCCTCTTCCGTGGCCCCACAGCCCGTGGGGCTGCGGGCTTTGCGGCGGCCGTCAGCCTCCCCGCCACCGGCGCCCACGTGGCGCTGCCGCGCCAGATTGCGAAGCATTTTCCGGTAGGGCTGCGGCTCTGGCGACAGCTCCCACGCCCGAAGAGCCAGGAGGGAAAGCCATGCCTCATTGGAAAGCTCTTTGGCAGCCGCTCGCGTGGCCCCACAGCCCGTGGGGCTGCGGGCTTTACGGCGACCGTCAGCCTCCCCGCCACTGGCGCCCACCAGGTGCAGCCGCGCCAGCCTGCGAAGCATTTTCCAGTAGGGCCGCGGCTCTGGCGACAGCTCCCACGCCCGAAGACCTAGGAGGGAAAGCCGTGCCTCGTTGGAAAGCTCTTTGGCAGCCGCTCGCGTGGCCCCACAGCCCGTGGGGCTGCGGGCTTTGCGGCGGCCGTCAGCCTCCCCGCCACTGGCGCCCACCAGGTGCAGCCGCGCCAGCCTGCGAAGCATTTTCCTGTAGGGCCGCGGCTCTTGCGACAGCTCCCACGCCCGAAGAGCCAGGAGGGAAAGCCGTGCCTCGTTGGAAAGCTCTTTGGCAGCCGCTCGCGTGGCCCCACAGCCCGTGGGGCTGCGGGCTTTGCGGCGGCCGTCAGCCTCGGCGCCACCGGCGCCCACGTGGCGCCGCCGCGCCAGCTTGCGAAGCATTTTCCAGTAGGGCCACGTCTCTGACGACAACTCCCAAGCCCGAAGAGCCAGGAGGGAAAGCCGTGCCTCGTTGGAAAGCTCTTTGGCAGCCGCTCGCGTGGCCCCATAGCCTGTGGGGCTGCGGGCTTTGCGGCGGCCGTCAGCCTCGGAGCCACCGGCGCCCACGTGGCGCCGCCCCACCAGCCTGCGAAGCATTTTCCGGTAGGGCCGCAACTCTGGCGACAGCTCCCAAGCCCGAAGAGCCAGGAGGGAAAGCCATGCCTCGTTGGAAAGCTCTTTGGCAGCCGCTCGCGTGGCCCCACAGCCCGTGGGGCTGCGGGCTTTGCGGCGGCCGTCAGCCTCGGCGCCACCGGCGCCCACGTGGCGCCGCTGCGCCAGCCTGCGAAGCATTTTCCGGTAGGGCCGCAACTCTGGCGACAGCTCCCAAGCCCGAAGAGCCAGGAGGGAAAGCCATGCCTCGTTGGAAAGCTCTTTGGCAGCCGCTCGCCTGGCGAAACAGCCCGTGCGGCTGCGGGCTTTGCTGCGGCCGTCAGCCTCGGAGCCACCGGCGCCCACGTGGCGCCGCCCCACCAGCCTGCGAAGCATTTTCCGGTAGGGCCGCAACTCTGGCGACAGCTCCCACGCCCGAAGAGCCAGGAGGGAAAGCCGTGACTCGTTGGAAATCTCTTTGGCAGCCGCTCGCCTGGCGAAACAGCCTGTGGGGCTGCGGGCTTTGCGCGGCCGTCAGCCTCGGAGCCACCGGCGCCCACGTGGCGCCGCCGCGCCAGCCTGCGAAGCATTTTCCGGTAGGGCCGCAACTCTGGCGACAGCTCCCAAGCCCGAAGAGCCAGGAGGGAAAGCCGTGCCTCGTTGGAAAGCTCTTTGGCAGCCGATCGCATGGCCCCACAGCCCGTGAGGCTGCGGGCTTTGTGGCGGCCGTCAGCCTCCCCGCCACTGGCGCCCACCAGGTGCAGCCGCGCCAGCCTGCGAAGCATTTTCCTGGAGGGCCGCGGCTCTGGCGACAGCTCCCACGCCCGAAGACCTAGGAGGGAAAGCCGTGCCTCGTTGGAAAGCTCTTTGGCAGCCGCTCGCCTGGCGAAACAGCCTGTGGGGCTGCAGGCTTTGCGGCGGCCGTCATCCTCGCTGCCACCGGCGCCTACGTGGCGCCGCTGCGCCAGCCTACGAAGCATTTTCCGGTAGGGCCGCGTCTCTGGCGACAGCTTCCACGCCCGAAGAGCCAGGAGGGAAAGCCATGCCTCGTTGGAAAGCTCTTTGGCAGCCGCTCGCGTGGCCCCACAGCCCGTGGGGCTGCGGGCTTTGCGGCGGCCGTCAGCCTCCCCGCCACCGGCGCCCACCAGGTGCAGCCGCGCCAGCCTGCGAAGCATTTTCCTGTAGGGCCGCGGCTCTGGCGACAGCTCCCACGCCCGAAGAGCCAGGAGGGAAAGCCGTGCCTCGTTGGAAAGCTCTTTGGCAGCCGCTCGCGTGGCCCCACAGCCCGTGGGGCTGCGGGCTTTGCGGCGGCCGTCAGCCTCCCCGCCACCGGTGCCCAAAAGGTGCAGCCGCGCCAGCCTGCGAAGCATTTTCCTGTAGGGCCGCGGCTCTGGCGACAGCTCCCAAGCCCGAAGACCCAGGAGGGAAAGCCGTGCCTCATTGGAAAGCTCTTTGGCAGCCGCTCGCGTGGCCCCACAGCCCGTGGGGCTGCGGGCTTTGCGGCGGCCGTCAGCCTCGGAGCCACCAGCGCCCACGTGGCGCCGCCCCACCAGCCTGCGAAGCATTTTCCGGTAGGGCCGCAACTCTGGCGACAGCTCCCAAGCTCGAAGAGCCAGGAGGGAAAGCTGTGCCTCGTTGGAAAGCTCTTTGGCAGCCGCTCGCCTGGCGAAACAGCCTGTGGGGCTGCGGGCTTTGCGCGGCCGTCAGCCTCGGAGCCACCGGCGCCCACGTGGCGCCGCCGCGCCAGCCTGCAAAGCATTTTCCGGTAGGGCCGCAACTCTGGCGACAGCTCCCAAGCACGAAGAGCCAGGAGGGAAAGCCGTGCCTCGTTGGAAAGCTCTTTGGCAGCCGATCGCATGGCCCCACAGCCCGTGGGGCTGCGGGCTTTGTGGCGGCCGTCAGCCTCCCCGCCACTGGCGCCCACCAGGTGCAGCCGCGCCAGCCTGCGAAGCATTTTCCTGTAGGGCCGCGTCTCTGGCGACAGCTTCCACGCCCGAAGAGCCAGGAGGGAAAGCCATGCCTCGTTGGAAAGCTCTTTGGCAGCCTCTCGCGTGGCCCCACAGCCCGTGGGGCTGCGGGCTTTGCGGCGGCCGTCAGCCTCCCCGCCACCGGTGCCCACCAGGTGCAGCCGCGCCAGCCTGCGAAGCATTTTCCTGTAGGGCCGCGGCTCTGGCGACAGCTCCCACGCCCGAAGAGCCAGGAGGGAAAGCCGTGCCTCGTTGGAAAGCTCTTTGGCAGCCGCTCGCGTGGCCCCACAGCCCGTGGGGCTGCGGGCTTTGCGGCGGCCGTCAGCCTCGGCGCCACCGGCGCCCACCTGGCGCCGCCGCGCCAGCTTGCGAAGCATTTTCCAGTAGGGCCACGGCTCTGACGACAACTCCCAAGTCCGAAGACCCAGGAGGGAAAGCCGTGCCTCGTTGGAAAGCTCTTTGGCAGCCGCTTGCGTGGCCCCACAGCCCGTGGGGCTGCGGGCTTTGCGGCGGCCGTCAGCCTCGGAGCCACCAGCGCCCACGTGGCGCCGCCCCACCAGCCTGCGAAGCATTTTCCGGTAGGGCCGCAGCTCTGGCGACAGCTCCCACGCCCGAAGAGCAGGGAGGGAAAGCCATGCCTCGTTGGAAAGCTCTTTGGCAGCTGCTCGCGTGGCCCCACAGCCCGTGGGGCTGCGGGCTTTGCGGTGGCCGTCAGCCTTAGAGCCACCGGCGCCCACGTGGCGCTGCCGCGCCAGCTTGCGAAGCATTTTCCGGTAGGGCTGCAGCTCTGACGACAGCTCCCAAGCCCGAAGAGCCAGGAGGGAAAGCCATGCCTCATTGGAAAGCTCTTTGGCAGCCGCTCGCGTGGCCCCACAGCCCGTAGGGCTGCGGCCTTTGCGGCGGTTGTCAGCCTCGGAGCCACCGGCGCCCACGTGGCGCCGCCCCACCAGCCTGCGAAGCATTTTCCGGTAGGGCCGCAACTCTGGCGACAGCTCCCAAGCCCGAAGAGCCAGGAGGGAAAGCGATGCCTCGTTGGAAAGCTCCTTGGCAGCCGCTCGCGTGGCGAAACAGCCCGTGCGGCTGCGGGCTTTGCGGCGGCTGTCAGCCTCGGAGCCACCGGCGCCCACGTGGCGCCGCCCCACCAGCCTGCGAAGCATTTTCCGGTAGGGCCGCAACTCTGGCGACAGCTCCCAAGCCCGAAGAGCCAGGAGGGAAAGCCATGCCTCGTTGGAAAGCTCTTTGGCAGCCGCTCGCGTGGCCCCACAGCCCGTGTGGCTGCGGGCTTTGCGGCGGCTGTCAGCCTCGGAGCCACTGGCGCCCACGTGGCGCCGCCGCGCAAGCTTGCGAAGCATTTTCCAGTAGGGCCACAGCTCTGACGACAACTCCCAAGCCCGAAGAGCAGGGAGGGAAAGCCGTGCCTCGTTGGAAAGCTCTTTGGCAGCTGCTCGCGTGGCCTCACAGCCCGTGGGGCTGCGGGCTTTGCGGCGGCTGTCAGCCTCGGAGCCACCGGCGCCCATGTGGCGCCGCCGCGCCAGCTTGCGAAGCATTTTCCAGTAGGGCCGCGGCTCTGGCGACAGCTCCCACGCCCGAAGAGCCAGGAGGGAAAGCCGTGCCTCGTTGGAAAGCTCTTTGGCAGCCGCTCGCGTGGCCCCACAGCCCGTGTGGCTGCGGGCTTTGCGGCGACCGTCAGCGTTGCCGCCACCGGCGCCCATGTGGCGCCGCCGCGCCAGCCTGCGAAGCATTTTTGGGTAGGGCCGCGGCTCTGGCGACAGCTCCCACGCCCGAAGAGCCAGGAGGGAAAGCCATGCCTCGTTGGAAAGCTCTTTGGCAGCCGCTTGCGTGGCCTCACAGCCCGTGGGGCTGCGGGCTTTCCGGCGGACGTCAGCCTCAGCGACACCGGCGCCCACGTGGCGCCGCCGCGACAGCGTGCGAAGCATTTTCCTGTAGGGCCGCGGCTCTGGCGACAGCTCCCACGCCCGAAGAGCACGGAGGGAAAGCCGTGCCTCGTTGGAAAGCTCTTTGGCAGCCTCTTCCGTGGCCCCACAGCCCGTGGGGCTGCGGGCTTTGCGGCGGCCGTCAGCCTCAGCGCCACCGGCGCTCACCAGCTACAGCCGCGCCAGCCTGCGAAGCATTTTCCGGTAGGGCCGCGGCTCTGGCGACAGCTCCCACGCCCGAAGAGCCAGGAGGGAAAGCCGTGCCTCGTTGGAAAGCTCTTTGGCAGCCGCTCGCCTGGCGAAACAGCCCGTGTGGCTGCGGGCTTTGCGGCGGCCGTCAGCCTTGCCGCCAACGGTGCCCACGTGGCGCTGCCGCGCCAGCTTGCGAAGCATTTTCCGGTAGGGCCGCGTCTCTGGCGACAGCTCCCACGCCCGAAGAGCCAGGAGGGAAAGCCGTGCCTCGTTGGAAAGCTCTTCGGCAGCCGCTCGCGTGGCCCTACAGCCCGTGGGGCTGCGGGCTTTGCGGCGGCCGTCAGCCTCAGCGCCACCGGCGCCCACGTGGCGCTGCCGCGCCAGCTTGCGAAGCATTTTCCGGTAGGGCTGCGGCTCTGGCGACAGCTCCCACGCCCGAAGAGCCAGGAGGGAAAGCCGTGCCTCGTTGGAAAGCTCTTTGGCAGCCGCTCGCGTGGCCCCACAGCCCGTGGGGCTGCGGGCTTTGCGGCGGCCGTCAGCCTCCCCGCCACCGGCGCCCACGTGGTGCTGCCGCGCCAGCTTGCGAAGCATTTTCCGGTAGGGCTGCGGCTCTGGCGACAGCTCCCACGCCCGAAGAGCCAGGAGGGAAAGCCATGCCTCATTGGAAAGCTCTTTGGCAGCCGCTCGCGTGGCCCCACAGCCCATGGGGCTGCGGGCTTTGCGGCGGCCGTCAGCCTCCCCGCCACCGGCGCCCACCAGGTGCAGCCGCGCCAGCCTGCGAAGCATTTTCCGGTAGGGCCGCAACTCTGGCGACAGCTCCCACGCCCGAAGAGCCAGGAGGGAAAGCCGTGCCTCGTTGGAAAGCTCTTTGGCAGCCTCTTCCGTGGCCCCACAGCCCGTGCGGCTGCGGGCTTTGTGGCGGCCGTCAGCCTCCCCGCCACTGGCGCCCACCAGGTGCAGCCGCGCCAGCCTGCGAAGCATTTTCCTGTAGGGCCGCGGCTCTGGCGACAGCTCCCACGCCCGAAGACCTAGGAGGGAAAGCCGTGCCTCGTTGGAAAGCTCTTTGGCAGCCGCTCGCGTGGCCCCACAGCCCGTGGGGCTGCGGGCTTTGCGGCGGCCGTCAGCCTCGGCGCCACCGGCGCCCACGTGGCGCCGCCGCGCCAGCTTGCGAAGCATTTTCCAGTAGGGCCACGGCTCTGACGACAACTCCCAAGCCCGAAGAGCCAGGAGGGAAAGCCGTGCCTCGTTGGAAAGCTCTTTGGCAGCCGCTCGCGTGGCCCCACAGCCTGTGGGGCTGCGGGCTTTGCGGCGGCCGTCAGCCTCGGAGCCACCGGCGCCCACGTGGCGCCGCCCCACCAGCCTGCGAAGCATTTTCCGGTAGGGCCGCAACTCTGGCGACAGCTCCCAAGCACGAAGAGCCAGGAGGGAAAGCCGTGCCTCGTTGGAAAGCTCTTTGGCAGCCGCTCGCGTGGCCCCACAGCCCGTGGGGCTGCGGGCTTTGCGGCGGCCGTCAGCCTCGGCGCCACCGGCGCCCACGTGGCGCCGCTGCGCCAGCCTGCGAAGCATTTTCCGGTAGGGCTGCAGCTCTGACGACAGCTCCCAAGCCCGAAGAGCCAGGAGGGAAAGCCATGCCTCGTTGGAAAGCTCTTTGGCAGCCGCTCGCGTGGCCCCACAGCCCGTGGGGCTGCGGGCTTTGCGGCGGTTGTCAGCCTCGGAGCCACCGGCGCCCACGTGGCGCCGCCCCACCAGCCTGCGAAGCATTTTCCGGTAGGGCCGCAACTCTGGCGACAGCTCCCAAGCCCGAAGAGCCAGGAGGGAAAGCCATGCCTCGTTGGAAAGCTCTTTGGCAGCCGCTCGCCTGGCGAAACAGCCCGTGCGGCTGCGGGCTTTGCTGCGGCCGTCAGCCTCGGAGCCACCGGCGCCCACGTGGCGCCGCCCCACCAGCCTGCGAAGCATTTTCCGGTAGGGCCGCAACTCTGGCGACAGCTCCCACGCCCGAAGAGCCAGGAGGGAAAGCCATGCCTCGTTGGAAAGCTCTTTGGCAGCCGCTCGCGTGGCCCCACAGCCCGTGGTGCTGCGGGCTTTGCGGCGACCGTCAGTCTCCCCGCCACCGGCGCCCACCAGGTGCAGCCGCGCCAGCCTGCGAAGCATTTTCCTGTAGGGCCGCGGCTCTAGCGACAGCTCCCACGCCCGAAGAGCAGGGAGGGAAAGCCGTGCCTCGTTGGAAAGCTCTTTGGCAGCCGCTCGCCTGGCGAAACAGCCCGTGGGGCTGCGGGCTTTGCGGCGGCCGTCAGCCTCGGAGCCACCGACGCCCACGTGGCGCCGCCGCGCCAGCCTGCGAAGCATTTTCCGGTAGGGCCGCAACTCTGGCGACAGCTCCCAAGCACGAAGAGCCAGGAGGGAAAGCCGTGCCTCGTTGGAAAGCTCTTTGGCAGCCGCTCGCCTGGCGAAACAGCCTGTGCGGCTGCGGGCTTTGCGGCGGCCGTCATCCTCGCTGCCACCGGCGCCCACGTGGCGCCGCTGCGCCAGCCTACGAAGCATTTTCCGGTAGGGCCGCGTCTCTGGCGACAGCTCCCACGCCCGAAGAGCCAGGAGGGAAAGCCGTGCCTCGTTGGAAAGCTCTTTGGCAGCCGCTCGCCTGGCGAAACATCCTGTGGGGCTGCGGGCTTTGCTGCGGCCGTCAGCCTCGGAGCCACCGGCGCCCACGTGGCGCCGCCCCACCAGCCTGCGAAGCATTTTCCGGTAGGGCTGCGGCTCTGACGACAGCTTCCAAGCCCGAAGAGCCAGGAGGGAAAGCCGTGCCTCGTTTGAAAGCTCTTTGGCAGCCGCTCGCGTGGCCCCACAGCCTGTGGGGCTGCGGGCTTTGTGGCGGCCGTCAGCCACGGTGCCACCGGCGCCCACCAGGTGCAGGCGCGCCAGCTTGCGAAGCATTTTCCGGTAGGGCCGCGGCTCTGGCGACAGCTCCCACGCCCGAAGAGCCAGGAGGGAAAGCCATGACTCGTTCGAAAGCTCTTTGGCAGCCGCTCGCGTGGCCCCACAGCCCGTGGGGCTGCGGGCTTTGCGGCGGCCGTCAGCCTCGCCGCCACCGGCGCCCACGTCGCGCGGCCACGCCAGCCTGCGAAGTATTTTCCGGTACGTTACTTCCGGGTGGTCACGTGGGGAGCGGCGTCTGCCGGCCGCGTTTCCGTCGGGCGGGAGGATGGTAGGCGGCCCCCGCTCCCGGGACGGTTTCCTCCCTCCCCGCGTCCCCCCCCCCGCGTCCCCGGGCTCCCAGCCCGGCCCCGGCCCCACCCCCCCCGTCCTCCGGCTCGGACCCCCCCTGCGTCCTCCGGCTCGGACCCCCCCGCTCCCGGGACGGTTCCCCCCCCGCGTCCCGTCCCCGGGCTCCCAGGCCGGCCCCGGCCCCCCCCGCCGCGTTTTCCAGCTTGGACCCCCCCTCCCTCCCTCCCTCGCGTACCCCCCCATCGGGACGGTTCTCCCCCCGCGTCCCTGGGCTCCCGGGCCGGCCCCCGCCTGCTCCCGGGCCGGCGTCCCCCCGCTCCCGGGCCCGCAGCACCCCCGCTCCCTGTTCCTTTGCGAGGAGACGGGCCCCGGCCCTCCTCCCCAGCCGAGGCACTGCCGGCAGATGTCCTCCCCCCGTCCTGTTCCCGACAGCGGCGGCCGCCCCTGGCTGCGCTTGGTCGCCTCTCGATGGAGGTGCCAGGAGCATCCGGGTGGGGAAAGCAGCGTCTCCAGGAGCTCCTGCTGCAGGGGGGGCTCCCGCTGGGGCGAGTGGTCAGGGAACTGCTGCCCCTTCTCTTTCTCTCCCGGAGGCCGCGGTTGTCCGCTCCTCCCCGGGGTTGTCGTGGGCTGCCTTTGCCACAGACTTGCCTGGGCTGTCTCCGTTCAGCCCCGTTCTCCCTCCTGGTGTGGGCGACCTGGGACTGGTGGACGTTTACTGGCTTTGAACAGGAGCTGCTGTGGGTGAAGCTTAAGATGCTTGAAAAACGTGAAACAGCCAGAGAACAACATCAAGGTGATTGAGCCAGAAGGTGCTTCCTGCGGCAGGGAAGAGACAGCCAAGCATTTCTGGGTGAGGAAGGGTCCCCTCTGAGTTGTCCTCAGCAGACCAGATTGCTGATATGTACTGCAGGGTCCGTACGCGTATCCAAAATCACGGTATGGCCATGGGGAAGGGTTGTGTGCGTGCAAGGCTGCACATCTGGGAAGCTTCATATCGCAAGAGCTGTAAGACACCGCTGTGTTCTCTTAGGTGGAGGATGGTCAAGTGACCAGCGCTGCAGAAGAGGAAGGGACAGAGAAAGAGAGAGGCACCTGAACTGGAAAATTCTGTGGGCAGCGCTGAAAGCAGGAGCTGCGGTGAGTCCCAGGCTTTAGGGCCGTGTCCCACTCGTCAGGAGCCTCCGTTGGCTGCAGTCTTCACAGACCTTCACGAAAGAAGGACGCTTTAGATGGCCACCTAGCTTTACGCCAGAAGTTTTTTTCCTGTCTTGGCAGAATTCCAGCTGCCAGCGTTTCTCCGTGGTCGCCCTTCCTTCTGCCGTGATGGTACAGGACAGACGGAAAGAATCCGGAGTGCTCTGCGAGTACGAGGTGCGTCTGCGATGCGCGTCTGCTTTTTTCCTGAGGTACTTGTAGTGTGGACTCTGAAGTTAACGGGAAGGATGTGCCAGCGCTCCTCCTATAGTTTTTCTGTGAAATATTTTAACAAAATCCTTATCGCTTCCCGCTGTCAGGAAAGAGGGGAGGGTAAGTGACTTCAGATTTGTAAATTCTCAGCGGCACGGACTAAGGTGAGATAAATCTCAAGGTCCATACAGAAACATTTATTAGCTTACCAAAATGGTTAGTATAGATCTTAACAAGCCCATGATAATTGGTTAGGTATATAAAAAATTATGGCAGGTGTTGGGGTGTACATTGTGTTAGTTAACACCAGGTGTAGGACAACTTATGGCAAGCGGTGCTTAAGGTCGTACTTAAGGTCATCTTAAGGTCATCACTTCACAGCTCTAACTGTTACTTAACAATTCCAAGAGAAAAGAGAAACTGAGGGACAGAGAGAGGAAAAGACAGAGAAAAAGACAGAGATAAAGAGATCGCGGGTCCTGGTTCCAGCGTCTTTTTCAGGGATTCTTCCCAGGCATAATCTTCTTCTTTCTTGGGAAGAATCTTCCCAGGCACTATCTATTTCTTTTGTTTCTTTTTTGTTCCCTCGGGGCACTTATTTTCCCCTTTTACGTTTGCTGAATCAGCACGGTCCGCCCTCCTTGCTGAGGACGGGCTCAGCTCAGGTTTCTCCCTTCTCCCCGGTGACGTGTGCCATGATTTGGGTGGAGAGACGAGTGCCATGGTCACACATGTTTAGCGTGATCTCTGTAATCTTCATTAGCACATGCAGGGCGTGCGCTTTCATGTGCGTTTCGCGGATAATGAAGCAAAGGTCACTCATGGGACACAACGGCCTCGAGAACTGAGAACGAGCGAGCTCACGGCACGAGTGGCAGAACCGACCTGTCTTCACAAGACAGTTCTCCCACACTTTCAGCCGCCAGAAGTGTGAGCCTCATCAGCTGTTTGAAGGCCAGGCCTGCGTTATTTATTTCCTTGCGAGTGTTTGAGGCGTTCCACTGAAGGCTTGGAGGGGCTCCTGCCCCTCGGCAGGGAATTTACAGTCCGTCCCTCACAATCCTAAAAACAAAATAAAGTCTGTCCTGGAGCACGTTACGCCTCTGCAAAGCTTACTTCCCTCCATTTATTTTTCTCTTCCTGAAAGCATATTCTTCTCTTTCTGGGTGCTCACTGTCAAACGATACTGTGAAAATAATTCTGTACTAGAAGAGGGAAGGAACTGTTTGTAAGAGTTCACATGTCCAGAAGAAGCAGGCTTTGCTTTCACGATAAAAACTTTATGCTTTCTCAGTCAATAAGTCTTTAAAATATTTCACAGCGGTACTCGAAAACCTCACTGAGATACTGGCATCTGTCCTAAAGGCGATTGAGGTCAAAGAGGAGACATGGACAAAACGGGACAAACGGGCATCGCCTCTCTGTGTTCTCCAGGCTTTGCCGTGAAGCATCAGCAGCGTTTAACTCGTGACGGCGAATCCTGTGGTTTTGGTTGTGGTTTTGGTGAGTTACGGCTTCAACAATGTCCTTTTTCTGTAACCTCGGGAGGAAGTTCATTTCCTTCCGCAGGCCCAAGTGCCGCGCGTCTCCCCCCAGTTGCTGGCATCGCCGGCCTTTGGGTTCTCGGTTGGAACAGTCGAGATACCATAAAAACGCGTTCCTCTGCGCCTTCAGCACAGCCAAAAGCATTCGCGAATCTGCCGGTCCTTTTTGGTAGCCCTACGGATCGCGGCGCCGGCGATTTGATTCCCCGCCCCCAAAAGTAAAACCATTTGGAGGAGTTTTTTCTCTCACTGATTTTTCTATGTTAAATGAAGCTAAAAAAAAAAAAGTGAGAGTTGTATAATCGACAAACTGACTTGCGTAGTTTAAACTGCAGCCGCCTAAACGGCTGTAGTGTACAATTTATGAGGTGTACCTGGGCAGTTAGGTATTTGTTCGAAATGTTTAAAAGGAGAGACAACTGAATGTTACGCGGTTTTCCCCCCCGTTTTTTTGGCAGAGTGCTCTGAAGTACTTCTGTCTGGCTTTCAGTGCCGCCTTTTCCCGGCAGCCAGTAGTGTCTCTCTCGGGCAGCGCCGCTGCCCCGATGTCCCTCCTCCTCCTCGTGTAGCACACAAAAAACCCCCCGTGGTCAAATCATAGCTGTGTATTTTGGAGACGGATAGTTTAATAGTATCCGTTCACAGCTGTGCAAGTTAAATTAGCGCCGAAGGAAAGCCAAGTACTTTCACAGGGTAAGTATTTTCACTGGGTGGATGTAAACTTCATGCACACCTTCTCAGTGAAAGGGAAAGGGCCAGGTGTTTCCCAGCACCAGCCGGAGGGTTCGCCCTTATGCTAAGAACGTGTTCAAAATGGCACTGATTAGTCTTAATCCTGACTTTTAAGAGTTCAAATGGCGCTGGCTTTTGAAGGCTGTGCTGTATTTCGAGCTGAGCTGTTTCCCCAGCTCCTGTCCCGTCCCTCCGTCTGACGGAATTCCTCTGCTCTCTTCTGTGCTGTTTTTTTGGGATGCTGAGCTATAATTGGGGATTTTTGTTTTCCAGGTGCCTCGTCGTAGGCGTCTCGTGCTGCTCGAGAGATGCCCCAGCCCAGGTTTGCAGCCGGTGGCGGAGCCCCCCTGAGGAGAAGGGGCCAGCCCTGGGTCTGGGCGTTTTAAGCCTTTTTTTGGGGTGAATAGAAGGGTGTCTGTGTGTGTGTGTCTTGGGGGGTGATGGTGTCATTTGGGGCACCCCGATGTCACTGGGGCAGCGATGATGCAGCAGAGGAGCAGGTGAGTGGGAGATGGGGGGGGGGGTTACGTGGAGTTGCCCCCCCAAAAGAAGTGGGTCGCGGCCCCAGAATGTCTGAAAATTCTTGGGATGCATTAAAAAATGTGAAAACCTGTAACTATGGGCAGGATGCATTGAAATAGGGAATGAGAAACATACATATATATAAATTATGTATGTAAAAGTTCAAAATAAAAACCTCTGTCTCTAAGGATTCTGTGATTCTGTGTTATATGAAAGATCCTAGAATATAAAAATACTTAGATGCGTTTATAAAAAGATATTAGTGTCAAACTAGGTGTGTAGGCAGACAGCCTAAATAGATATTCGGTATCAAAAGCGTTAACGTAGGAAATGGGCAACGTAAATTCCCTAAATGTACAGATGTGTGTCAATACCGGAGCGGGTGCTGCCGCCTGGCGGCTGAAGGCGCGTCCTGCAGGTGGGGGGCGGCGCATGCGCAGTGCCCGCGCCTCCCGGCCCCCCTCGGCCCCCGCCGCCGGCGCCACGTGGGTTCCGCAGCTCGTGCGCAGGCGCGGCTTCGCGGAGGCCCGTCCGGCCGCAGCCTCAAGAGAGCGGCGGCCGGAGGGCGAACCAGGACCGCCGGGACTCTGGCGAGCTCCGCGCCACCTGGAGCGGCATCGGTGCCGCCCGCCCGGCCTCCAGAGCGGCCATCGACCCCTCCGCATCGGCTCTTACACGTTACCACGGCCCCGTCAGTGCCCGGCAGTTTTCCGGGTTTCCATCTACGTGACCCCGCGGTCCTCCAGGACCCCAGAAGTGCCCCCTCAGTCCTCCGACGCGCGTCTCCGTGGCACTTCGGTCCTCCACGACCCCGGAAGTGCCCCCTCAGTCCTCCGACGCGCGTCTCCGTGGCACTTCGGTCCTCCACGACCCCGGAAGTGCCCCCTCAGCCCTCCGACGCGCGTCTCCGTGGCACTTCGGTCCTCCACGACCCCGGAAGTGCCCCCTCAGCCCTCCGACGCGCGTCTCCGTGGCACTTCGGTCCTCCACGACCCCGGAAGTGCCCCCTCAGTCCTCCGATGCGCGTCTCTATGGCACTTTAGTCCTCCAGGAGCCCGTCCGTAAATGCTCATAAGTCTTCTGGAAATCATATGCTTCCAACACTCTTCCAAAACGATAAAACACGATTATCAGTTAACCACAAAAATATCTGAAGATCGCAAAAATAATGCAACCCCTGCAGAGCTCTCTTCTCCACAGCAACAACTGGACAGAAATCACACAAAAGCGGTAAGAGAATCACCAGAGGTTAGTCCCAAATGGAAATAAAAAGGGGAGGTGCTTCGCCTGCTGGGAACTTAAGGCAGGAGAAGCGAAGCTGCTGCTCCCGCTGCCACCCGCCTTCACGTCTTCTGGGGGTTGGCCCTGCCCCTTTCCCAGGGGATTGTGGGAAGGGCGGTGGGCGGGGCCCGGGGTACATGAGCCCCAGCCCGGGCTCAGGAGCTCATTCTGCTGCTGGGCCCCGTGGGGTGGGTGCTCTGCTGGTCCCTCGCTTTGCTGCAGCTTTGGGACAGGCTCAGCTGTTTGGGCAGGCTTGTTTCGGCATTTAGGGAGGCAGAGGTGAGAAGGCTGAGCTGAGACCTTCGGGAGCAGTAAACATCCAGCTGCCTGTATGGTAGAAAGTTGACTGGTATGCTCCTTTTTTTTTCGGGTCATAACTTTGTGATGAGTGTTTAAGGGGTGCCCAGATGGTTTAATAGTATGCTTTTCTTTGTTCTAGGAGCACTGCGTTTTCCTAGAATTTCTGACTTTATTGAAGATAGAACTGTGGGTTTTTCACCAGTTTTGCAGTATGCTGTGTAAATTGCTGATATTGTTTCTCTTAATTGGGTTGATGATGAGATTATCTTATGGGGGTTAGGGTGAGCGTTTTGTATGCATCTGCATATATGGCACCAGCATTTCTCAAGAAAGCAGCAGGGACGTAAGGCATAGCGTCGTTCAGGGTATGGCATGGCTCATCACCTTTCCCCGTTGCCCATGGAGTGCCACGGTGTCCCTAGAGTTTTTGCAGCGGGCAGCAGGCCCCTCATAGATTGTGTCAGGACATTATTTGTTTTGTGGGTCTGATGCAGAGCCCAGAGTCTGTGGGAAGACAGAAGATAGGAGGTGCCTGCCAAACGCAGGGCACAGCTCAGAAGAGCTGCTCCTGAGAAGCAGCCGGCGTAGGGGGTTCAGGGTTGCAAATACAGGATGGGAGCTGTCAGGAAGAAGTGAGGCTCCTTCCCTGACGGTTGAGGAGAAGAGAAGGGGTTTCTAAAGTTTTGGCGCTGGGGGCTGGCTAGGAAAAGGAGGTGGGTTCATCAGTCTCTGTCATATCGGTTTTGCATTTGGATTTGGGTGTCGACAGGGTCTGGTCTGTTCTAGTCTCTTGCATTTGAGGTGAGCTGGACAGTGTGGAGGAGGAGCACGGGACTGATGATTTTGCAGAAATGCAATGGTAATTTTGTGTTTGTTGGTATCTTAGGTGCCATAAATAATTGTTGCTGCAGCCTCCGACTGGAATCGACGTGAAGCAGGTGAGTGGATTGCCATGGCACCTCTGAGGATGAGGGTGTTGTGGAAGAGGTTGGCATCTACTGTCATGGTGGTCACTGCTGGAGCTGTGATTTCTTTTTGTTTTGCTGATGAAGAGGAACATGGTGACTGCAGGAACACATCAGTTAGCTGTTTGTTGTGTTTTTTTTTGTCAAGGATGAATTCAGACCACTGGCCCTCTGAAAGCGAAGTAGAGGGACAGGTGCTGGAGGGGGGCCAAGGTTGACAGTTTCAGGGAGGAGTTTTAAAGTCAGGCTAGAGCAGAGGGCTATGCGGGAGCAGTCTCCTCTGAGTAGGTAAAGGGAGTGGGTTACTTTTCAGCACAAAGCTAGTGTGTGCTGGGCAGGGCAGTTCTGGCCTGTGTCTTTGGTTGTGTAGTTTGTGTGCTCTGTCTTCTGTGTCTTGGACTTTCCTTAAGTTTTGGTGTCCTTATTTCTCTTTGCACTCAAGGAGCACAGCATGTGCCTCGGGCACCACCTGTAGGGTCTCAAATGCCTGTGCTAATTGGCAGAGTGCCCAATGGGCACTTCTTTTCTTGCATAACAATTTTAAAGTGCAGATAGGACTTGCCTCTCAGGAGTTTCTGAATGGTCCTCTTCTGCAGCGTCGTTCCCGGCTGCCTGAGCAGCTCTCTTCTCTGAGCCCTAGCCGTTCTAGCCACCTGCTGTTACGCACTGGGATTTCTTCCCTGCATCCTTACGTTCTCGGGTCTTGAAGCCATGCTTCCTGCACATACGTCATCTCCGTTTTGACAGGAACTTCTTGGAATGGTCCGTTACATTTGACTCTTTTATGGCTTGGCTGTAGAGCCTGGTCGTGTCAGCGCTGCAGCCCTGTCGCTCTTCTTGCCCGACAGCGTCTCTTGTCTGAAAGTCGCTCTTCTTGCCCGACAGCGTCTCTTGTCTGAAAGTCGCTCTTCTTGTGGAGAGTTTTCTCTCATCTTGGAGTCACGTTGTCTCTAGTGCTGTGTGGTGTTGGGCTGCACGTGGGTGTGTTTGGCTTGGAGCTGCGCTGCCTGGGGCTGTAGAGTCAGGGGTAGGGGGAACAGCAGTAAGAGTATATGGTTAATACATTGATCTAATGAGACTGTTGAGGCCAAGGTGGTACAGTCAACTCCCATCAAGTTAGCCATCAGCAGGTGGTGTGGGCAGCTCTTTAATTAAGGGTTTTTTTGGGATGAGCAGAGCTATGTGGGAGGGGCTGTTCAGCAGTAGTGAAGCAGACTGCATCTCAAAGATGTTAAAGCTGCTTTGTGTGGGGTGTGATGTTTGTGTAGTTTGTTTTTTTTTTTTTAATGTCAGGCTGTAATTGTACTCCAGATGGTATTTCTAAGTCAAAAGAAGACCTTTTCCGGGGGGGTGTGGGTTGTCACACTGGGTCCCCCCCAAAAGAGGCAGTTCACAACCTAAAAATGCCTGAAAATTCATGGGGGGAATGTGTGTTTAAAAATGGAATAAAACCTGTCTATATGGGCATGAGGCATTGAAATAAAGAAGAATTTCTCATTTTTATACCTATTGTAAAATATGAGTTTATGTATATAAATTTGTTTTTGTTCTAGCTACTTAGATGTTAATTAGGGTGCTTTATGCAGGTTCAGGAAATACATGACTTGTAATTCCATGCTTTTTTGTTGCTTTCTGTATTTTGGGACTCAAGTAGTGCTGTTGAGTAACAAGTCAAAATGAGATTATCATTATGACTTTAAATTGCTAGCAATTTACAATAAATAACTTATTTCACAGAGGAAAATGTTTTTGAGAAAGTTTTCTCATAGAATCTGATTCTGTTTTGTTATTCACTCCCATCCAAAAAGGGGTTCTGGCAGAAGTTCGTTAGTACACACGGTCTTGCTAGAAATAAGGAATGACCCCATAGTAATAGATTGTGTTTGGGTTTGTATTTTTTTTTTTGAAGGACACTCAAGTACATAAATTTTAATAATACTGTTATCATTGCATTGAATAAGCTACTTTTCTATAGAGATAAGTCTGATGTTTATTTTTTTTCTATTTACATTCCATAAAAAAATAACTTAATTGCTCACCTGGACATGTCATTGATGGAATAGGTGTAGCTGCAAGGGAGGAGCAGATAATGCTTTTTCTATCAAGGGTCACTCTTCACTACTTTGTAAATAGTAAACTTAAAGCGAATAACAACACCTGCTGCACCTTCAGGTGCTTTTATGCTTCTGGGGGTTGGCCCCACCCTTTACCCAGGGGATTGTGGGAAAGGTGGTGGGTGGGGCCTGAGGGCCTCAGGTGGGGCCCGGGGTATATGAGCCACAGCTTCAGGGCAGGACCTTGTTCTGCTGCTGGTCTTTTCCAGGGTCAGAGCTCTGGAGCTTCTTAAGTGTTGTTTTGGAGCTTGTGCAGCTGTTTGGGAAGGCTTGTTTTAGCGTTTAAACTAGCATAGGTAAGACATCAGAGGTAAGACTTCTCAATGTAAGGGTGGTTGCCATAGAAAGTGGAGTTGTATGTTATCTTTTTTTTTTTCCCCCCATATCTTTAGTTTTGTAGGGAGCATTTGGTTTGTTTAAATGGCTTAATAGTATGTATCTTTTTTTTTTTGCTTATGGCAGGTGGTGTGTTTTACTATAATTTCTGACTTCATTGAAGATAAAATCTTGTGTTTTTTTCCAATTTTGATGTACACTATGTTAGTTGGTGTTTTTATTAGTCTTAATTGTGTGTGTTATGAGATACTGGAGTAGGATTTAGGGTGAGTGTTTTGTACGTATCTATATATTGAGTTTGTTTGTTTTGAGGAAGCAGCAGGGATGGCTCATCATTTTGCCCCAGAGCATGCAGGGTATCACGGTGGCCCTAAAGCTCTTGCGGGAGGCTACCAGTAGGTTCTGTAACTGTTTTCCCGGCTTTCCAGGTCTGTAGCAGAGCCCGGAGTCTCTATGAAGGCGGAAGACAGGAGGCGCCTGCCAAACACAGGGCAGGGCTCAGAACAGCAGGTCCTGAGGAGCAGTTGGAAAATAAGGGGCAGGAGTTGTGGGGAAGCAGTGGGCCTCCTTCCCTGATGGTTCAGGAGGGGGATGGCTAGGAGAGGGAGGCGGGTTCATGTGTCTTTCTCAAACCAGTTTTGTAATTGGGTTTGGTTGTTGATGGTATCTAGTCTGCTCTAGGCTCTCGCATTTGAGGCAAGACAGATAGTATTGAGGAGGAGCACAGGACTGGTGGTTTGGCAGAAGCGCAGTGCAAATGCTGTGTTTCTTGGTATCTTAGGTGCCGTGAATAACTGTCGCTACAGCATCCGACTCTAGAATCTGTGTGGAGCAGGCAATCAGACTGCATCAGCATTCAGGAGGCTTGAGGGGTTTTGTGGAGGAGGTCGTCATCTCCTCTCAGGATGCTTATTGCTGGTGTTGTGGCTGCTTTTGTGATGACTTTCTCTTTTCCTTTTCCTTTTGCAGAGGAAGAGTAAGCCGGTGACTGCAGGAACGTATCGGATGGTTGTGTTTTGTGGACTACGTCGAGGATGGAATCAGATGCTAGCCCTCCAAAAGCTAAGTTGAGAGACCAGCACTGGAGAGGGGTGGAGGCTGACAATTGTGTAATGGGGTCTTTGACGTTAGTGTAGGGGGGAGGGCTGTTCTGGGGCACAGTCTCCTTTGGGCAGGTAAACAATGTAGCTTACTGTCCAGTGTGATGTTAGCGCATCCTAGGCAGGGCAGTTGCAGCCTGTGTGTGTTGTCGTGTCGTTCGTGTGGTCTGTGTTTTGCATCCTAGACCCTTTTTTTGGGTCTTGAGATCATCTTTAAGCTCCAGGAGCACGGAATGTGCATTGGGTGCCATCCTTATGGTGTCGAACACCTGCACCTGTGGGCGTAGCACCAACCGTCTGCCTCTCTTCTTGCATTAGCATCTTAAAGCGTGCATCAGTCTTGCATCTTGGAACTTTCTGGATGGCCCGCGTCAGCGACTGGGGCTTCTTCCCTGTGTCGTTAAGTTCTTAGGTCTTGAAGCTAGGCTTCCTGTGTGTCCATCTTGTCAGGCTCAACAGTCCCTTCTCAGGAACTGTGAAGTTCTACACTTTGTTTCAGGGGGTTCTGTGGAGCCTCTTCACATCGTCACCATCACGGTCCTGCAGGCTGTCTTGCCCGACGATGACTTTGGTCCCGGTGTCATCCTTCTTGCTGAGAGTTTTCTCTCATCCTTGAGGCGCGTCGTTTGTTGTGTTCTGTGTAGCGTCAGTCTGTGTGTGTTTGGCTTGGGGCTGCCCTGCCTGGGTGTGTAGCGTCCAGGGTAGGCAGAATCACGACAGCAGTCTGTACTGAATATGAGGATCTGTCTAGACCCAGGCAAAGGTTGCTCAGTCGTCTCGAATTGATTAGCTTTCGAGAGGCTGTGTGGATGGGTGTTTCATTAGTGGGCGCTGGCATAAGCGGAGACAAGTTGGAGAGGGTGTTCATGGCTAGTGGAGGGGACAGTATCTCAAAGATGGTAAACCTGCATTGTGTGGGGTGTAATGTTTGCAGGCGTCTCTTCTTTGGATGACAGGCTGTAGTTGGACTTATGTGAACAGGGTTCCTAAGTAGAAACAAGACCTTTGGAATTAAGCTACTGCTCTGCATTAGGGTAATGTTTGATGTTGGTGTGTTGCTTTTTCTTCAGATGCAGAGAGATGAGGTGGCCAGGGATACACAGGGGAGCTGATGGGGGTGCAGGACAAAGGTGGCTGAGCCCGAGGTCTTAAAGGGAAGATGTGACCGGCGGCTCCATGAATACATTTGGCCACTTCTTCTTTTTTTCATGTGAATGTGAGGTTACGTAGCCATGTGTGGAAGTGCTGGTCTGAGGTACAACAGAACTGGTGTTGTTTGCAGTCACTTTACTTTTCAGGTAAGTCTCTTCCAATGAAGTGAACTCTCTGAAAATAATGACGTATTTTTCAGGTAGTATCTGCCTTCAGAGCACCAAGAACTTATATTTACACTTAATGCGAAGGGATGCCGTGCAGAGAGGCTCTTGCTTATACTTATTCCTACAACAGCACAGCCCAGCTAACTTTTATATATGCCCTGTTGGAGGGTTGGAAGCAGAAAAGCGTAGAGGGGTTGTACCCATAGTGAAGAGTAGACGGGACCGGTGACCCGAATCTGACTGATAGGGTATTCCATCCCATCCTCATCACGCTCAGTATAAAAGCGGAGGGATCAAAGGGGTCGGTACCTGTTGTCTGGCCTCTGAAGACTCCTCTGTCTGTTCATTGTCCTTTGACCTCGATCCGTGCATTTATGCAACCAGGTCCGGAGTCTGGTTCCGGACTGTCACGGAGTCTGGTTCCGGACTTTGCCAGTGAAGCAGCGGTCATCCTGGGAGCTCTGTATCGGGTTGTGTATGTCCTGTATATATTTAATTGTTTTCTTGTTACTGTTGTCTTTTCTTGGTATTATTTTGCTGTTAAGATTTCATTACAGTTCAGTTTATCTTTCAGTCCCTAAGTCTCTCTCTCTTGTTCTTTTCTGCCTCAGGAGAGAAGTTAAAAGGGAGCATGTGTCACTTGTTTTACTGCATGGCCTAAGGCACAACAGCAATGATGACAGACAGGGCACCGGAGCAGACTCGGCCGAGGAGAGCGGCGGCCCCAAGCCTTGGTTCTTTCTCAGCCACTGCATTACAGGCGGCACACAAGCCTCTGCTTGCACTCTGTCTGTCGGTCCGATCCAGAACACAGTTCTGGCAGAAGTCGGATAATATGCGTCGTCTTGCTAGAAATGCTGTATGACTCGTTGTGGGGTTTCTTTTACAAGGAAACTAAAGCACATTGAGTCTTGATAAAAATATTGTTAT
Source organism: Chroicocephalus ridibundus (assembly GCF_963924245.1). Lineage (NCBI taxonomy): Eukaryota > Metazoa > Chordata > Aves > Charadriiformes > Laridae > Chroicocephalus > Chroicocephalus ridibundus. Next base: position 7,346,926 of record NC_086306.1, read on the forward strand.
TGTGCTTCATGATCTTCTGGCCTATTTAGGTTAGGATGATGTCTTTCTCTTTATGTCTACGCCCTGCAGAAGTTTAATTAAGTTTACTTACCTACCGGGCCCTGTTGCTGACACAGTTGATGTAGTTGTAATAAAAGAGCACATATTGTCCGTTCCTCTAAGGGTCGCTTTCTCCGTTTTGGTGTTTTGCATGCTGTACTTCTCAGGCCTGTGAGGAAAGGAGCAGCTTTTCCTCTGGCAGGCTCTATGCCTTGTGGAGGTCAGCCAGGCCCTTTCCCAGGTGCTGGTGGGAAGGGCGTTGGGCGGGGCCCGGGGTATATAACCCACAGCCTCTGCTGGGGCAGCTCGTTCTGCTGCCAGGTGTCTCCAGGGTCAGAGCTCTGCCTGTCCTTCAGTCGATTGCAGCTTTGGAGGCGGCTCAGCTCCTTGGGTGGAGATGTTATCCCATTTAGAGAATAGCAGGTAAGAAGCTGGAGGTGGCAAGACCTTCAGGACCAGGTGAGGTTTGGCAGCGTGTATAGTAGAGAGCGGCCTCATGTGCCGGTTCTCTTCCTTGTGGTTTTTCAGGTGAGTCGCGTGGTAATGAGTCTTAGGGGGCGGTGAGATAGTTTAAGGGTATGGTTTTCTCTCTTCCAGGCGTGGCGCATTTTCCTGGAATCCCTGACTGTATTGAAGACGGAACTTTCTTGTTTGTGGTTTTTTTTTTTCCCCCACTAGCTTTGCTGTATCCCAGATAAGATGCCAATAGAATTTGTCTCAATCGGGCAGATGATGAGATTACTTTGCAGGGACTGGGTGAGCACCTTGTCTGCAGCTGTAGATGGAGTTTCCACATTTCTCAGGAAAGCAGCAGGGCCATAAAGCATAACGTATTTCAGGATGTGGGGTGCCTTGTCACCTTCCCCCACCGTGCTCAGGGTTTTGCCGTGTCCCTGGAGCCTTTGCGGCTTGTGGCAGGCCCCTGGTATAGGTCAGATCAGGGCTTCACTGACTCTGTGGGTCTGCAGCAGAGCCCAGAGTCCGTGGGAAGACAGAAGATAGGAGGTGGTGGTGGGACGCAGGGAGAGGCTGGGAAGAGTGGCTCTCAAGAAGTGTCCAACGCCGGGTGTTCGGGCTGGCAAATAAAGGGTGGGATCTATGGGGAAGAAGTGGGGCTCCTTCCCTGGCAGCTCAGGGAGAAGAGAAGGGGTTTCTAAAGTTTTGGCACTGGGGGAGGGCTAGAAAAGGTAGCCGGGTTCATGAGTCCTTCTTGGACAGGTTTTGCAGATGGGTTCGGGTGTCGTCGGAGCCTGGTGTGCTCTAGGCTCTCGCATTTGAGGCGAGCCAGATAGTATCGAGGAGGAGCACGGGACTGGTGGTTTGGCAGTAGCGCAGTGGTAATGCTGTGTTTCTTGGTATCTTAGGTGCCGTGAATAACTGTTGCCGCAGCGTCAGACTCTGGAATTGGCGCTGAGCGGGCGAGCAGAATGCCTCGGTGTTCATGAGGCTGAGGGTGTTGTGGAAGAGGTTGGCATCTCCTCTCAGGATGCTTATTGCTGGTGCTGTGGCTGCTTTTGGGATAACTTTTTTTTTTCTTTTCCTTTTGCAGAGGAAGAGGAGGAAGCTGGTGACCACAGGAACGTACTGGATGGCTGTTTTCTGTGGACTGCCTCAAGGATGGATTCGGACCCCTGGCCCTCCAAAAGCTAAGTTGAGAGACTGGCGCTCGAGAGGGGACGAGGTTGAGAATTGCAAAAAGGTGTCTTTGAAGTTGGCGTAGGGGAGAGGTTTGTCCTGGAGGGCAGTCTCCTTTAGGCACGTAAGGGATGCGGCTTACTGTTCGGCATTCCCGGGCAGGGTGGTTCCAGCCTGTGTGTGTTGTTGTCTTTCGTGTGGTCCGTGTTCTGTGTCTTAGACCTTTCTTGGGTCTCGAGGTCGTCTTTAAGCTCCAGGAGCACGGCATGGCGCCTCAGGCGCCATCCCTAGGGTCTCGAACGCCTGCACCCATGGGCATAGCACCATTCGGCTGCTGGTCGTCTTGCGTTAGAAGCTTAAAGCTTGCATTGGTCTTGCGTCTTGGAAGTTTCCGGATGGCCCGCGTCTACAACTGGGACTTCTTCCCTATGTCATTATGTTCTTAGGTCTTGAAGCCAGGCTTCCCCCGCATACATCTTATCAGTCTTGACAGTCCCTTCTTATCACAGATGATGATGTCCTACACTCTGTTTCAGGGGCTTCCATAGAGCCTCTTCACATCACCACCACGGTCTCCAGGTCGTCTTGCCCGACGGTGACTTCCGTCTGGGTGTCATCCTTCTTGCTGAGAGTTTTCTCTCATCCTTGAGATGCGTTGTTTTTAGCGTTTTGTGTAGTGTTGGTCTGTGCTTGTGTGTGTGTCTGGCTCGGAGCCCCCCTGCCCGGGTGTGTAGAGTCCAGGGCAGGCAGAATAGTGACGAGAGTCTACAGTTAATATGTGGATCTGTGGCGACCGAGGCAAAGGTTGGGTAGTCATCTGGAATTAATTTGCTCTCAGTAGGTTGGGTGCGTGGGTGTTTTATTAGTGGGTGTTGGCATAAGCAGAGCCAAGTCGGAGAGGCTGTTCACAGTCAGTGAAGGACACAGTATCTCAAAGATGTTCAGGCTGCTTTGTGTGGGGTGTAATGTTTGTGGGCTTTTTCTGTGTTTTTTTTTTTTGATGGCAGGCTGTAGTTGGATCTAATTGAACAGTGTTCCGAAGTAGAAACAAGACCTTTGGAATTAAGCTATCGCTCTGCATCGGCGTAATGTTGGATTTTCTTTTTTTTTCTCTTTTTAGATGCCGAGAGATGAGATGTGCAGGGTGACGTAGGGGAGCCGAGAGGAGCGCTGTACGGAGGTGGCTCGGCATGTGGCATTAGAGGGAAGATGTGACTGGCGCCTCTATGAATACAATTGGGTACTTTTTTTTTCATGTGAATGAAGACAGAAGATAGGAGTTGATGGTGTGGCGGTTTGGCAGAAGCGCAGTGGTAATGTTGTGTTTCTTGGTCTCTTAGGTGCTGTGAATAACTATCATTGCAGCCTCGGACTCCGGAATCGGCGCAGAGCGGGCAAGCAGAACGCCACGGCATTCGGGAGGCTGAGCGTGTCGTCGAAGAGGTTGGCATCTCCTCTCAGGATGCTTATTGCTGGTGCTGTGGCGGCCTCTGGGATTATGTTTTATTTTCCTTTTGCAGAGGAAGAGGAGGAACCTGGTGACTGCGGAAATGTATCGGATGGCTGGTTTTTGCGGACCGCATCGAAGAAGGATTCAGATGCCTGTCCCTCCAAAAGCTAAGTTGACAGTCAGGCGCCGGAGAGGGGCCGAGGTGGACAACTGCAAAATGGGGTCTTTGACGTTAGCGTAGTGGCGAGGGCTGTCCCGGGGCACAGTCATATTTAGGAAGGTAAAGGATGTTGCTTACTGCTCAGTGTGACGCTAGCGTGTCCCGGGCAGGGCAGTTCCAGCCCGTGCGTGTTGTCATGTCGTTCATGTGGTCTGTGTTGTGTATCTTCGCCCCTTCTTGGGTCTCGAGGTCATCTTTGAGCTCCAGGAGCACGACGTGGGGCCCTGGGCGTCATCCTTAGGGTCTCGAATGCTTGGGCCTGTGGGCGTAGCACCATTCATCTGATGCTCTTCTTGCGTTAGCATCTTAAAGCGTGCATCAATCTTGCCTCTCGGAAGTTTCTGGACGGCCCACTTCCACATCTGGGAGTTCTTCCCTGCGTCGTTACGTTCTTAGGTCTTGAAGCCAGACTTCCTGCACGTCCATCTTAGCGGGCTCAACAGTCCATTCTTATTACGTACCATCACGTTCTACAGTTTGCTTCAGGGGGTTCCGTAGAGCGTCTTCATGTTGACATCATCACGATCCCACAGATTTTCTTGCACGACGGTGACTTTGGTCCCCGTGTCATCTTTCTTGCTGAGAGTTTTCTCTCATCTTTGAGGCGTGTCATTCGTAGCGTTCCGTGTAGTGTCTGTCCGTAACCGTGAGTGTTTGGCTCGGGGCTGCCCTGCCTGGGCACGTAGTGTCCAGGGTGGGCGGAATCCTGTGGAGAGTCTATATGTAGTACATGAATCCCAGTAGATCGGGGCAAAGGTGTTAGAGTTGTCTCAGGGTAGCCTTTGGGAGGCTGTGTAGACACCTCTTCTGTTTTGTTTGGGAAGAGCAGAGGCATGTTGGGAAGGCAATACAGCAGCAGTGAAGAAGAGTTCATGTGGAAGAGGGTACAGCTGGTTTTGGTGCGGATTTTTTTTTTTGTAATTTTCTTTGTGTACGGTTGTATTTGGACCTTAGATGGTATTTGTAAAAAGGTGCAAGGCTTTTTGTTGTTATGACTCTATTGCTCTGCCTCAGGGTGATTTCTCTGATGTCGTTCTTGCAGATGCAACAGGACAAGCTTGGCGGGGCAGCGTAGGAGAGGAGAGCAATGTAAGAAGGTGAGTCAGCACGTGGTATTAGAGAGAAGATGTGGCTCTGAGTACTGTATGTATTGGTTCTTTCCAATTTGAAGTTTTGAAGCAATGAATGACATGGGATGTGGGGATGGGGATGAGTCAGTCACTTCAGCCCACCCGCCGCTGCTGACCTTATCACATCTGCCTCAGAGGGAGCAACTTTCAAGTTTTAAAGCAACCCATGTCTGTTGGGTTTTATGGGTGGTTTGCGAGCCTTCAGGTTGCACGCCTCGGGGGAGGATGGGCGGGCAAGGTGAGGGAGTGGGAGATGGGGAATTTGGTAGGGTTTTGGGCAGTATCTCGGCGTGTGTTTCTTCGGTTGGTGTGACATGCAGGGTCAGAGGGGCGATGCTGCGCACCCACTGAGTAGTCCCAGCAAGTGAGGCGGTTGTGGACACGTTGGCGTCTAATAGCCCAGTGCTACATTGCGGCTCAGGGGAGTGTTTGTCTTTGGTTTTGCAGGCGCCGCAGGCATCCGGAGCCGGACGAGCGTTGGAGGTGAGCTGGGTAGCAGAGAGGTAGCGCATGGGGGTGGTGGTTTCCCGTAAGCTCAACAGTAATATTGTGTGTCTTCGGTGTTTTAGGTGCCAGAACCAGAGTGTGCCACAAAGTCCAAACCCAGAATCCATGCGGAGCAGGTGAGCAGAAGGGTACGGCGCGTGTGATGCGGGGTACAGTTGCAGTACAACTTAGTGTTGATGGACGTGATGGTGCCTGATGGCACTATTTTGTGCAAATCGGGATTACGTTGCTCAGTAACTTCCTTGACTGCCATTTGAGATGGTCTTGTGTCGTACGCTTAAGAATTTGGTTCCGTACTATGTTCTTGTATATTTGAAATAGTATTGCTCCGCCTCACTCAGTATCGGTTTCGCATCGTGTTGCCCCGTCACGCTCTTGATTGCTCTGTGATCTATTCTGGCATCGTACCACACCGTGTTGCGTGGTTTTTTTTTTTTAATCGGTTGTTCTTTGACTGTGTAATGCCTTGTACCGCCCTCTATTGCGTTATGTCTCGTGTTATATTGCCCCGTCGTAGCCTTGACTGCCTTCTGATCTGTTCGGGCCTCGTACCACGCTGTATTGCGGGTTTTTTAATCGGTTGTTCTTCATCTGGCTTTCTAATGCCTTGTACCGCCCTGTATTGTGTAACATCTTGCATTATATTGCCCCGTCATAGTCTCGACTGCCTTCTGATCCACTCTGGCATCGCACCGCACTGTATTGTGTGGTTTTTAATCGGTTCTTCTTTATTTGACTGTGTAATGCCTTGTACTGCTGTGTATTGTGTTACTTCTCATGTTATAGTGTGCTGTCGTTGTCTTGACTGCCTTCTGATGTTTTCTGGTATTACAGTTGAACGTATGCTGGGTTTCTTAATCGGTTGTTCTTCGTTTGGCTGCATGTTGCCTTGTTACCACCTGGTATGGTGTTGTGTCTTGCATTGTATTGCCCTGTCACTGTCTCGACGGTCATTTTACACGTTCCGTCCTAGGACCGCGCTGTATTGTGAATTCTTTCATGGGTTGTTGTTTCCTTGACTGTGTCGCCTGGTAGGGCCCCGTATCGCGTTACGTCTTGCCTTGTATTGCTCTGTCATTGTGGTGACCGACATCTGATATATTCTACCGTTGTATGGCACCGTACCGTCAATTCTTTCATTGTCTGCTCTGCATTTGATTGTATGTTGCCTTGTACTGCCCTGTGTAAGGTTAGATCTTGCATGGTGTTGCCCTGTCGTTGTCTTGCCAGTTATTTTAGAGTCTCTGGCACAGTATTGTGCAATTTTTAACCGGTTGTTCTGTATTTGACCGCTGTTGCGATGTCACCCCCCTTTTTCCTCCAGGCTGCTGCTCGAGCTATAACGACCAGCAGGAGTCGCTACGAGTGGCACTTGAACTTTGTGGGGTGGCTGGCACCAGAGTCAAGACACTGTGAGTCAGTTAGCTTGCTATAGACCTAGCGGACAGACCAAGAGCCCTTTGAGCTTCCTTGCAAGGCAGCGGCCTGTTTGCCAGCGTTTCCCGGGGACACTCACTTAAGGTTCTGCTCCTCTAGGTTGAGAGAAGCCTTGCCGCAACAGATTCTGGGTAAGTGACTAACAGCATGCCAGACTTTGCCATCTTAGCTGAGCGATACGAAGGGTTTGATCACGCAGATATGATCCTTTAGAGGTGAACCGTTGCCCAAGTCCGGGGCGAGGATGGGATCCAGCCGCACCTAGACTCCTCTCGGAGAAGGAGTTTAGAAAGCAAGGGGGTCCTTTCCGAGCCTCGTGACTCAACAGGAGGGTCTCCCAGACAGCGTGTCAGACCCTGGCCCTGAGGCAGTAAATGACCCGGGGTGCGTGGCCATATGGAACCTGGTAAAGTGCCATCACGTGCGCTGCTACCTTTAGTGAATCACTGTTATGTTTGTTAATGTTTCTCTACCTCTCTCTTAGGAGTGAATTTTATCATTGCGCCCGCCACAACTGCATATGGCCTGTGTTACATCTTGCATTGCATTGCCCTGTCGTCTTGACGGTCACGTTAGAGAATCTGTCCTAGGTCTGGACTGTAGTTTGATGTCTCTCATGGGTTCTGATGTGGCTGTGTATTGCCTTGTCCGGCCCCGTGTGGTGTTACGTCTTCCATTGTATTGCTCTGTTGTTGTCTTGATTGTCATCTGATCTATTCTGCCGTTGTAGGCCACCATATTGTCACTTCCTTCATCAGCTGTTTTTTATGAGCCATGTAAAGGGTTGACGGCACAGACATAATCCTTTAGAGGTGAACTGTTGCCCAAGTCCGGGGCTAGGAATTGGATCCAGCCGCACCTAGACTCCTCTCCGAGAAGGAGTTTAGAAAGCAAGGGGGTCCTCTCCGAGCTAGGAATTGGATCCAGCCGCACCTAGACTCCTCTCCGAGAAGGAGTTTAGAAAGCAAGGGGGTCCTTTCCGAGCCTCGTGACTCAACGGGAGGGTCTCCCTGACAGCTCGTCTGACCCTGGCCCCTAGGCAGGAAATAATCCAGGGTCCGTGGCCACGGAACCTGATAAAGCGCCGTCATGCGCACTGCTGCCTTTGGAGAATCACTGTGTTGATGTTTCTGAATGTTTCTCTACTTTTCTCTTAGGAGTGAAGTGAATGGCTCCACCTGCCACAACTGCATATTGCCTTGTCCGGCCCCGTGTTGGGTTACATCTTGCCTTGTATTGCCCTATCGTTGTCATGGTTGCCACCTGACCCATGGTGTCATAGTAGTGCACTGCATTGTGAATTTTTTGACTGTCTGTTATTTATTTGACTGAGTATTGGCTGGCAGTGGCCTGTATTGTGTTATCTTGCACCGTATTGCCCTGTATTTGCCGTGACTGCCCTCTGAGACTTCCTGAGATCGTAGGGCGTTCTGTTGTGGGTTTTGTAATTGGCTGTTCTTTGTGTGACTGTGTATTGCTTTGTGCTGCCCTGTATTGTGTTACAGCTCGTGTTGCATTACTCTGTCATTGTTTTGACTGCGTTTTGGGACAGTGTCATAGTGCTGCACTGGATTATGGGTATTTTAACTGTTCTTGACTTGGCTGCGCGTTGCCTTTTACTGCTCTGTGTGATGTTAGGTCTTGCACTGTATTGGTCTGTCGTTGTCTTGGCTGTTACTTTGGACTGTCTGGGATTGTACTTATTTATTGTGAAAGTTCCATTGGTTGTTCCTTATTTGACTGCTGGGGTGGTGTGGGCGCCCCTTCGTTTTGGCGCCCCAATCATCCATGGAGTTGTTCTGAGTGGTACTTGAAGTTGGGGGATGGTTGGCAACACAGTGGGGACCTAGATATTTTGTTCCTGTGCTGATGTGACTATAAGTCAATTAGCTTACCCCATAAATAGTGGACAGCCCAAGAGCCTTTTGACTTCTGCATGGCAGGGGCCTCCGTGCCAGGATCTCCCCTTGAGCAGGGACGCTCAATTAAGGTTCTGCTCCTCGAGATAGAGATGCCTTGCCGCAACAGATTCTCAGTAAGTGACTAATAGCATACAAAACCTTGTAGCCTTAGCTCAGTGATATAAAGGGTCGATGGCGCAGATACAATCCTTTAGAGGTGAACCGTTGCCTAAGTCCGGGGCTAGGAATTGGATCCAGCCGCACCTAGACTCCTCTCCGAGAAGGAGTTTAGAAAGCAAGGGGGTCCTTTCCGAGCCTCGTGACTCAACGGGAGGGTCTCCCTGACAGCTTGTCTGACCCTGGCTCCTAGGCAGTAAATAATCCGGGGTGCGTGGCCATATGGAATCTGGTAAAGCGCCGTCACATGCGCTGCTGCCTTTGGAGAATCACTGTGTTGATGTTTCTGAATGTTTCACCGCTTCTCTCTTAGAAGCGAAGTTAGCCGCTCGGCCTGCCACAACTGCGTATTGCCTTGTCCGGCCCTGTATGGCATCACGTTTGGCATTGTATTGTCCTCTATTTGCCCGGACTGCCATCTGATCTGTTCCGGCATTGTACTGGTGTGTATTGTGGGTTTTTTAATCGGTTGTGCGTTATTTGAATGCGTATTGCCCTGTCTAGTGTTGTATCTTGCATTGTACTGCCCCGTCATTCCGTTCACTGTCACTTTAGATGTTCTGGGATTGCAGCGATCCGTATTGTGCAGGTTTTATTCGTTAGTCTGTGTTTGACCGTGTATTGCCTTGTTACCACCTTGTATTGTGTTGCGGCTTGCATTGTATCGCCATGTTATTGTTCTGAGTGCCATCTGATACATTTTGGTGTTGTACAGCCCTGCATTGTTACGTCTTCCATTGTATAGCTCTGTCACTGCCTCGACTGCTGTCTCACGCGTTTTGGCATTGCATCGCACGGTATTGCGGGATACTTAATCAGTTATTTATTTGACCGTGTATTTCACTGTACTGCCCTGTATTGCGTTATTTCTTGCCTTGTATTGCTCTGTCATTGTCTTGACTGGCATCTCCATTTATTTTTGTTTTCTCCCGCACTGTATTGCGGTTCTTCTAATTGGTTGGTATTTAGTTGACTGCGTCTTCAGTTCTGCTCTGTCGTGTAATGTTGCATCTTGGATCGTGTCGCCCTATAGTTGTTTTGACTGCCACCCGAGACCGTGTGGGATCGTACTGCACCGTATTGTGGCGTTTTGATGGGTTGTTTCCTATATTATTCTGTATCGTGTTGTAGCAACCTGTATTGTGTTACATTGTGCGTTGTGTTGCCATGAAATAGTCTTAACTGTCCTTTTACACTCTCTGGGGTTGTACCGCACCGAACTGAGGGTGTTTTTGATCGGCTGTTCTATATTTGACTACGTATTGCTTTGTACTGCCCTGTATTTTCCTGAGTCTTGCGTCATATTGCCCTCTCACCGTGCTGCGAGCCATCTGATGTATTCTGGCGTTGACAGGCACTGTATTGAGGGCTTCTTAGGCTGTTGTACTCTATTTGACCGTGCATCAATTTTGTGATCGGTCATTCCCTATTTGACTGTGTATTGGCCTTGTACTGCCCTGTGTAAAGTTACGTCTCGCATTGTATTGCCCTGTCATAGTATTGCCTGTCATAGTCTGTCATAGCACCAGGATGTGCCCTTGAGCGGGGACGCTTGCTTCAGGTTCTGCTCCTCAAGGCTGAGAGATCCCTTGCCGCAACAGAGTCTCGGTAAGTGACTAATACCACGCTAAACCTCGTAGCCTTAGCTCAGTGATATAAAGGGTTGATGGCGCGGATACAATCCTTTAGAGGTGAACCGGTGCCCAAGTCCAGGGCTAGGAATTGGATCCAGCCGCACTTAGACTGCTCTTCAAGAAGGAGTTTAGAAAGCAAGGGGGTTGTGGCTCGACGGGAGGGTCTCCCTAACAGCTCGTCTGACCCTGGCCCCTGTGCAATAAATGATCTGGGGTACGTGGCCACGGAACCTGGTAAAGGGATGTTACGTTCACTGCTGCCTTTGTCGAAACACTGTGTTGATGTTTCTAAATGTTTCTCTACTTCTCTCAGGACTGAAGTGAATCGCTCCACCCGCCACAACTGCATATTGCCTTGTCCGGCCCCGTATTGGGTTACCTCTCGCCTTGTATTGCCCTGTCCTTCTTTTGGTTGCCATCTGACCCATGTGAATTCACTGCACTGTGAATTTTGTGACTGTCTGTTATTTATTTGACTGAGTATTGCCTTGTACTGCCTTGTGTACTGCGACGTAGTGCTTTGTCTTGCCCTGTAATTGCCTTGACTGCCATCCGAGATGTTTTGAGATCGTACGGCAGCGTAGTGCGGGTTTTCTGGTCAGCTGTTCTCTATTTGACTGTGTACGGCCTTGCGCTGCCCTGCACGGTGTTCTGTCTCGCGTTGTCATTGTCTCGACCGACGTGTGTGATTGTTTGCCATTGTTTGCCAGTGTGGTTTGGGTATTGTAGTTTACTGTTCTTCATTTGACTGCGTATTGCCTTGTACTGACCTGTATAACGTTATGTCTTGCACTGCATTGCCCTGGCATTGTCTTGACCGACATCTGAGACGGTCTGGCATTGTACTGTACTGTATTGGGAGTCTTGTAATTTGCTCTAATTTATTTGTCTGCGAATCGGGTTGTACTGCCCTGTATACTGTAACGTGTGGCATTGTACCGCCTGTCACTGGCTTAACGGTGGCTTTAGAGATTCTATCGTAAGACTGCACTCCGTTGTGAATTTCTCTATTGGTGATTCTGTGACGGCGTATTGCCTGGCACGGCCCAGTACTGTGTTACGCTTGACGTTGCATCGCTCTGTCATTGTCTTCAATGAGATGTGACACTTGGTAACATACGATGGCACTGTATTGCCAATTTTTCCAGTGGCTATGCTTAATTTGAGCATGTATTGATGTGTAGCGCTCTGTATGATGTTAAGTCGTACACTGTCTTGACTTAATAATAGAAATGCTAGAGGCTGGCGTGGTGCCAAGTGGGAAAGGGTGGCTGTGAGACTCTGAAGGCAGCAGGAAAGCCCGCAGCCCGAGGTGGTGCCGCCGCGCCAGCCTCCAAACCATTTTCCGGTAGGGCCGCGGCTCTGGCGACAGCTCCCACGCCGGAAGAGCCAGGAGGGAAAGCCATGCCTCGCTGGAAAGCTCTTTGGCAGCCGCTCGCGTGGCCCCACAGGCCGTGGGGCTGCGGGCTTTGCGGCGGCCGTCAGCCTCGGCGCAACCGGCACCCACATGGCGCCGCCGCGCCAGCCTGCGAAGCATTTTGCGGTAGGGCCGCGGCTCTGGCGACAGCTCCCACGCCCGAAGAGCCAGGAGGGAAAGCCGTGCCTCGTTGGAAAGCTCTTTGGCAGCCGCTCGCCTGGCGAAACAGCCCGTGGGGCTGCGGGCTTTGCGGCGGCCGTCAGCCTCAGAGCCACCGGCGCCCACGTGGCGCCGCCCCACCAGCCTGCGAAGCATTTTCCGGTAGGGCCGCAACTCTGGCGACAGCTCCCAAGCACGAAGAGCCAGGAGGGAAAGCCGTGCCTCGTTGGAAAGCTCTTTGGCAGCCGATCGCGTGGCCCCACAGCCCGTGGGGCTGCGGGCTTTGCGGCGGCCGTCAGCCTTGCCGGCAACGGTGCCCACGTGGCGCTGCCGCGCCAGCTTGCAAAGCATTTTCCGGTAGGGCCGCGTCTCTGGCGACAGCTCCCACGCCCGAAGAGCCAGGAGGGAAAGCCGTGCCTCGTTGGAAAGCTCTTTGGCAGCCGCTCGCGTGGCCCCACAGCCTGTGGGGCTGCGGGCTTTGCGGCGGCCGTCAGCCTCGGCACCACCGGCACACACGTGGCGCCGCCGCGCCAGCCTGCGAAGCATTTTCCGGTAGGGCTGCGGCTCTGACGACAGCTCCCAAGCCCGAAGAGCCAGGAGGGAAAGCCATGCCTCGTTGGAAAGCTCTTTGGCAGCCGCTCGCCTGGCGAAACAGCCCGTGGGGCTGCGGGCTTTGCGGCGGCCGTCAGCCTTGGCACCACCGGCACACACGTGGCGCCGCCGCGCCAGCCTGCAAAGCATTTTCCGATAGGGCCGCGGCTCTGGCGACAGCTCCCACACCCGAAGAGCCGGGAGGGAAAGCCATGCCTCGCTGGAAAGCTCTTTGGCAGCCGCTCGCGTGGCCCCACAGGCCGTGGGGCTGCGGGCTTTGCAGCGGCCGTCAGCTTCGGCGCCACCGGCTCCCACGTGGCGCCGCCGCACCAGCCTGCGAAGCATTTTCCGGTAGGGCCGCGGCTCTGGCGACAGCTCCCACGCCCGAAGAGCCAGGAGGGAAAGCCGTGCCTCGTTGGAAAGCTCTTTGGCAGCCGCTCGCGTGGCCCCACAGCCCGTGGGGCTGCGGGCTTTGCGGCGACCGTCAGCCTCGGCGCCACCGGCGCCCATGTCGCGCCGCCGCGCCAGCCTGCGAAGCATTTTCCGGTAGTGCCGCAGCTCTGGCGACAGCTCCCACGCCCGAAGACCTAGGAGGGAAAGCCGTGCCTCGTTGGAAAGCTCTTTGGCAGCCGCTCGCGTGGCCCCACAGCCCTTGGGGCTGCGGGCTTTGCGGCGGCCATCAGCCTCGGCGCCACCGGCACCCACGTGGTGCCGCCGCACCAGCCTGCGAAGCATTTTCCGGTAGGGCTGCGGCTCTGACGACAGCTCCCAAGGCCGAAGAGCCAGGAGGGAAAGCCATGCCTCGTTGGAAAGCTCTTTGGCAGCCGCTCGCGTGGCCCCACAGCCCTTTAGGGCTGTGGGCTTTGCGGCGGCCGTCAACCTCGGCGCCACCGGCGCCCACGTGGCGCCGCCGCACCAGCCTGCGACGCATTTTCCGGTAGGGATGCGGCTCTGACGACAACTCCCACGCCCGAAGAGCCAGGAGCGAACGCCATGCCTCGTTGGAAAGCTCTTTGGCAGCCTCTCGCGTGGCCCCACAGGCCGTGGGGCTGCGGGCTTTGCAGCGGCCGTCAGCTTCGGCGCCACCGGCACCCACGTGGCGCCGCCGCACCAGCCTGCGACGCATTTTCCTGTAGGGCTGCAGCTCTGGCGACAGCTCCCACGCCCGAAGAGCCAGGAGGGAAAGCCGTGCCTCGTTGGAAAGCTCTTTGGCAGCCGCTCGCGTGGCCCCACAGCCCGTGGGGCTGCGGGCTTTGTGGCGGCCGTCAGCCTCCCCGCCACCGGCGCCCACCAGGTGCAGCCGCGCCAGCCTGCGAAGCATTTTCCTGTAGGGCTGCAGCTCTGGCGACAGCTCCCACGCCCGAAAACCCAGGAGGGAAAGCCGTGCCTCGTTGGAAAGCTCTTTGGCAGCCGCTCGCGTGGCCCCACAGGCCGTGGGGCTGCGGGCTTTGCGGCGACCGTCAACCTCCCCGCCACCGGCGCCCACCAGGTGCAGCCGCGCCAGCCTGCGAAGCATTTTCCGGTAGGGCCGCGTCTCTGGCGACAGCTCCCACGCCCGAAGAGCCAGGAGGGAAAGTCGTGCCTCGTTGGAAAGCTCTTTGGCGGCCGCTCGCGTGGCCCCACAGCCTGTAGGGCTGCGGGCTTTGCGGCGGCCCTCAGCCTCGGCACCACCGGCACACACGTGGCGCCGCCGCGCCAGCTTGCGAAGCATTTTCCGGTAGGGCCGCGTCTCTGGCGACAGCTCCCACGCCCGAAGAGCCAGGAGGGAAAGTCGTGCCTCGTTGGAAAGCTCTTTGGCGGCCGCTCGCGTGGCCCCACAGCCCGTGGGGCTGCGGGCTTTTCGGCGGCTGTCAGCCTTGGCGCCACCGGCGCCCACGTCACGCCACCGCGCCAGCCTGTGAAGTATTTTCCGTTCGGGCTGCGCCTCTGACGACAGCTCCCAAGCCCGAAGAGCGAGGAGGGAAAGCCATGCCTCGTTGGAAAGCTCTTTGGCGGCCGCTCGCGTGGCCCCACAGCCTGTAGGGCTGCGGGCTTTGCGGCGGCCGTAAGCCTCGGCACCACCGGCACACACGTGGCGCCGCCGCGCCAGCTTGCGAAGCATTTTCCGGTAGGGCTGCGGCTCTGACGACAGCTCCCAAGCCCGAAGAGCCAGGAGGGAAAGCCATGCCTCGTTGGAAAGCTCTTTGGCAGCCGCTCGCCTGGCGAGACAGCCCGTGGGGCTGCGGGCTTTGCGGCGGCCGTCAGCCTCGCTGCCACCGGCGCACACGTGGCGCCGCCTCACGAGCCTGCAAAGCATTTTCCGATAGGGCCGCGGCTCTGACGACAGCTCCCACACCCGAAGAGCCGGGAGGGAAAGCCGTGCCTCGTTGGAAAGCTCTTTGGCAGCCGCTCGCGTGGCCCCACAGCCCTTTGGGGCTGCGGGCTTTGCGGCGGCCGTCAGCCTCGGCGCCACCGGCGCCCACGTGGCGCCGCCGCACCAGCCTGCGAAGCATTTTCCGGTAGGGATGCGGCTCTGACGACAACTCCCACGCCCGAAGAGCCAGGAGGGAACGCCATGCCTCGTTGGAAAGCTCTTTGGCAGCCTCTCGCGTGGCCCCACAGGCCGTGGGGCTGCGGGCTTTGCAGCGGCCGTCAGCTTCGGCGCCACCGGCACCCACGTGGCGCCGCCGCACCAGCCTGCGAAGCATTTTCCGGTAGGGCCGCGGCTCTGGCGACAGCTCCCACGCCCGAAGAGCCAGGAGGGAAAGCCGTGCCTCGTTGGAAAGCTCTTTGGCAGCCGCTCGCGTGGCCCCACAGCCCGTGGGGCTGCGGGCTTTGCGGCGACCGTCAGCCTCGGCGCCACCGGCGCCCATGTCGCGCCGCCGCGCCAGCCTGCGAAGCATTTTACGGTAGTGCCGCGGCTCTGGCGACAGCTCCCACGCCCGAAGACCTAGGAGGGAAAGCCGTGCCTCGTTGGAAAGCTCTTTGGCAGCCGCTCGCGTGGCCCCACAGCCCTTGGGGCTGCGGGCTTTGCGGCGGCCATCAGCCTCGGCGCCACCGGCACCCACGTGGTGCCGCCGCACCAGCCTGCGAAGCATTTTCCGGTAGGGCTGCGGCTCTGACGACAGCTCCCACGCCCGAAGAGCCAGGAGGGAAAGCCATGCCTCGTTGGAAAGCTCTTTGGCGGCCGCTCGTGTGGCCCCGCAGCCCGTGGGGCTGCGGGCTTTGCGGCGGCCGTCAGCCTCGGCACCACCGGCACACACGTGGCGCCGCCGCGCCAGCCTGCAAAGCATTTTCCGATAGGGCCGCGGCTCTGACGACAGCTCCCACACCCGAAGAGCCAGGAGGGAAAGCCGTGCCTCGTTGGAAAGCTCTTTGGCAGCCTCTCGCGTGGCCCCACAGCCCTTTAGGGCTGCGGGCTTTGCGGCGGCCGTCAGCCTCGGCGCCACCGGCGCCCACGTGGCGCCGCCGCACCAGCCTGCGACGCATTTTCCGGTAGGGATGCGGCTCTGACGACAACTCCCACGCCCGAAGAGCCAGGAGCGAACGCCATGCCTCGTTGGAAAGCTCTTTGGCAGCCTCTCGCGTGGCCCCACAGGCCGTGGGGCTGCGGGCTTTGCAGCGGCCGTCAGCTTCGGCGCCACCGGCACCCACGTGGCGCCGCCGCACCAGCCTGCGAAGCATTTTCCTGTAGGGCTGCAGCTCTGGCGACAGCTCCCACGCCCGAAGACCCAGGAGGGAACGCCGTGCCTCGTTGGAAAGCTCTTTGGCAGCCGCTCGCGTGGCCCCACAGCCCGTGGGGCTGCGGGCTTTGTGGCGGCCGTCAGCCTCCCCGCCACCGGCGCCCACCAGGTGCAGCCGCGCCAGCCTGCGAAGCATTTTCCTGTAGGGCTGCAGCTCTGGCGACAGCTCCCACGCCCGAAGACCTAGGAGGGAAAGCCGTGCCTCGTTGGAAAGCTCTTTGGCAGCCGCTCGCGTGGCCCCACAGCCCGTGGGGCTGCGGGCTTTGCGGCGGCCGTCAGCCTCAGCGCCACCGGCGCCCATGTCGCGCCGCCGCGCCAGCCTGCGAAGCATTTTCCGGTAGTGCCGCGGCTCTGGCGACAGCTCCCACGCCCGAAGACCTAGGAGGGAAAGCCGTGCCTCGTTGGAAAGCTCTTTGGCAGCCGCTCGCGTGGCCCCACAGCCCTTGGGGCTGCGGGATTTGCGGCGGCCATCAGCCTCGGCGCCACCGGCGCCCAACAGCTACAGCCGCACCAGCCTGCGAAGCATTTTCTGGTAGGGCCGCGGCTCTGGCGACAGCTCCCACGCCCGAAGAGCCAGGAGGGAAAGCCGTGCCTCGTTGGAAAGCTCTTTGGCAGCCGCTCGCCTGGCGAAACAGCCCGTGGGGCTGCGGGCTTTGCGGCGGCCGTCAGCCTCGCTGCCACCAGCGCCCATGTGTCGCCGCCGCACGAGCCTGCAAAGCATTTTCCGATAGGGCTGCGGCTCTGACGACAGCTCCCAGACCCGAAGAGCCGGGAGGGAAAGCCGTGCCTCGTTGGAAAGCTCTTTGGCAGCCTATCGCGTGGCCCCACAGCCCTTTGGGGCTGCGGGCTTTGCGGCGGCCGTCAGCCTCGGCGCCACCGGCGCCCACGTGGCGCCGCCGCACCAGCTTGCGAAGCATTTCCCGGTAGGGATGCGGCTCTGACGACAGCTCCCAAGCCCGAAGAGCCAGGAGGGAAAGCCATGCCTCGTTGGAAAGCTCTTTGGCAGCCGCTCGCGTGGCCCCACAGCCCGTGGGGCTGCGGGCTTTGCAGCGGCCGTCAGCTTCGGCGCCACCGGCACCCACGTGGCGCCGCCGCACCAGCCTGCGAAGCATTTTCCGGTAGGGCCGCGGCTCTGGTGACAGCTCCCACGCCCGAGGACCTAGGAGGGAAAGCCGTGCCTCGTTGGAAAGCTCTTTGGCAGCCGCTCGCGTGGCCCCACAGCCCGTGGGGCTGCGGGCTTTGCGGCGACCGTCAGCCTCGGCGCCACCGGCGCCCATGTCGCGCCGCCGCGCCAGCCTGCAAAGCATTTTCCGGTAGTGCCGCGCCTCTGGCGACAGCTCCCACGCCCGAAGACCTAGGAGGGAAAGCTGTGCCTCGTTGGAAGCTCTTTGGCAGCCGCTCGCGTGGCCCCACAGTCCGTGGGGCTGCGGGCTTTGCGGCGGCCATCAGCCTCGGCGCCACCGGCACACACGTGGTGCCGCCGCGCCAGGTTGCGAAGCATTTTCCGGTAGGGCTGCGGCTCTGACGACAGCTCCCACGCCCGAAGAGCCAGGAGGGAAAGCCATGCCTCGTTGGAAAGCTCTTTGGCGGCCGCTCGCGTGGCCCCACAGCCCGTAGGGCTGCTGGCTTTGCGGCGGCCGTCAGCCTCGGCACCACCGGCACACACGTGGCGCCGCCGCGCCAGCCTGCGAAGCATTTTCCGTTAGGGCTGCGGCTCTGACGACAGCTCCCAAGCCCAAAGAGTCAGGAGGGAAAGCCATGCCTCGTTGGAAAGCTCTTTGGCAGCCGCTCGCCTGGCGAAACAGCCCGTGGGGCTGCGGGCTTTGCGGCGGCCGTCAGCCTCGCTGCCACCGGCGCCCACGTGGCGCCGCCACACCAGCCTGCAAAGCATTTTCCGATAGGGCTGCGGCTCTGACGACAGCTCCCAGACCCGAAGAGCCGGGAGGGAAAGCCATGCCTCGTTGGAAAGCTCTTTGGCAGCCGCTCGTGTGGCCCCACAGCCCGTGGGTCTGCGGGCTTTGTGGCGGCCGTCAGCCTCCCCGCCACCAGCGCCCACCAGGTGCAGCCGCGCCAGCCTGCGAAGCATTTTCCTGTAGGGCTGCAGCTCTGGCGACAGCTCCCACGCCCGAAGAGCCAGGAGGGAAAGCCGTGCCTCGTTGGAAAGCTCTTTGGCAGCCGCTCGCGTGGCCCCACAGTCCGTGGGGCTGCGGGCTTTGCGGCGACCGTCAACCTCCCCGCCACCGGCGCCCACCAGGTGCAGCCGCGCCAGCCTGCGAAGCATTTTCCGGTAGTGCCGCGGCCCTGGCGACAGCTCCCACGCCCGAAGAGCAGGGAGGGAAAGCCATGCCTCGTTGGAAAGCTCTTTGGCAGCCGCTCGCGTGGCCCCACAGCCCGTGGGACTGCGGGCTTTTCAGCGGCTGTCATCCTTGGCGCCACCGGCGCCCACTTGGCGCCGCCGCGCCAGCCTGCGAAGCATTTTCCGGTAGGGCCGCGGCTCTGGCGACAGCTCCCACGCCCGAAGACCTAGGAGGGAAAGCCGTGCCTCGTTGGAAAGCTCTTTGGCAGCCGCTCGCCTGGCGAAACAGCCCGTGTGGCTGCGGGCTTTGCGGCGGCCGTCATCCTCGCTGCCACCGGCGCCCACGTGGCGCCGCTGCGCCAGCCTGCGAAGCATTTTCCGGTAGGGCCGCGTCTCTGGCGACAGCTCCCACGCCCGAAAACCCAGGAGGGAAAGCCATGCCTCGTTGGAAAGCTCTTTGGCAGCCGCTCGCGTGGCCCCACAGCCCGTGGGGCTGCGGGCTTTGCGACGGCCGTCAGCCTCAGCGCCACCGGCGCCCACCAGCTACAGCCGCGCCAGCCTGCGAAGCATTTTCCGGTAGGGCCGCGGCTCTGGCGACAGCTCCCACGCCCGAAGAGCCAGGAGGGAAAGCCGTGCCTCGTTGGAAAGCTCTTTGGCAGCCGCTCGCGTGGCCCCACAGCCCGTGGGGCTGCGGGCTTTGTGGCGGCCGTCAGCCTCCCCGCCACCGGCGCCCACCAGGTGCAGCCGCGCCAGCCTGCGAAGCATTTTCCGGTAGGGCTGCGGCTCTGGCGACAGCTCCCACGCCCGAAGAGCCAGGAGGGAAAGCCGTGCCTCGTTGGAAAGCTCTTTGGCAGCCGCTCGCGTGGCCTCACAGCCCGTGGGGCTGCGGGCTTTGCGGCGGCCGTCAGCCTCGGAGCCACCAGCGCCCACGTGGCGCCGCCCCACCAGCCTGCGAAGCATTTTCCGGTAGGGCCGCGGCTCTGGCGACAGCTCCCACGCCCGAAGAGCCAGGAGGGAAAGCCGTGCCTCGTTGGAAAGCTCTTTGGCAGCCGCTCGCGTGGTCCCACAGCCCGTGGGGCTGCGGGCTTTGCGGCGGCCGTCAGCCTCGGCGCCACCGGCGCCCACGTGGCGCTGGCGCGCCAGCTTGCGAAGCATTTTCCGGTAGGACTGCAGCTCTGACGACAGCTCCCAAGCCCGAAGAGCCAGGAGGGAAAGCCATGCCTCGTTGGAAAGCTCTTTGGCAGCCGCTCGCGTGGCCCCACAGCCCGTGGGGCTGCGGGCTTTGCGGCGGTTGTCAGCCTCGGAGCCACCGGCGCCCACGTGGCGCCGCCCCACCAGCCTGCGAAGCATTTTCCGGTAGGGCCGCAACTCTGGCGACAGCTCCCAAGCCCGAAGAGCCAGGAGGGAAAGCCATGCCTCGTTGGAAAGCTCTTTGGCAGTTGCTCGCCTGGCGAAACAGCCCGTGCGGCTGCAGGCTTTGCTGCGGCCGTCAGCCTCGGAGCCACCGGCCCCCACGTGGCGCCGCCCCACCAGCCTGTGAAGCATTTTCCGGTAGGGCCGCGGCTCTGGCGACAGCTCCCACGCCCGAAGAGCCAGGAGGGAAAGCCGTGCCTCGTTGGAAAGCTCTTTGGCAGCCGCTTGCGTGGCCCCACAGCCCGTGGGGCTGCGGGCTTTGCGGCGGCCGTCAGCCTCGGAGCCACCAGCGCCCACGTGGCGCCGCCCCACCAGCCTCTGAAGCATTTTCCGGTAGGGCCGCGGCTCTGGCGACAGCTCCCACGCCCGAAGAGCCAGGAGGGAAAGCCGTGCCTCGTTGGAAAGCTCTTTGGCAGCCGCTCGCGTGGCCCCACAGCCCGTGGGGCTGCGGGCTTTGCGGCGGCCGTCAGCCTCCCCGCCACCGGCGCCCACCAGGTGCAGCCGCGCCAGCCTGCGAAGCATTTTCCTGTAGGGCCGCGACTCTGGCGACAGCTCCCACGCCTGAAGAGCCAGGAGGGAAAGCCATGCCTCGTTGGAAAGCTCTTTGGCAGCCGCTCGCCTGGCGAAACAGCCCGTGTGGCTGCGGGCTTTGCGGCGGCCGTCAGCCTCGGCGCCACCGGCGCCCACGTGGCGCTGCCGCGCCAGCTTGCGAAGCATTTTCCGGTAGGGCCGTTTCTCTGACGACAGCTCCCAAGCCAGAAGAGCCAGGAGGGAAAGATATGCCTCGTTGGAAAGCTCTTTGGCAGCCGCTCGCGTGGCCCCACAGCCCGTGGGGGTGCGGGCTTTGCGGCGGTTTTCAGCCTCGGAGCCACCGGCGCCCACGTGGCGCCGCCCCACCAGCCTGCGAAGCATTTTCCGGTAGGGCCGCAACTCTGGCGACAGCTCCCAAGCCCGAAGAGCCAGGAGGGAAAGCCATGCCTCGTTGGAAAGCTCTTTGGCAGCCGCTCGCCTGGCGAAACAGCCTGTGCGGCTGCGGGCTTTGCTGCGGCCGTCAGCCTCGGAGCCACCGGCGCCCACGTGGCGCCGCCCCACCAGCCTGCGAATCATTTTCCGGTAGGGCCGCAACTCTGGCGACAGCTCCCACGCCTGAAGAGCCAGGAGGGAAAGCCGTGCCTCGTTGGAAAGCTCTTTGGCAGCCGCTCGCGTGGCCCCACAGCCCGTGGGGCTGCGGGCTTTGCGGCGGCCGTCAGCCTTGGCGCCACCGGCGCCCACGTGGCGCTGCCGCGCCAGCTTGCGAAGCATTTTCCGGTAGGGCTGCAGCTCTGACGACAGCTCCCAAGCCCGAAGAGCCAGGAGGGAAAGCCGTGCCTCGTTGGAAAGCTCTTTGGCAGCCGCTCGCGTGGCCCCACAGCCCGTGGGGCTGCGGGCTTTGCGGCGGCCGTCAGCCTCCCCGCCACCGGCGCCCACCAGGTGCAGCCGCGCCAGCCTGCGAAGCATTTTCCTGTAGGGCCGCGACTCTGGCGACAGCTCCCACGCCTGAAGAGCCAGGAGGGAAAGCCATGCCTCGTTGGAAAGCTCTTTGGCAGCCGCTCGCCTGGCGAAACAGCCTGTGGGGCTGCGGGCTTTGCGGCGGCCGTCAGTCTCGGAGCCACCGGCGCCCACGTGGCGCCGCCCCACCAGCCTGCGAAGCATTTTCCGGTAGGGCTGCAACTCTGGCGACAGCTCCCAAGCCCGAAGAGCCAGGAGGGAAAGCCATGCCTCGTTGGAAAGCTCTTTGGCAGCCGCTCGCGTGGCCCCACAGCCCGTGGGGCTGCGGGCTTTGCGGCGGTTGTCAGCCTCGGAGCCACCGGCGCCCACGTGGCGCCGCCCCACCAGCCTGCGAAGCATTTTCCGGTAGGGCCGCAACTCTGGCGACAGCTCCCAAGCCCGAAGAGCCAGGAGGGAAAGCTATGCCTCGTTGGAAAGCTCTTTGGCAGCCGCTCGCCTGGCGAAACAGCCCGTGCGGCTGCGGGCTTTGCTGCGGCCGTCAGCCTCGGCGCCACCGGCGCCCACGTGGCGCCGCCCCACCAGCCTGCGAAGCATTTTCCGGTAGGGCCGCAACTCTGGCGACAGCTCCCAAGCCCGAAGAGCCAGGAGGGAAAGCCGTGCCTCGTTGGAAAGCTCTTTGGCAGCCGCTCGCATGGCCCCACAGCCCGTGGGGCTGCGGGCTTTGCGGCGGCCGTCAACCTCCCCACCACCGGCGCCCACCAGGTGCAGCCGCGCCAGCCTGCGAAGCATTTTCCTGTAGGGCCGCGACTCTGGCGACAGCTCCCACGCCCGAAGAGCCAGGAGGGAAAGCCGTGCCTCGTTGGAAAGCTCTTTGGCAGCCGCTCGCCTGGCGAAATAGCCCGTGTGGCTGCGGGCTTTGCGGCGGCCGTCAGCCTCGCCGCCAACGGTGCCCACGTGGCGCTGCCGCGCCAGCTTGCGAAGCATTTTCCGGTAGGGC
This sequence comes from Chroicocephalus ridibundus, assembly GCF_963924245.1. Taxonomy (NCBI): domain Eukaryota; kingdom Metazoa; phylum Chordata; class Aves; order Charadriiformes; family Laridae; genus Chroicocephalus; species Chroicocephalus ridibundus. The sequence continues at coordinate 7,369,139 of NC_086306.1, forward strand.
TGCGGCTCTGACGACAACTCCAAAGCCCGAAGAGCCAGGAAGGAAATCCGTGCCTTGTTGGAAAGCTTGTTGGCAGCCGCTCGCCTGGCCCCACAGCCCGTGGGGCTGCGGGCTTTGCGGCGGCTGTCAGCCTTGGAGCCACCGGCGCCCACCAGGTGCAGCCGCGCCAGCCTGCGAAGCATTTTCCTGTAGGGCCGCGGCTCTGGCGACAGCTCCCACGCCCGAAGAGCAGGGAGGGAAAGCCGTGCCTCGTTGGAAAGCTTTTTGGCAGCCGCTCGCCTGGCGAAACAGCCCGTGGGGCTGCGGGCTTTGCGGCGGTTGTCAGCCTCGGAGCCACCGGCGCCCACGTGGCGCCGCCCCACCAGCCTGCGAAGCATTTTCCGGTAGGGCCGCAACTCTGGCGACAGCTCCCAAGCACGAAGAGCCAGGAGGGAAAGCCGTGCCTCGTTGGAAAGCTCTTTGGCAGCCGATCGCATGGCCCCACAGCCCGTGGGGCTGCGGGCTTTGCGGCGGCCGTCAGCCTCCCCGCCACCGGTGCCCACCAGGTGCAGCCGCGCCAGCCTGCGAAGCATTTTCCTGTAGGGCCGCGGCTCTGGCGACAGCTCCCACGCCCGAAGAGCCAGGAGGGAAAGCCGTGCCTCGTTGGAAAGCTCTTTGGCAGCCGCTCGCGTGGCCCCACAGCCCGTGGGGCTGCGGGCTTTGCGGCGGCCGTCAGCCTCCCCGCCACCGGTGCCCAACAGGTGCAGCCGCGGCAGCCTGCGAAGCATTTTCCTGTAGGGCCGCGGCTCTGGCGACAGCTCCCACGCCCGAAGAGCCAGGAGGGAAAGCCGTGCCTCGTTGGAAAGCTCTTTGGCAGCCGCTCGCGTGGCCTCACAGCCCGTGGGGCTGCGGGCTTTGCGGCGGCCGTCAGCCTCGGCGCCACCGGCGCCCACGTGGCGCCGCCGTGCCAGCTTGCGAAGCATTTTCCGGTAGGGCTGCAGCTCTGACGACAGCTCCCAAGCCCGAAGAGCCAGGAGGGAAAGCCATGCCTCGTTGGAAAGCTCTTTGGCAGCCGCTCGCGTGGCCCCACAGCCCGTGGGGCTGCGGGCTTTGCGGCGGTTGTCAGCCTCGGAGCCACCGGCGCCCACGTGGCGCCGCCCCACCAGCCTGCGAAGCATTTTCCGGTAGGGCCGCAACTCTGGCGACAGCTCCCAAGCCCGAAGAGCCAGGAGGGAAAGCCATGCCTCGTTGGAAAGCTCTTTGGCAGTTGCTCGCCTGGCGAAACAGCCCGTGCGGCTGCGGGCTTTGCTGCGGCCGTCAGCCTCGGAGCCACCGGCGCCCACGTGGCGCCGTCCCACCAGCCTGCGAATCATTTTCCGGTAGGGCTGCAACTCTGGCGACAGCTCCCACGCCTGAAGAGCCAGGAGGGAAAGCCGTGCCTCGTTGGAAAGCTCTTTGGCAGCCGCTCGCGTGGCCCCACAGCCCGTGGGGCTGCGGGCTTTGCGGCGGCCGTCAGCCTCGGAGCCACCGGCGCCCACGTGGCGCCGCCGCGCCAGCTTGCGAAGCATTTTCCAGTAGGGCCACGGCTCTGACGACAACTCCCAAGCTTGAAGACCCAGGAGGGAAAGCCGTGCCTCGTTGGAAAGCTCTTTGGCAGCCGCTTGCGTGGCCCCACAGCCCGTGGGGCTGCGGGCTTTGCGGCGGCCGTCAGCCTCGGAGCCACCAGCGCCCACGTGGCGCCGCCCCACCAGCCTGTGAAGCATTTTCCGGTAGGGCCGCGGCTCTGGCGACAGCTCCCACGCCCGAAGAGCCAGGAGGGAAAGCCGTGCCTCGTTGGAAAGCTCTTTGGCAGCCGCTCGCGTGGCCCCACAGCCCGTGGGGCTGCGGGCTTTGCGGCGGCCGTCAGCCTCCCCGCCACCGGCGCCCACCAGGTGCAGCCGCGCCAGCCTGCGAAGCATTTTCCTGTAGGGCCGCGACTCTGGCGACAGCTCCCACGCCTGAAGAGCCAGGAGGGAAAGCCGTGCCTCGTTGGAAAGCTCTTTGGCAGCCGCTCGCGTGGCCCCACAGCCCGTGGGGCTGCGGGCTTTGCGGCGGCCGTCAGCCTCCCCGCCACCGGCGCCCACCAGGTGCAGCCGCGCCAGCCTGCGAAGCATTTTCCTGTAGGGCCGCGGCTCTGGCGACAGCTCCCACGCCTGAAGAGCCAGGAGGGAAAGCCATGCCTCGTTGGAAAGCTCTTTGGCAGCCGCTCGCCTGGCGAAACAGCCCGTGTGGCTGCGGGCTTTGCGGCGGCCGTCAGCCTCGGCGCCACCGGCACCCACGTGGCGCTGCCGCGCCAGCTTGCGAAGCATTTTCCGGTAGGGCTGCATCTCTGACGACAGCTCCCAAGCCCGAAGAGCCAGGAGGGAAAGCCATGCCTCGTTGGAAAGCTCTTTGGCAGCCGCTCGCGTGGCCCCACAGCCCGTGGGGCTGCGGGCTTTGCGGCGGTTGTCAGCCTCGGAGCCACCGGCGCCCACGTGGCGCCGCCCCACCAGCCTGCGAAGCATTTTCCGGTAGGGCCGCAACTCTGGCGACAGCTCCCAAGCCCGAAGAGCCAGGAGGGAAAGCCGTGCCTCGTTGGAAAGCTCTTTGGCAGCCGCTCGCCTGGCGAAACAGCCTGTGCGGCTGCGGGCTTTGCTGCGGCCGTCAGCCTCGGAGCCACCGGCGCCCACGTGGCGCCGCCCCACCAGCCTGCGAATCATTTTCCGGTAGGGCCGCAACTCTGGCGACAGCTCCCACGCCTGAAGAGCCAGGAGGGAAAGCCGTGCCTCGTTGGAAAGCTCTTTGGCAGCCGCTCGCGTGGCCCCACAGCCCGTGGGGCTGCGGGCTTTGCGGCGGCCGTCAGCCTCGGCGCCACCGGCGCCCACGTGGCGCTGCCGCGCCAGCTTGCGAAGCATTTTCCGGTAGGGCTGCAGCTCTGACGACAGCTCCCAAGCCCGAAGAGCCAGGAGTGAAAGCCGTGCCTCGTTGGAAAGCTCTTTGGCAGCCGCTCGCGTGGCCCCACAGCCCGTGGGGCTGCGGGCTTTGCGGCGGCCGTCAGCCTCCCCGCCACCGGCGCCCACCAGGTGCAGCCGCGCCAGCCTGCGAAGCATTTTCCTGTAGGGCCGCGACTCTGGCGACAGCTCCCACGCCTGAAGAGCCAGGAGGGAAAGCCGTGCCTCGTTGGAAAGCTCTTTGGCAGCCGCTCGCCTGGCGAAACAGCCTGTGGGGCTGCGGGCTTTGCGGCGGCCGTCAGTCTCGGAGCCACCGGCGCCCACGTGGCGCCGCCCCACCAGCCTGCGAAGCATTTTCCGGTAGGGCTGCAACTCTGGCGACAGCTCCCAAGCCCGAAGAGCCAGGAGGGAAAGCCATGCCTCGTTGGAAAGCTCTTTGGCAGCCGCTCGCGTGGCCCCACAGCCCGTGGGGCTGCGGGCTTTGCGGCGACCGTCAGCCTCCCCGCCACCGGCGCCCACCAGGTGCAGCCGCGCCAGCCTGCGAAGCATTTTCCTGTAGGGCCGCGGCTCTGGCGACAGCTCCCACGCCCGAAGAGCAGGGAGGGAAAGCCGTGCCTCGTTGGAAAGCTTTTTGGCAGCCGCTCGCCTGGCGAAACATCCCGTGGGGCTGCGGGCTTTGCGCGGCCGTCAGCCTCGCTGCCACCGGCGCCCACGTGGCGCCGCCGCGCCAGCCTGCGAAGCATTTTCCGGTAGGGCCGCAACTCTGGCGACAGCTCCCAAGCACGAAGAGCCAGGAGGGAAAGCCGTGCCTCGTTGGAAAGCTCTTTGGCAGCCGATCGCATGGCCCCACAGCCCGTGGGGCTGCGGGCTTTGTGGCGGCCGTCAGCCTCCCCGCCACTGGCGCCCACCAGGTGCAGCCGCGCCAGCCTGCGAAGCATTGTCTGGTAGGGCCGCGGCTCTGGCGACAGCTCCCACGCCCGAAGACCTAGGAGGGAAAGCCGTGCCTCGTTGGAAAGCTCTTTGGCAGCCGCTCGCGTGGCCCCACAGCCCGTGGGGCTGCGGGCTTTGCGGCGGCCGTCAGTCTCCCCTCCACCGGTGCCCAACAGGTGCAGCCGCGCCAGCCTGCGAAGCATTTTCCTGTAGGGCCGCGGCTCTGGCGACAGCTCCCACGCCCGAAGAGCCAGGAGGGAAAGCCGTGCCTCGTTGGAAAGCTCTTTGGCAGCCGCTCGCGTGGCCTCACAGCCCGTGGGGCTGCGGGCTTTGCGGCGGCCGTCAGCCTCGGCGCCACCGGCGCCCACGTGGCGCTGCCGCGCCAGCTTGCGAAGCATTTTCCAGTAGGGCCACGGCTCTGACGACAGCTCCCACGCCCGAAGAGCAGGGAGGGAAAGCCATGCCTCGTTGGAAAGCTCTTTGGCAGCCGCTCGCGTGGCCCCACAGCCCGTGGGGCTGCGGGCTTTGCGGCGGCTGTCAGCCTCGCCGCCAACGGTGCCCACGTGGCGCTGCCGCGCCAGCTTGCGAAGCATTTTCCGGTAGGGCTGCGGCTCTGACGACAACTCCAAAGCCCGAAGAGCCAGGAAGGAAATCTGTGCCTTGTTGGAAAGCTTGTTGGCAGCCGCTCGCGTGGCCCCACAGCCCGTGGGGCTGCGGGCTTTGCGGCGGCTGTCAGCCTTGGCGCCACCGGCGCCCACCAGGTGCAGCCGCGCCAGCCTGCGAAGCATTTTCCTGTAGGGCCGCGGCTCTGGCGACAGCTCCCACGCCCGAAGAGCAGGGAGGGAAAGCCGTGCCTCGTTGGAAAGCTTTTTGGCAGCCGCTCGCCTGGCGAAACAGCCCGTGGGGCTGCGGGCTTTGCGGCGGTTGTCAGCCTCGGAGCCACCGGCGCCCACGTGGCGCCGCCCCACCAGCCTACGAAGCATTTTCCGGTAGGGCCGCGGCTCTGGCGACAGCTCCCACGCCCGAAGAGCCAGGAGGGAAAGCCATGCCTCGTTGGAAAGCTCTTTGGCAGCCGCTCGCGTGGCCCCACAGCCCGTGGGGCTGCGGGCTTTGCGGCGGCCGTCAGCCTCCCCGCCACCGGTGCCCACCAGGTGCAGCCGCGCCAGCCTGCGAAGCATTTTCCTGTAGGGCCGCGGCTCTGGCGACAGCTCCCACGCCCGAAGAGCCAGGAGGGAAAGCCGTGCCTCGTTGGAAAGCTCTTTGGCAGCCGCTCGTGTGGCCCCACAGCCCGTGGGGCTGCGGGCTTTGCGGCGGCCGTCAGCCTCCCCGCCACCGGTGCCCAACAGGTGCAGCCGCGCCAGCCTGCGAAGCATTTTCCGGTAGGGCCGCGGCTCTGGCGACAGCTCCCAAGCACGAAGAGCCAGGAGGGAAAGCCGTGCCTCGTTGGAAAGCTCTTTGGCAGCCGCTCGCGTGGCCTCACAGCCCGTGGGGCTGCGGGCTTTGCGGCGGCCGTCAGCCTCGGTGCCACCGGCGCCCACGTGGCGCTGCCGCGCCAGCTTGCGAAGCATTTTCCAGTAGGGCCACGGCTCTGACGACAGCTCCCACGCCCGAAGAGCAGGGAGGGAAAGCCATGCCTCGTTGGAAAGCTCTTTGGCAGCCGCTCGCGTGGCCCCACAGCCCGTGGGGCTGCGGGCTTTGCGGCGGCCGTCAGCCGCCGCGCTACCGGCGCCCACCAGGTGCAGCCGCGCCAGCCTGCGAAGCATTTTCCTGTAGGGCCGCGACTCTGGCGACAGCTCCCACGCCCGAAGAGCCAGGAGGGAAAGCCGTGCCTCGTTGGAAAGCTCTTTGGCAGCCGCTCGCCTGGCGAAACAGCCCGTGTGGCTGCGGGCTTTGCGGCGGCCGTCAGCCTCGCCGCCAACGGTGCCCACGTGGCGCTGCCGCGCCAGCTTGCGAAGCATTTTCCGGTAGGGCTGCGGCTCTGACGACAACTCCAAAGCCCGAAGAGCCAGGAAGGAAATCCGTGCCTTGTTGGAAAGCTTGTTGGCAGCCGCTCGCGTGGCCCCACAGCCCGTGGGGCTGCGGGCTTTGCGGCGGCTGTCAGCCTTGGCGCCACCGGCGCCCACCAGGTGCAGCCGCGCCAGCCTGCGAAGCATTTTCCTGTAGGGCCGCGGCTCTGGCGACAGCTCCCACGCCCGAAGAGCAGGGAGGGAAAGCCGTGCCTCGTTGGAAAGCTTTTTGGCAGCCGCTCGCCTGGCGAAACAGCCCGTGGGGCTGCGGGCTTTGCGGCGGTTGTCAGCCTCGGAGCCACCGGCGCCCACGTGGCGCCGCCCCACCAGCCTGCGAAGCATTTTCCGGTAGGGCCGCAACTCTGGCGACAGCTCCCAAGCACGAAGAGCCAGGAGGGAAAGCCGTGCCTCGTTGGAAAGCTCTTTGGCAGCCGATCGCATGGCCCCACAGCCCGTGGGGCTGCGGGCTTTGTGGCGGCCGTCAGCCTCCCCGCCACTGGCGCCCACCAGGTGCAGCCGCGCCAGCCTGCGAAGCATTTTCCTGTAGGGCCGCGGCTCTGGCGACAGCTCCCACGCCCGAAGACCTAGGAGGGAAAGCCGTGCCTCGTTGGAAAGCTCTTTGGCAGCCGCTCGCCTGGCGAAACAGCCTGTGGGGCTGCGGGCTTTGCGGCGGCCGTCATCCTCGCTGCCACCGGCGCCTACGTGGCGCCGCTGCGCCAGCCTACGAAGCATTTTCCGGTAGGGCCGCGTCTCTGGCAACAGCTTCCACGCCCGAAGAGCCAGGAGGGAAAACCATGCCTCGTTGGAAAGCTCTTTGGCAGCCGCTCGCGTGGCCCCACAGCCCGTGGGGCTGCGGGCTTTGCGGCGGCCGTCAGCCTCCCCGCCACCGGTGCCCACCAGGTGCAGCCGCGCCAGCCTGCGAAGCATTTTCCTGTAGGGCCGCGGCTCTGGCGACAGCTCCCACGCCCGAAGAGCCAGGAGGGAAAGCCGTGCCTCGTTGGAAAGCTCTTTGGCAGCCGCTCGCGTGGCCCCACAGCCCGTGGGGCTGCGGGCTTTGCGGCGGCCGTCAGCCTCCCCGCCACCGGTGCCCAACAGGTGCAGCAGCGGCAGCCTGCGAAGCATTTTCCTGTAGGGCCGCGGCTCTGGCGACAGCTCCCACGCCCGAAGAGCCAGGAGGGAAAGCCGTGCCTCGTTGGAAAGCTCTTTGGCAGCCGCTCGCGTGGCCTCACAGCCCGTGGGGCTGCGGGCTTTGCGGCGGCCGTCAGCCTCGGCGCCACCGGCGCCCACGTGGCGCCGCCGCGCCAGCTTGCGAAGCATTTTCCGGTAGGGCTGCAGCTCTGACGACAGCTCCCAAGCCCGAAGAGCCAGGAGGGAAAGCCATGCCTCGTTGGAAAGCTCTTTGGCAGCCGCTCGCGTGGCCCCACAGCCCGTGGGGCTGCGGGCTTTGCGGCGGTTGTCAGCCTCGGAGCCACCGGCGCCCACGTGGCGCCGCCCCACCAGCCTGCGAAGCATTTTCCGGTAGGGCCGCAACTCTGGCGACAGCTCCCAAGCCCGAAGAGCCAGGAGGGAAAGCCATGCCTCGTTGGAAAGCTCTTTGGCAGTTGCTCGCCTGGCGAAACAGCCCGTGGGGCTGCGGGCTTTGCGGCGGTTGTCAGCCTCGGAGCCACCGGCGCCCACGTGGCGCCGCCCCACCAGCCTGTGAAGCATTTTCCGGTAGGGCCGCAACTCTGGCGACAGCTCCCAAGCCCGAAGAGCCAGGAGGGAAAGCCATGCCTCGTTGGAAAGCTCTTTGGCAGCCGCTCGCCTGGCGAAACAGCCTGTGCGGCTGCGGGCTTTGCGGCGGCCGTCAGCCTCCCCGCCACCGGTGCCCAACAGGTGCAGCCGCGCCAGCCTGCGAAGCATTTTCCGGTAGGGCCGCGGCTCTGGCGACAGCTCCCAAGCACGAAGAGCCAGGAGGGAAAGCCGTGCCTCGTTGGAAAGCTCTTTGGCAGCCGCTCGCGTGGCCTCACAGCCCGTGGGGCTGCGGGCTTTGCGGCGGCCGTCAGCCTCGGTGCCACCGGCGCCCACGTGGCGCTGCCGCGCCAGCTTGCGAAGCATTTTCCAGTAGGGCCACGGCTCTGACGACAGCTCCCACGCCCGAAGAGCAGGGAGGGAAAGCCATGCCTCGTTGGAAAGCTCTTTGGCAGCCGCTCGCGTGGCCCCACAGCCCGTGGGGCTGCGGGCTTTGCGGCGGCCGTCAGCCGCCGCGCTACCGGCGCCCACCAGGTGCAGCCGCGCCAGCCTGCGAAGCATTTTCCTGTAGGGCCGCGACTCTGGCGACAGCTCCCACGCCCGAAGAGCCAGGAGGGAAAGCCGTGCCTCGTTGGAAAGCTCTTTGGCAGCCGCTCGCCTGGCGAAACAGCCCGTGTGGCTGCGGGCTTTGCGGCGGCCGTCAGCCTCGCCGCCAACGGTGCCCACGTGGCGCTGCCGCGCCAGCTTGCGAAGCATTTTCCGGTAGGGCTGCGGCTCTGACGACAACTCCAAAGCCCGAAGAGCCAGGAAGGAAATCCGTGCCTTGTTGGAAAGCTTGTTGGCAGCCGCTCGCGTGGCCCCACAGCCCGTGGGGCTGCGGGCTTTGCGGCGGCTGTCAGCCTTGGCGCCACCGGCGCCCACCAGGTGCAGCCGCGCCAGCCTGCGAAGCATTTTCCTGTAGGGCCGCGGCTCTGGCGACAGCTCCCACGCCCGAAGAGCAGGGAGGGAAAGCCGTGCCTCGTTGGAAAGCTTTTTGGCAGCCGCTCGCCTGGCGAAACAGCCCGTGGGGCTGCGGGCTTTGCGGCGGTTGTCAGCCTCGGAGCCACCGGCGCCCACGTGGCGCCGCCCCACCAGCCTGCGAAGCATTTTCCGGTAGGGCCGCAACTCTGGCGACAGCTCCCAAGCACGAAGAGCCAGGAGGGAAAGCCGTGCCTCGTTGGAAAGCTCTTTGGCAGCCGATCGCATGGCCCCACAGCCCGTGGGGCTGCGGGCTTTGTGGCGGCCGTCAGCCTCCCCGCCACTGGCGCCCACCAGGTGCAGCCGCGCCAGCCTGCGAAGCATTTTCCTGTAGGGCCGCGGCTCTGGCGACAGCTCCCACGCCCGAAGACCTAGGAGGGAAAGCCGTGCCTCGTTGGAAAGCTCTTTGGCAGCCGCTCGCCTGGCGAAACAGCCTGTGGGGCTGCGGGCTTTGCGGCGGCCGTCATCCTCGCTGCCACCGGCGCCTACGTGGCGCCGCTGCGCCAGCCTACGAAGCATTTTCCGGTAGGGCCGCGTCTCTGGCGACAGCTTCCACGCCCGAAGAGCCAGGAGGGAAAACCATGCCTCGTTGGAAAGCTCTTTGGCAGCCGCTCGCGTGGCCCCACAGCCCGTGGGGCTGCGGGCTTTGCGGCGGCCGTCAGCCTCCCCGCCACCGGTGCCCACCAGGTGCAGCCGCGCCAGCCTGCGAAGCATTTTCCTGTAGGGAAGCGGCTCTGGCGACAGCTCCCACGCCCGAAGAGCCAGGAGGGAAAGCCGTGCCTCGTTGGAAAGCTCTTTGGCAGCCGCTCGCGTGGCCCCACAGCCCGTGGGGCTGCGGGCTTTGCGGCGGCCGTCAGCCTCCCCGCCACCGGTGCCCAACAGGTGCAGCAGCGGCAGCCTGCGAAGCATTTTCCTGTAGGGCCGCGGCTCTGGCGACAGCTCCCACGCCCGAAGAGCCAGGAGGGAAAGCCGTGCCTCGTTGGAAAGCTCTTTGGCAGCCGCTCGCGTGGCCTCACAGCCCGTGGGGCTGCGGGCTTTGCGGCGGCCGTCAGCCTCGGCGCCACCGGCGCCCACGTGGCGCCGCCGCGCCAGCTTGCGAAGCATTTTCCGGTAGGGCTGCAGCTCTGACGACAGCTCCCAAGCCCGAAGAGCCAGGAGGGAAAGCCATGCCTCGTTGGAAAGCTCTTTGGCAGCCGCTCGCGTGGCCCCACAGCCCGTGGGGCTGCGGGCTTTGCGGCGGTTGTCAGCCTCGGAGCCACCGGCGCCCACGTGGCGCCGCCCCACCAGCCTGCGAAGCATTTTCCGGTAGGGCCGCAACTCTGGCGACAGCTCCCAAGCCCGAAGAGCCAGGAGGGAAAGCCATGCCTCGTTGGAAAGCTCTTTGGCAGTTGCTCGCCTGGCGAAACAGCCCGTGGGGCTGCGGGCTTTGCGGCGGTTGTCAGCCTCGGAGCCACCGGCGCCCACGTGGCGCCGCCCCACCAGCCTGTGAAGCATTTTCCGGTAGGGCCGCAACTCTGGCGACAGCTCCCAAGCCCGAAGAGCCAGGAGGGAAAGCCATGCCTCGTTGGAAAGCTCTTTGGCAGCCGCTCGCCTGGCGAAACAGCCTGTGCGGCTGCGGGCTTTGCTGCGGCCGTCAGCCTCGGAGCCACCGGCGCCCACGTGGCGCCGCCCCACCAGCCTGCGAATCATTTTCCGGTAGGGCCGCAACTCTGGCGACAGCTCCCACGCCTGAAGAGCCAGGAGGGAAAGCCGTGCCTCGTTGGAAAGCTCTTTGGCAGCCGCTCGCGTGGCCCCACAGCCCGTGGGGCTGCGGGCTTTGCGGCGGTTGTCAGCCTCGGAGCCACCGGCGCCCACGTGGCGCCGCCCCACCAGCCTGCGAAGCATTTTCCGGTAGGGCCGCAACTCTGGCGACAGCTCCCAAGCCCGAAGAGCCAGGAGGGAAAGCCATGCCTCGTTGGAAAGCGCTTTGGCAGCCGCTCGCCTGGCGAAACAGCCTGTGCGGCTGCGGGCTTTGCTGCGGCCGTCAGCCTCGGAGCCACCGGCGCCCACGTGGCGCCGCCCCACCAGCCTGCGAATCATTTTCCGGTAGGGCCGCAACTCTGGCGACAGCTCCCACGCCTGAAGAGCCAGGAGGGAAAGCCGTGCCTCGTTGGAAAGCTCTTTGGCAGCCGCTCGCGTGGCCCCACAGCCCGTGGGGCTGCGGGCTTTGCGGCGGCCGTCAGCCTCGGCGCCACCGGCGCCCACGTGGCGCTGCCGCGCCAGCTTGCGAAGCATTTTCCGGTAGGGCTGCAGCTCTGACGACAGCTCCCAATCACGAAGAGCCAGGAGGGAAAGCCGTGCCTCGTTGGAAAGCTCTTTGGCAGCCGCTCGCGTGGCCCCACAGCCCGTGGGGCTGCGGGCTTTGCGGCGGCCGTCAGCCTCCCCGCCAC